>NC_137129.1:30476103-31076103 GCF_949319135.1 Squalius cephalus
GTGGTTTAACAGAATAATATCAGTCAGTCCAAAACTCACATACTGTGTAGCACATAATGTCTGTTCATGTCTGAATGCCTTAAGAGTGTGTGTATATAAGTGTGTATCTCTACATATATATGCACTCTGGCACGGTGATCATTCTACGTACATCTTAGATCAAAGATGGCTCTGAGTGCTGAGCATGTTAGCACTGTATTTTATGGGGATAGAGACCACAATCATATTAACATAACCATAAAGAAAGAGAGAGAGAAAGAAAAGTGTCAAACATCAAACAAACTTGTTACATGACCTATGACTCCATAATCTTCTGCACACTAAACTGCTCTAATGGGCTTTAAATAAGGTTAATTAGCTTAATTATGTTAAATCTGTGTTTGAGTGATAATCTGATAAGAAACAACAGATGTCTTCTGGTTTCACATCCTGAGCACAAACTCACACACACAGATTTCTGAAGC
Source organism: Squalius cephalus (assembly GCF_949319135.1). NCBI lineage: Eukaryota > Metazoa > Chordata > Actinopteri > Cypriniformes > Leuciscidae > Squalius > Squalius cephalus. The sequence goes on from NC_137129.1 coordinate 30,476,568, forward strand.
TGCATTAGTGAGGACCTCTGATAAGTAATGATATTGACATACTCCAATCCTAGTCCTAAACCTGTTGGCATTATTATAATTGAAATCAAATATGACTGATTTATAGAGCCTTTAAAACAGTGCGGACCACTTTAAATGTCCCCATAAGTTGGATTTGAAATGTTTCCACAAGGAAGGTCATAAAGACAAACTATGAATATTGGCTTGAGGATGTCTTGAGTTAGTTATATAGTATATAGGCCTTATGATAGAAAGAAAGATAAAACACCTATTTCTATAGGAACTTTTTTATTACAATTATTTCTCATTATATTTACTGTAAGTAATTTAATGTTTAATACAAAATAAATTGTCTGTGTACTATACAATATGTTAGTATTCATGTTTTTTGAGAGAAGGCTCACTAAGGCTACATTGATTTCATCAATTGTATATTCTGAAAAATTACAATTTTACTACATTTTCAATTACTGTTATGGCATTAGTCCGGTGCCATCTTTAGTCTTCAAAACTTTTGTATTATTATCAAAGTTGAAAAATGTTGTGTAGCTCAGTATGTTTGTAGAAACCATGATAGACTTTTTCAGGATTTTTCCTGTTCAAAAGAACAGCATTTATTAGACAGAAATCTTTTGCAACATTATACATGTCTTTACTGTCAATCTATTCAATTTAATGCATCTTTGCTAAGAAAAGTATTAAATTATAATTTTTTAAAAGCCCCAAACTTTTAAATGGCATTTTTTTTATCTTATGGACCAGGGTGGAAGAACACTTAATTTCCCAAATCTTAAATTCAGAATTTTGTCCAACCCTGAATTACTACTAACACTAACTCTACGCATAAAATATTTTTTTGTTGTTGTTGTTGTTTTTGGCCTTGATAGACCAAGGGTAATTGCTTTCACAAAAATATATCTAAATAACGCCACCCTCTCACATACTCACTTATGAGGTGAGATGTTAAATACAAGGCCAAGGAAAAAGCATTCATGTGACTCTGTGTTTGATTGGTTAACTGATGTCCATGATTCAGACAAACACTGTACATGAAGCACAGGAAAGCTAGTGAGCTGACTATAGCGATTTGAACTCCTGATGCACTGGTCACGAGGGCACGAGACTGCTCAGAAATCTTTCCTGATTATCACAGGACGGCTGGAGAAAGTGGGAGTCATGAGGAATTGCATTTGATGTGACAAGAGGAGTGATTTCGGCCACTCACCTTTTTTGCCCTCGCTCTATATCTTGATCTTGCAGGTGGGAACAATTATAAAGCACCAGAAACGATCACGAGAAGCTTGGATTATTCAAGTAATCAGTTACAGATTCCAAATTGCATGACAAAAATTTTACAACATCAACTTCAAATCTCAGGGGTTACATCAATTAAATAAATTAGGTCAAAGTGGTTCAGCTGACAAAAAAAGTTGAGGAATCCCTGAATTGCATGTAAATATGAAATTACGTGAATTTGTACATTTTAATGTGTTTGAAATACAAAAGCCTTCCAAAGACAGTAATATATGGTTAAATGACTCACTGGGTAATAATTCAAATACTGATTCGTGTGTTTGTCAGGAGCTGATTAGATATGCAATATTGCAATGTTGAGAAAACACTTGTTAAAAGTGAAATGACTTCTGTTAACCCCGTGATCAAATGCTGTGGGTCTCAGTTGTCAGTGATAGTCACATGACTAATGGCTGGTCTGTGTGTGCAGTCCCACAACCTGAACCATCTTCTGAAGTAGGCTTTTTTTAGAAACGAAAATTGAAAAGATAAAAAAGAAGAAATGGGGGAATCAATGAATTATGAATAATTTACTGCCATTGTGAGAATAAAATGTCATCATGTAATCAATGAAAAATGTAGGTTAACTGTAGTCTGATTACGAGTATTTAAAAAAATTATGGAATCTAATTTTTGGAATCCAGATTACATGTAATCAGTTGCTATCCAGCACATATACTAATGCATCACGGTTTCCACAAACATGTTAAGTAGCACAACTGTTTTCAACATTGATAATAATAAGAGATGTTTCTTAAAGGGGTGGTTGATTATGATTTCACTTTTCTAACTTTAGTTAGTGTGTAATGTTGCTGTTTGAGCATAAACAACATCTGCAAAGTTACAATGCTCAAAGTTCAAAGCAAAGGAAGATATTTGCTTTTAAAGAAATCGTTTTTTAAGGACTACAACAAACGGCTGGTAGGGACTACACAAGCTTCCTCCCGGGTTAGTGACATCACTACTAACCCTATCATTTACATAAACCCCGCCCCCGGGAACAAGATTTATAGATCATGACAGAATATGCTAATCAATGACTAGAAGATAACTACACATAAGCTACATAAATTCATCAACTACTAACCATTCAGAACCATGTCCTGTTGAATTCTACATGTTGTCACTTCTTCTTGAGTCTCTCCATCATTGTCTAACTCCAGTTTGATCATAAACATTGACATTTCCAGTGCATGTCTGTGTGAGGTAAAAGGACAGGAGCTCTTGAAGCTCCGCCCCCTGTGCTGAGAGCAGCAGCTAATTTGCATTTAAAGGGACACACACAAAAACGGTGCGTTTTCGCTCACCCTCAAAAAGTGACAATTTTAACATGCTATATAAGAATATCTGTGGGGTATTTTGAGCTAAAACTTCACATACACATTCTGGGGACATCAGAGACTTATTTTACATCTTGTGAAAAGGGCATTATACCACCCCTTTAAAATCAGTATAGAATAATTTTTAAAGGATAACGCGACACTGAAGAGTATGGCTGCAGAAAAGGAGCATTCATACCATGTCACAATTACCGTAATTAAGATATTTCAGCATATGCAAAGCGCTCAGGTCCTCATAGAGCTCGTAATTACAACTTGTAAACTGGGAATGTTCTGAGAGCTCCTACTTGTACCACGTGACCACTGTACCACCTGACCACAGCAGTTTCATTTAGAGGTTGAGTATTGCCATATATAATTCCCAGCCCAAGGACATGAACAGCATAATAGTAACGTCACGAAATATTGTCATCATGAAATTACGGTAATTATGACATGGCGTGAACAGCTAAAATTCAGCTTTGCCATAAGATAAATAAATGACATTTGAAAATATATTAAAATAAAAAAACAGTTCATTTAAATTGTACTAAAATTCTTCATTAAATAAATGCAGCCTTTGTGAGCATTAAAGATTTCTTCCAAAAACATAAAAAAAAATCTAAGACCTCAAACATTTGAACGGTATACGTGTATATTATTCAACAGATGACATTGTTACTATTAATGATAGCAAATTTTAATATATATCATAAATATAACATAAAATAACCAAAATAAGATGGTAATGCTTTTGTCTTACATGCACAACCACAGGTTCAGATGAGTAGCTTATTCCTAGGAGACTAGGCTTGTCTGAAGGGGTTTCCTTCCGCTCACTTTAGGGGCCTTAGCACTGATTAAAGGAGCAATGCAAATCAAACAAACAGCAATCAGAGACGGGAATACACACACACACACACACACACACACACACACATGTGTACTCCAATACATGCATATCCCAAATCAAGTACAGGAATACACACAAAGAAACTATCTGATCAAGTCTAAACTATGAGGGCTGGGTTACATTTACTCATAAATACACAACACACTCAGACACACAAACATACTGTGTATACTAAGAAAAACAGATGTTTAAGATGAAAACCAAGATATGGATCAACTTTTTCACCCACAAAAAAACAAATTTTAGCTGTTGAATTTTAAAGTTAAACAAAAAGCAGTTGACACGATTAAGACGTAATCTCTGTCAGTAAGAAAAGCCACAAAAAAAACAAAAAAAACCCACAATCATTCAGTCTTTCTCTGGAGACCATGAGAAACCCCAACATTTCCCAAGCTTTTCCTATTCCAAATCCGCAGCATTTATCAACATCATCCATCTGGCACAGGCGGCACATCACATTACCCCGGCAACAACAGTAGGCCCTGGTTACCATGATGGCAATGCCAAGCCTCATTTCTCTCATTTGAGAAGCCTAATTTATTTGACAGGGGGGAAATATAAGATACATGTACGCAGATTCACACACTAAGACACACACTGATTCATACACAGCCACTGACAGCATGCATGTCTTATTAAATAGCCGACCATGCTGACTTCTTCTTTTCTCTCATCATTGGAAAATCAGTCACATGCATAGACAGAAAAATGCCTGACCACACACATGTAGTCTATTGCTGACTCTGACATTTTTGTTATAATAGTCTGCTTCAGTCATCCAGTTATGAAGTGTCAAAACAGTGTGGATTAATTTATAATCTTAAATACCCTAATTATGCCAATTATACTAAACTACATGAAATCCTCACCATCCTGAAATACACACCCAGAATATAACTGTTGAAAAGAGCCAGAACACTTTTCTTGTGCTCGACTTCAAACCAACACCCCCTCCCTTTAATTTTCTGACAAGCCATTTTAGGCTTGTAGAATGTTTAAATTACCCAGAAGGCTTCCCGCTGGCTCATACAATCTCCATCCAGCATTCGCCGCCACCCGCGCAGGTACGCACATACAGACGCACACAATTTGGGGGTGAACGTTTGTGTGCCGATCGTACATTCTCTCACTTCAATTTCACAGTAAGCGGTTTTTGTCATCAATATGGAAATAAAAAATGAACGAAGATGATGAAGATCAAACCGTGGCTCCTGGGCTCTGACTGAGAGCGGCAGCAAAATGAGGCATGACATCACGTGGTGCTCTCCAGCTCATTGCATATCTATACCTCTTCGCTTTGCATCTTGTTATTCTTTATATGACTTTTAATTTTCTTTCTTTCTTGCTTCAAAAAGAAAAGAAGGGATTTGTTCTCAAATAAAGTTTTTATTGGCAATGAGGGCTGTGTGGCAACTGGGGTCCTTCAGAGGGGCTGCCAAAGAAACGCCTGACAGAATAAGAGCTAATGTGACCATTTCAATTACTCTTCACACACACACACTGAAAGTCTGGAAGCCATTAGTCTGCAACCCCCTCAGTTTAGGTTTGATGGTTCCCAGGTGAAGGTTTCATTTTGCGATGTCCGCATGCGTCTTGTCGGTGGACTCAATTAGCAACAACTCCGACTGATTTCACTCATAACCCTCCCGCCGATACCTGCCATGTTTCAGAGGGAGAGCTGCCATTTTCGCTCAGATGAGGGTGTGTGCATATGCTTGCATTCAAAGCTGGGAAGGAAATGAGCAGTCACACGCAACCTGGTACGCGTCAGCTGGTCCTAGTTAAAATGAAACCGTGGGGTTTGGGGCTTCTGACAGAAGTTTTCCCTAATGCACTCTTGCCCACAGTCGCACACACATTGTCATTGTGACAGCGACATTGAGAAATGGCAATTCCTTTTTGTGGTTTGTCTGTTTTCCCAGAAGTCTCCTTTTCTGTATCTTCCTAAAAGCCTATAAAAGCGAATAAAGTCTGAAATCACAAAATGAAGAAATAAAACAGCAACAGTACTAGCCAGCATAAACTAACCTAGATGTCTATGGTAAAGAAAAAACCTTCTTCTTTGTTATTTGTGTGTTTGAGTGTGGATGTGAATAGAAAGAGAGAGAGAGAAAGAGAGAGAGACCAGTGGTCGTTGAAGTGTGTTTCCACTCTGACAGCTCCAACCGAAGATTTGTTGAAAGGAGGAAAAAGAATCCTGCTTTCTTTCATTTGCGTCAGCCTGTCTTTCATCATGTGCTAAGACAGAGAAAACGAGAGGAAAATAGAAAGAATCAGGCATGATGGAGAAGAGAGACTGATAGATAATGCCTTTTATATGCTTTTGTGTCTTTGTGTATGGCTTTCAGGTACTCAGGACCAACCAGACATCCTGGGAATGGGAACTTCAGAAGAAATGATCAATGTCATGCTACTTCTCATAGAGGTGGCATAAAAAATAGCTTAGATAATAGAGTCACAGAAATTGAATACAGAGACCATAGATTTGTATGTGAGTATGTGCCAATATGATGCATATTTTAGGGTTTCATCATTTATAACCAACACAGCAACACATAACTGACTTTGTCCTATTAGGGTAAACTATTTTTGGCAAATTGTTTGAAACTTACACATTCAAATGCATTTTCACTATCTGAAAAGTAGTGAAATGTTTTTTGTGTTTCAAAAAAACATTAAAAAGCATTATTAAAATACCATTTCATCTTGTGCAATATTTCATTTGGAACTTGCATTTAAAAATTTAAAAAACTTGACACAAATTCAGATGCAATTTCACTGCCTGGAAAGTAGTGAAACCATGTCTTGGTGTTTCAAAAAGCATTAAAAACATTGTTTCTTTCTTGGAATTCCAAAACAAAGATTGCACAAGGGAAAATCAACAAGACTCTTCTTTTTCAGTGTACCACCCATGCACCATGCTTCTAATGCACTGATGCACCGCCATCACAACCATCACCTTTCTTGATAAGGTACAGCTTTTCCTCTATGTCTTCATGGCACTATTGTTCACTACTGGCAGTATAACCTTTTTGCCTGTGTTTTATGCTACATATCCTCTAAAAGAACTTTGTCATTTATGCATAACACACAGATTTTGGGGTCTGTGAGTTATTTATTTTACAAAATGTACATTCAAAATGACCAAAAACTTGAGAAAAAAACATTTGGATGTACAATGATATATATATATATATATATATTTAATTGAATTGATATGTATTTTATAGTCTAAAATGATGGAGCCTTGACAGCATGTGACCTAACATATGCTGATGTCTCCTTCACTTCCTTGTTGCCAAAAATGTGAAGCACATGGCTAATAGATTATTACAGGATTATTACTGCTTTTAGCCCTTGGTTGTGAAACTGGCATAGCCTGAAACAATGCAGTGTTAGCAACAGACAACCAATCATAAACGACTTCACTGATTAGCTTGTTAAATATTCATGAACTTTAAACAGTCATGGAAACATAAACAAGTCGGAGGAATTAAAAATGTCAAAGAGTAACAGCAAATGCATTAACTGGTCTAATAATAATAATTATTATTATTATTATTATTATTATTATGTTTCAGAACAGGAATTTGAAAACTTTTTCATGAATTTTATGATTTAGAGGTATAATCAATCTCAAGCTCCAACAAAAACTTTTTAGAGCAAAACTATTTTAGTTTTAGTTTTTTCCCTTGTTACAGTAGCCTAATTACACTTGTAGATATAATTTACACTGCATTACAATGAGAAAAGTAAGCCTATAACATGGCCTACATGACTGTATGTGAGTGAGGTAGGCCTACATAAAGAGAGTATTTTGCTCTAGGGCCAAGGCCAAGCTCAGCAGCAGAATGCGGTTGTCAGTTTGGTACTTGAGGGCTTAAAAAGCTATGTTCACTCATAGTTAGGTTATTTACTGGAGTGACAACTACATTCTATAACCAATCTCACACTCGTACATTTTCAGAACTCAAAACCATATTTCTGGCGAACCCCTGCTGTGTGAACGGAACCGTACATTCTATCATGTGGGATTCTATGTGTGGTATCAGTATCTTGCAGAGAAACAGAAATGGGCTGTAAATCGTTGCAAATCACTATCTTCCACCAAAGCTGCTTCAATCAGTTTTGTGGTCTGTGCACAGCTCAAATGCTCGAGACTAGTGTAGGACTATTTGCGGTTGTCAGCCTAGTGAGTCATATGTTGCTTCAGAATATTCAACTGCCTAAAAACAAAACAGGATTCACAACCTGTCTAAATATGTTAACCTTGTTAACCATTTATGTACATAATAAAGAGTATATAAACTATATAAAATCGCATCTTGCAAATAAGTCAACATTTGAAAAGCTATATACACTGAACAAAATTAAACGCAGCACTTTTGTTTTTGCCCCCATTTTTCATGAGCTGAACTCAAAGATCTAAGACATAGATCTAATTTCTATGTACACAAAAGGCCTATTTCTCTCAAATATTGTTCACAAATCTGTTTAAATCTGTGTTAGTGAGCGCTTCTACTTTACCGAGATAATCCATCCACCTCACAGGTGTGGCATATCAAGATGCTGATTAGACAGCTTGATTATTGCACAGGTGTGCCTTAGGCTGTGCCTTAGGTGTGCCCACTCTAAAATGTGCAGTTTTATCACACAGCACAATGCCACAGATGTCACAAGTTTTGAGGGAGCATGCAATTGGCATGCTGACTGCAGGAAAGTCCACCAGAGCTGTTGCCCATGAAATGAATGTTCATTTCTCTACCATAAGCGTCTCCAAAGGCGTTCCAGAGAATTTGGCAGTACATCCAACCGGCCTCACAACCGCAGACCACGTGCGTTTATAATTTTGTTCAGTGTATATACAGTATATATATATATATGTGTTTATATATATATATACACAATATATATGTATATATTTGATTAGATACAGATTATTTGAGTAAGTAGAAGAACCCAATAATTACATTTAAAAGTGTAATTTCTCTCAAAAAGAGGCTTGCAATGAATTTTGGGGTACGCGAGGCCGCAAAGGGTCCATAGCTGTGTGTCCCAATTCAGAGGCTGCATCCTTCAAAGGCCACGAAGGTCGAGGCCGAGCGTTGTTAAATGGGACGGTCTAGCCTGGAGGATTGTTCTTGTCCCCTATCAACTGTGACAGCTGCCGTTGATGAGTGGCAGTAATGTTTGACTTTTTTGAAAGTTATTTTAAACTGTCTGAAAACAAAACAGGATTCACAAACTGTCTAAATATGTTCACCATTTCTGTAAATAATTAAGAGTATAAACTATATATAATCACATCTGTTGTAACGTATGCCGTTAGGGACCAAGGGAGGTGAGGCATAGGTGTAAACCAGGATAATCCAAAGAGAGTGAATTTTCTTAATCAAATATCAAAAATTGGGGTACAAATTACAAGTCTGTGAATACGAATAAAGAAAAAACAAACAATAAATTGAAGGGGAAAAAAAGAATATTTACAAATGCTTTACTCAGCGCACACTTTTTTTTAACAAAGAAGAAAGTAAATTTGCATTAAACAGCACAAACGCAATCTCAGTTTAACTCACTGACCCCCTTCCTCCCAAAGACTGAGAAGGTCTGGCTTAAATACTCTAAATTCCCACCAGGGAATTTTGCTTTTCCCAAAAGCATCGTCAGCCAACTATGGTCGCAAGTTCCGTCGTTATCATCATAGTTCAACGAGTCTGTGTTTCCCGAAACCATCGTTCCAACGAACATTCGCAAACAGCATCGCAGAGTTGTGTGGTTGGAACGATAGCTCTCGACCTGTGGTTAGAAGCAGAGTTTCTTGTTTTTATGACATGTGGACTTAATGAGCAAGCTGACATTCAGTACAATCTATATCTTTTATTTAGAAGAACTTCAAATGTCCTTTACATCTTTTAGTTCGTCAATAGATTTAAAGCACTGTTTTTGAAGAGTGCGTAAGAATGAGCCTATGATTGAATTTGGAAATAAAGCAAATAACTGAAAAAAATGAGACAGTCCTCAGATGACATGTCCGTAATTTATAGCAAAACATCTAGCATTAATTCGATCTCAAACAGATTCATTAAAATTAGTTATTACTCCACCACATGTGTGATATCATTAACCAACATGGTTGAACTACCAATTTGCGACAATACGGTTTCGGGAAACAGTCGTGACTAGCAAGTTGATTTCTTCAACGATGCATTGTACTACGGTAGTGAAGCAGCAAGTTACGTCGTTGTACGGGAAACGCACCACAGAATAGTAACTGGACAAAACCAATCTGTATCCAGATAGTGTGAGAAAAAAAACAACACATTAATCTCTCGATTACAGAAGAACTGGACATCTGTGGTAGCATTTGAAAGAGCCTCCGAATTTGGAGAGCCTTCGTCACACCGATGTGATGCAATCGGCCTTGGAATGCACCCTTGGAAGGATGCAGCCTCTGAATTGGGATGCAGTCTTTTAACAATTCAATAAAAGAACCGATTCATATGAGTCATTTGTTCATGTGAAAAACTAATTTTGTTTTTACTTATTAACCTTTTCTCATAGTTATTATTTTTTACTTATTTATTATTTATTAAAACAGGTCGCAACTTATAAACATGCAAATAAGAAAATATAAATACAAATATACATTTTAAAACCTTAAAACCTGACAATTAAGTATGAACAGTATGAGACATGGAACAAGATATTCCAGAATTATGTTTTAATAATTATCATATTTTAAGTATGTCATTTCCATAGGACTATGTGTTTTCTTTGTCCTATTAAGTCTGGTTCTTTCTTTGCTTGCTTCTTTCTCTCATTCCCTGCCCTGTCTTTCTCTTTGTTTCTCTCTCTCTCTCTCTCTCTCTCTCTCTCTCTCTCTCTCTCTCTCTCTCTCTCTCTCTCTCTCTCTCATCCTGTCTGTCTCTCTTGCCCTCTCTCAGAGACCAATCATTGTGACCTCAATTCTTTGCACAATGACATCAGTGTTCAAAATGACCAATTAGTAGAAAGCGTGAGAAGTCTAACGAGTCTGTTGGGAAAATTGTATGTGTGTGCTTGTGTGATGACCATGTAGGTAAAGAAATAGCACATTATTAATGAATGCCCTCCTACAAGCTTGTACCTGAATGTAAATCTGTGAGTCTTTGGTGTCTTGCATGTTTGATTTGTTATGAGATACAGTCAACATTAAAGTGAAGCAGTCAAGGACGGTAAATGGAAAATGTGTGTGTGTGTATGTGTTATGTGTGTGTGTATGTTCCAGCTGATTTAATCTTGGCTTTCCTTGATACCATCTACTGTTTCAGCCTGTAGACCCAACATATCATCAGTCATACCTGTCAGCAACTAAATCCCTCCCGCTCTTTCTCTCTCTTTCGCTCTCTCTATCTGTCTCTCGCTTATTTCTCTCCTTCCCACTTAAATGCACACATACACACTCACATGACTTCTAAGTCCCCAGTGTGTTGTTATGTGATTCTCCAGTACAATAAATGTTCTGTATACATGTTCCTTTGTGTGTACTCTCTGACTTCTTATTTGCTTGTTTTGAACAAGTTTAAATGAATGGCATGGCAACAACAGTTCTTATCATATGTTTTTGGATATGCATTTTCCTCCATGGATTTGGTGGATTTTGACAAAGACTTACTCTGAAAGAAAGGAAATTTAGTTGTTCTATACCAACTCAAGCGGGAAATAAAAGAGAAAAAAACCTTCTATTTATGCTATTGGAAGCTGAGGTGAAACACAAAAGAACATAGAGACCCTTACATTAGCCTATTACAAATAAACATTTCAGTAACAGTTTACAAGGTTTGATTCCTTAACATGTTAGTTATTACCTTAATTAAAGTTAGACCTCATTGTACATTTAACATTTCTTTCATAACCACATCATTTCTTTATGCCAGCAGTTTCTCTCATTTGTTTTATGCAGCAAGTAATCTGTTTATGATTGATGGTGATAATGCATGCATATGGACCATTTATCTTACTTTTAGATCTATCTGCTAAACTTTCATCTGCTTGTCAGCTCCAGATGTTCTAAATTGCCAGGATGATTGACAGTCTGTTAATCTAAAGTGTAGTTAAATGTTTGTGGCAATAACATTTAGTATTTTGTAGACTGAGAAACAGCTTTCAGATGAACACCAACTAATTGAAACAGAAAAAATCACAGTTGTGAATAAAGGGAGTTAACCAGAAATTTTATGATTTGCATCTCTTATATATGTCTATCGGTTGCTTTTGGTAAAATATTCAACCCATCCACAAAATTTCAATCAAGCAAGAGTTTCTTTCACTGATTTTTATTTGTCTAAGCCGATTTAAAATGTCAATCGGCATTAGGGTTTTTGTCTCAGCTGTTTTTTATTCAGATCCTTTTCCTCACTCAGTCCCAATTATTTTCAACACAGTATCAGAGCGGTTTTCATTCAAGCATTTGGCAGGTGCCAACAGTTGAGATTGTGCCTTTCAACACCTTGATGTTATCACTACACAGTGGGAAAATGCCATAGACAGTTGACTGCACAGCCCAAGCAAACACATACTTCTACGGGGATCCAGGGGATTTGATTTAAAGGTCTGGTCTTCTGGTCTTGGTGTAGAGCATGTAGGATAGGAAAGTCTGGCTGTCAAGAACAAAATGTAATAATAACAGTGGAGACTTAGTGTTTGAGATTTAGGAGATCAAAGAATTAGAGACTTGAGTGCAGACGTACCTCAAAAAAGATGTGTGTGTGGGAGAAAGAATGGGAACGAGGATTTAGCTGTTTTTCCTTACCTCCTCTCATTTAAAGACACAGCATTCAAATATTTGTAGCAAATAAATCAGGTTAACATGCTATTTTTAAAAAATAATTAATAAATAATTATTATTATACATACAATCCTATATTAAAATTTTAATCAAATATTTTAAATACAAAATAATTAATTCAATTATTTACTTATCATGTAAAGGCAGACGGCATAGGCTTACACTGACCCAAATAAGTCAAGTTAATGTAATAAAAAATTGTTAAATGCTATTTAAAAATGAATTCAATTCAATTAAAATTATATATTAACATTATTTTAAAATATATAATTATTGAATGGTCTTTAAAAGACATGTTTCACATCTTCTCTTACATGTGCTCTGTCTGTCATCAGTCAGCCTGTTTTAATTACAGCTCAAGTTCACGGATAGTTTGCGTCTCCATTGTCAAGTGTCTCTCACAGTCTGTCTCTCACTGTTTATACACAGTCTGCTGGAAATGGCATGAATGTGTATGGCGTGCACGTCTGGGTTGCTTGTGTACTGCTTATTCTCAGCCATGTGTTTGTCTGACAAACTGCACTTTAATCAAGTCGCTTGGTTGCCTTGAATGGCCCTGCGTTATCCCCTCCACTTTTCCCTCACATTCTTTTAATCATGTTTTCCCAGAAACAATTCTTTTTAGGCCTTTACCTTTACAAATTCAAAAAAACACTATACGATTAAATGCATACAAAAAGAAATGTGCCCTGAAACTGAACAACAGAAAAGTTATCTGTATAGACTATTATAATATTATTATCTGTGTGTGTGTTATATTGCATTAAAAATTGTAAGCCGTGTAGCTATAGGAGGCGAATGTCGTTGACGGTATACTAATGTCCAGTTTTAACAGCAGGGGTTGCGCAGGTTGTCCCTTTCAGGCAAATCTTAGGGGTCATAGTTCAGTTTCGTAGAAAGGTTAAAGGGTCATCCTCCCACACTGACTGCACTTTTCTCCAGCCATGCCAGGCCTCGACCCCATCACTGCCATTAACCACATCTTAGGAATCTGCAGAGAGAGGAGACTAGAGATCAAAGTTCAAGACCCCATGTGGACGGAGTCACACCATCGCTCTCTCGCTCTCTCTTATACCCTTGTCCCTTTGGTTTTTATGTTCCTTATGTCCCTTGCACTCCTGGATGATTGCAGAGGCCTGAAGTTCAAAGCTACAGAAGGAAATGTCAGATAAAGCAATCACATATAGCATGTGCGTAAAAAACACACATGTGCGAACACACCCCTCCTCTGTCATTAGGGCCCATTTTCTAAGCTTCCTGATCCTTCATCAGAGCCTTCCGCTTCATTCCCGATTGGAAGAAACTTGCTGACCTCGGCACACATCTGATTGGACGACCCAAAGGTTTTGTGGTCGGGATCTACACCTCTTGTCTGAGTGTATGGGTGGATGTTTGTTCAGGTCTTTGATCGGCTGGAGCTGACAGGATGGGGAAAAATACAATGGGACTGGTTAGCTGAAGACATTTTGGCCTACATCCTCTAACCATCTAAATAAAACAACCACATTATTATTTTAAAATCACTTTAAAAATCAATAGTGACAACCTCCATTTAATGTTGACTTTATTAGCTGATGAATGGCACATTGAGGTGAAAAACAAAGCGTTTCTTAAAAATAGTAATAATAATAATACAAATTTGAGAGTTAAGAACGAATAAAGCTTATTTCCTGAAAACAGCATTTTTTTCCGTATAGAAACGATAGTGTGTCATACCCCACATAAAATTAATTTTCAATCGTGTCACTGACTTTTCTCCTTTTAATTTGAACTAACTTATTTATGTATATATTAGTAGATTTAATTATAATAATCATATAACACAATTCTAATTGAAAGCTTTTTAATGAAACAGTTTTGTCTTAATCACTCATGTTATAATGTTGCACTGCCCCCTGCTGGGTAGGCTAAGGTGTGTAGTGACCTACCCAGAAAAGCGGTCTAATTGTTGGATATCATATAAAGAGTTATTGACAAATTCAGTTTAAAAATTAATTAATTCAAACCACTTTGGCATAATGTTTGTATTATATATCCCTATAGCAAAGTGAAGCAACTGGTACCTATAAAGGGGGTAAGTAAATAGTGCAAGATTGGAAAATCTAATGTTAAAAAATACAAAAGAAAAACTTCTCTTAGAATATTGACATTTATGGTTCCAAATCACCAAATACCTGATTTATTGTTCTTTATATTGCTAAACAGTGAGCTAAATGATGCATTATGTGAATGTTACATTACATCCCTTATGAAAAAGAAGTATAGGCCCACTTCAAGTTAATTTTATGAAGTATACTTTATGTAGTAAGTATACTAATGTCAATGTACTAGTAAACTTGTAAGTGTACCATTTCAATACTCCTTGGGACTAAATTGGCCCACTTTTAGTATATAAAAATATGTTTAAGTGTACTATAAGTACAGTATACTGTTTACTGTAGTAAACTTTAAGTGCACAACTATTTCACAACTACGTTTCTCATTTGTACTGCATCTGTACTACAAGTGAACTTGTAAGTATACTAGTAGTTTACTATTTTACAGTAGTACTTTTTTAAGGGAAAGAGTAAAGTAGATTTGAAGTAAATTCCTATGTACACTACCAGTGGACTAGCACAAAAATTCAGATACTCAGAATTAGGAACATATGTTTTCTTTATAAACCAATATTTTCAAACAATGTAAGTTTATAAGACAGTATGTAAAACTATGAAAAAAGTATAGGCTCAATCACAACACTACAAGCCAAGAATACTTAATTATACTTTTAAAGGGATACTCCACTTTAAAATGAAAATTCTGTCCAGACAGTTTCTGGTACCATTGACTTCCATAGTATATTTTTTCCCTACTATGCAAGTCAATGGTACCAGAAACTGTCTGGTTACTGACATTCTTCTAAATATCTTCCTTTCTGTTCAGCAGAAGAAAGAAATTCATACAGGTTTGAAACAACATGAGGGTGAGTAAATGATGACATAATTTTCATTTTAAAGAGGAGTATCCCTTTAAGTATCTCGATCAAAAGATTGAATACATGTATAATCCAAATATACTTAGACTTCTGATAAGTATATAAAAAGTACACTTGAATAAACTTCTTTTTCGTAAGCGATTCAATGTGAGCATGCTGCTAAGTGTAATGTAACATCCTACAAAATGATGTGCTATGCGCATTTGCAACTAATTATAGCCTATGATCATTAATGTGCAGCTTCAGATATATTTAAAGAAACCTCTTTTTTTTTACATTTGCATCGAAGACAGTGGAGCAGTAAGTCTATCTTTCAGCTATGATGATTAACATAACGAATAAACTACATTTTTAGATGATTTTCCTAAAAGAACTGGTTACTGGTCACCCCTCGCTGGCATTGACGTCATGTGCATGTCAGTGATGGCAATTAGTGAACATTCTTTGATGGAATAAAATACCAGACCATTCATGAGAGCTGCTCTGTGGCCTACAACACCTCATTCAAACATTTCCAGCATGTCAACCTCTCATTCAAGCTCATGTGTCGTGCATCTTTTACCAGATTATTCTTACTTACTCCAATCTGAATGTGGTGGTAATTGAGCTCTTGTTGAGCTGCACAATTAACTGATTTGAAGGTCATTAGTGAATGAATGTAGGTTGGTGCTTATTAAGTATGCTGAGTACATTATAAGGAATGTCTTTGTGAGTATGTTTATTTGCACATGGCAACATGTATAAAACCCCTGTGGATGTGCGTGGACTTGTAGCGTGGACCAGTGATCGATTGTAAGATGTCCTACTTCACTCTTCTCTTTTTAGCCCTCGGTATCCTGAGCAGCTTCATGCTGAGTGAGGTTTCTGCACTCAGATTGCCACTTCCATTAGACAGTGATCCTAATAGATTTACATGGGGACAGTTTCCAGAGGTAAGTGCTTTATATTTTCTATTTTTCTAATAGCAGTTTCCTTTATTTGAAATGGTAGTAATTAGTAAATAGTTTGGAATATACAATTTGCCAAATTCTGGATATAGAGCAAATGCACTGTCAAAATAGATTGCCTAGTATAGATAATAGATACATTATTTTCATTTTGATTATTATTATTATTATAATCATCATGCCTTTTTACCTGTCTTCATCATATCTAATATTATTGAATAAACCTGATTACAAGGTTGCACCAATAAACATTTTTTAATGGTCAGGGAAGGCAGAAATATTTCCTTAAGGTACCAATGCACATTTTCACTTGTTACAGTGTAAAATAATGTGAGGAATGGACCAGCTACTGTCAGCACTTTCTGAACTTATGCTTTTCCCAATTTAAATATGATTTTATAAATGCAAATACAATCGTAATAATAATTTGAAATTGACATCAGTGATACTGTGATAACTGAATCTGCTGATTTTCACCATTTCTTCTTCTTCTACATTCGCGTTGTCAAAGGAGATTCCCAGGAGTCTGAACATAGAAGACTTCGCTCTTGATGTAGCCCCAACCAGCGGTCGTGTGAGCTCTCCCACCATCCTGCGACTTCACCCCATAATGGCAAAACCAGCACACCTGCATGCCAACATGCCACTTCGCTTCGGGCGGGATGTGCAGGTGGGCACAGGTGACCATGCTCCCAAGTCCACCATCAACCTCCCTCAGCGTTTCGGCCGGTCCTGCACCATGTGTGTGCGCGCAGGGAATGCACCCTCAGCCACCCTCCCGCAAAAGTTTGGGAGGAGGAACATCTTCGCTTTAGACCCTTTTCGCGCCTTGACTCTGTACACACACACACCTGAATCACCATTTCCAAAAGAAAGGTAAAGCTTAATATTTCTCAACTGAAATATTAAACAACACCCACCAGAAGTGTAATTGGGTGTTGTTTTCTAATTATATATCTATAATTGAATAACTGTAACAAAATGAACTCTCATTTGATGTGGAAAGAATTCATTATTATTATTTTTTTACTGATTAATTTAAATGGTCATTTCTGTTCCTCTACTCCTTGGCTAAATATTTTCAAAACTACTTTATTTGATTTCTCTCGCAGGACTCAAGTCCACGACTACATGCTTGAAACAGTAGAAGACTCAGAAGAAACTGTAAAGAACACAGATTACACCGATTTAGACTAATGAAGCCCGTAAAAACAACAGCTGGTTATGAGAGATGTTATGATTGCCAGTTTTATGAATTTCCTATTCTTTTTATGTATTTGCATCTGTAATTGCCTGCTTGTAAATTGTTAAAGTAAAGCAAATTATAAGTAATTAAGTTGTGACAGCTTTAATTATAAAAAAATAAAAACATCAAAATATTGAAGCATATTGAAGCAATCCAACACCCATAAATGTATCAATGTTCCATATGTTTCTTCATAAAAAAAGACACTCAGCTTTCACCTGCAAAAGCACTCAAAGTACAATGTTAATGAGACTGACGTGTAATTAAGAGACTCATTGATTAAATGTTTCATGTTGATCCTCTTCTACAGGATGACCTGCTACAGGTTGCCAAATTATTTGCCAAACGCACTCACCTCTCACCAAGAATAATGATATAAAACACCTTTCCTCCATATAGGGGCACAAAATGGAGAAGATATATCATCCTTTTCTGCCTATAGCTTTAAGATCTTTAAGAAATTAAGTTTTTAACCAAGGGGCCCCAACAAGGGGCCACAAATTATGTGAAAAAGAGCTGGTGTTTGCAAACATCAAAATCATTCCTTGCTATGGGGGGTGATGCATTAGTAATGATTAAGATTAAGTAACGTGAGTTACGTAATCAGATTACTTTTTTTCAGAATAAAAGTAACACATTACTTTTAAATTTACAACTAAATATCTGAGTTACTTATTCAAATATGTTACTTTTCCCATTTAGGCCAGATTTACTTTTAGTATTTACTTTTTATTCCATAAAAGCACCGATGTGAGTGGAAAATTCAGCGCTTGATCTACTGACGACGCGCAAATTAAAGAACAGACACAGTCGGATAATTTCCATCATGACCAACGCAATCTACCAAGAGCAGTGCAAATTAGAGTCTGGTTTTAAGACAATTTTTTTGGGTGGGGGGTGGAGAGAGATAATGGCACAAATACCAGTAAATTGACTAGCGCAAACCTTAGTAAATCACGTTGCATTGTTCATTTAAATACTCTCCTCCCGTAAATGTTGCATCTGAAAGGGAAACTCCTACAAATAGCCTACATATGCAATAAGGTCAGCTGCAAAAATAACTGTGCCAACACCTTTTCAGTGCAATTTTTTTGTAAATCCTGACAGTAGTATTTTTAATGCCAAAAGAGGGTTTCCGCTGGTGCAAGCTGTTAGTAAATCTGGCCCTTAGCATGCATTTAGTCATCTCACTTGCACAAATACAGATTCAGTATTTCTCAAAATGAATAAGAACAGTGAAATGCAAACTCAGAATATTACGGTAACCTGCAATAATTCAATGTTAAATTACACAAATACAGGCTACTTTATGTATTTAATCTCACTTTATCAACCAATGTCTTTGCTGCTGACCTTCGATGATCCAGTTCAAACATAAATGACTTTGGTAACACTTTACAATAAGTTTCATTAGTGAACATTAGTTAATGCATTAACTTTTGGTGTGAAAGGGCCTTTATATTTACCAAAAATAAAACTTTTGTTTTGTTCTAGTTTTTGTTATTATAAAACAAACAAACATGCCCAGCCCAGGTTAGAAAAGTAACGCAAGACATTACTATATCCAGAGACAGAAAAAGTAACTAAGTTACGTAATTAGTTACTTTTTAGGGAGTAATGCAATATTGTAATGCATTACTAAGTAAGTAATTTTTCCACAACACTGTTCCTTGCTTTCAGTTTTGTTACAGGATTCATCCTGTGACAGATATTCATCACTAGTTTCACAAAACCTCATGAGGTGATGCTATTTGCTTATTTAATTACTTTACACAACACACATGCAGCAGTTGTCTTGCTCTAATGTAGTTCAAACCAAACCATCTGAATTAAATACACAATGTAACAGGCCTACATCATTTCCAAAAGCTTCCAACTGCATCAGTGAATTGCAAAACTGACATAAATAAATAAATAAATAAATAAATAAATAAATAAATAAATAGCATATTTAAATATTTTTTTCCTCTCAACCAACAGATTACAAATAGCCTACATATCTTTTGGTAAGAAGACATTGAGTAATATGGGTTCAGGTATACTAAATGTAATCTATATTTCCCCAAAATGCAAAATTATTCCTAAATAAACCACTCGGTGAGTTGCACAGTTTTGAAAACGAACGTTAAGGGTTGTTTTGTTCGTGCATGCCCGTAGCCAGCCACTCTGAAGCAGTCAAAGGCGATTCTAAACGAGTCAAAAAGTCGAGACAGGACCCATCGTCAAAATTTCATCCAAAACAAACCAGAAAAGAGACTGAAAGTGCTAAATACCGGAATTATCCTTTAATAAACCACATCCATGTGGAACATTTTAATTCACTTCACATTAAATAAAACTAAGAAACGTTATTTTAGTATTGCTTTGGTTTATTTAGGTGTTGTCTGGGAGGAAGGCACTCTTATGGAGTACTTAGAATCCAAAGAGGTACATTCCAGGGACCATGATGATGTTCGCTGGGATCCGTAGGAATCAGGGAGTTGATCTGATAACAAATTTGATGAAATTCACACCATCCATTCAAAACATGTTTTCTGTAACGCATTTTGCCAACATACATTATAAATATTTTATTAATAACAAATAATTATCATAAATTAACAGATAGTAATTAAAAGAATAAATTAATTTAAATAATGCATTTTTAATGATTTACTATCGAATCGGACCTAACACTACTCCTGTTCACCACCAGAGTTCACTGTTTCATCAGAAGTAGTTTATGTTTCCTGTAACAACTTGCCCAGTGTTTATCTAGTCCAGTGTTTCCCAACCCTGTTCCTCGAGGCACACGAAAACTACACATTTTTGAACTCTTCCTAAACAAACACCTCTGTTTCAACTCATCTCATTAGTAGAGACTCCAAAACCAGAAATATATGGGTCAGATAAGGGAGAGTCTCCCTGGGAGACACCCAAAATGTGAAGTGCTGGTGACAGGTGTGCCTCCAGGAGCAGGGTTTGGAAACACTGATCTAGTAACCTGTGGGTAGGGTAGTAACTGATTACATGTAATCTGGATTAGGTAATTAGATAAAAAAAAAAAAAAATCTAGTACTTGTAATTAGATTATATTATGTTTTAAAATACTCATAATCAGACTACAATTAATCAACTAATCCTAATATTTTTCCATGTTTTAAAAATTCCTTTCTAAAAAATCATATAATTTATATGCATTCAGAGGATCTTTTAATTTTGTGAAACTGCACACACACAGCCACTAGATGGCTGGCTAAATTACAGTACATGGAAAATTGAGAGGCCACAAAGCATTTGACACCAATAATCCTTTCACTTTTAAGGAGTGTTTTCTCAGCCATGCAACATTGCATATTGAATCAACTTCTGATGAACACATTTATTATTTTGTGAATTATCACTCAGTGAATCATTTAACCATATTGCTATGTCTATGTCTCTGTATTAGAACTGACATGCTCCCGTTTTTGGACTTTTCATTGAAAGCTTTGTACATCTATAAAACTTAAAGTTTACAACCTGAGTTTTCAATGTTTTTACTATTTTATGTAATGCAGCCATCTGATCAAATGCCACACATTTGCCTATATGTAAAGTATGTTGCTGATGCATTGTGTTTAGCATTATGTTTGTAAAATGTAACTTGTTATTTTGGGCCTTTTTTAGAGTCAAAACTGTTGCCTGATTTGGTAAAATGGGGCAGAAGGAAGATGTTTATGCTCATCTACAGTCAGTTTAATTCAATTTTAATCAGTTTAACATGAAGCAGTCATTTAAGGCAATATAAACACTAGTGTGCCTATTTTACCATGTGTCTTCCTTTGTTTTCACGTGTCAACCACTTAAAGGAGAACTCCGGTCAATTTTAACATTGAGCTCATTTTTTTGTACATTTGGAGTGCTGTCAATACAGAGAACAACGACAAAAATCGGTGTTGCCTACACCGAGTTATTCTATTTTTAAAATTTGCACCCTGTTGACTTCAATGGGGCAAGTACTAAACCTGCTTTTAGACTCTTAACATCCTTGATGTGTCATTACAAGTGCACAGAAAATGTGAGTGATTCCTTCTGAGTGAACACGAGTGAATCTGACTGCAGTAGATGTGAAAGAAATGTATAAAAATGATGTTATTTAAGCCAGCGCAAATACCTTTGTTTACATCCTGTTTTTCGGTTGAAGTCCAAAGTAGTTGATTGCCGAGTTCACGCGCGTGATCA
Source organism: Squalius cephalus (assembly GCF_949319135.1). Lineage (NCBI taxonomy): Eukaryota > Metazoa > Chordata > Actinopteri > Cypriniformes > Leuciscidae > Squalius > Squalius cephalus. The sequence goes on from NC_137129.1 coordinate 30,498,290, forward strand.
TAGGTATTAAACCTATGCGTGTGAACTCTGCAATCGACTACTTTGGACTTCAACCGAAAAACAGGATGTAAACAAAGGTATTTGCGCTGGCTTAAATAACATCATTTTTATACATTTCTTTCACATCTACTGCAATCAGACTCACTCGTGTTCACTCAGAAGGAATCACTCACATTTTCTGTGCACTTGTAATGACACATCAAGGATGTTAAGAGGCTAAAAGCAGGTTTAGTACTTGCCCCATTGAAGTCAACAGGGTGCAAATTTTAAAAATAGAATAACTCGGTGTAGGCAACACCGATTTTTGTCGTTGTTCTCTGTATTGACAGCACTCCAAATGTACAAAAAAATGAGCTCAATGTTAAAATTGACCGGAGTTCTCCTTTAATAAAAACATAAATCAGAGAATGAATGCTGAATAGTGGATCTTTTAAAGGGAATAATTTCAAATTTGCCAAAATACTATCCCTCTAAATAAAGCTGTGTTTCTGAGCAGTTTGTCAATAATGATTTCACTTTCCAATGGAATTGTCTTAACTTCTACAATGGCATAATGACTAATTTTACTAGTATAGACAATTATAAGTAAAAGGTGGCAAATAAGAAATGTAACCAGAGAAAGCATCTATTGTGTCATATTTTCCGTGTGCTGTTCTTGTTGCCCACTGTCATGGGAAAGCACTATAGTTTCAGCGCTTGCAGACTTTTCCCAGAGCTGACTGTTTGACGTCACTCACACTTCACTGTTTAAAGTTCTGCACTCTGGTGGTATGTGTGAATGTGTTTATGTGTCTCTCTTCTAAAACATACCTGAGGCAAGTTCAGTGGTTTGGTGAATTCCAGTGTAGGGAGGATTCCCTCTCTAGCGTAGATGGGTGTTGGCAATGAACTAAAACCTATGTTGTTAAGGCAACCCTGGGATGACATGCAAAGGAGCAGATTTGTCTAGGAAGATGGATTCCCTCTTTCATACATTATAGCCTAACTTATGTTACCCTAATAATATAGAGATCATGTGGTTATTCTCCAGGTTAGTGGATAGATAGATAGATAGATAGATAGATAGATAGATAGATAGATAGATAGATAGATAGATAGATAGATAGATAGATAGATAGATAGATAGATTATTAAAGAGCTCTCTAATTCAATTGTTAGTCATAATTGGATTAGAGAGTTCTAATTGTAATAGTTACGGGTAAGAATTGAATTGTAGAGCTCTCTAATTAAAAATGAATGGAAGTCAATAGAGACGACTAGTAAAAATTAAATAGTAGATATCTGTAATTGTGTTAGAGAGCTCTCTCGTTGTAATTGTTAATAGCCATGAATCGAATTAGAGAGCTCTCTAATTTAATTTTTAGTAAGTAAAAATGAAATTATGACTAGTAACGCTGGGAACATTTTAAGCTAAAACGGCTTGCCATACAGGAAGGCAGCTTTACCTGGGCGTAGGTAGGCTACATGAATTACGTAATGGTCTCTGTTGCGTTTTGAAATGCAGTCTCTGGATAGGACGACATGCTAACTCTTCGGTGGATTTTCATTTGCTTCCTAAACGTCAATTACCATGATGTCCCACCCCCTCTTCCTCGCCTCACCGCGGAACTCAAAATACAGCTCGAGGACGAGGTTCAAACCTGAGCTGGAAACAGTAAACTTAAAACTTGTGGTCGCCTCCACCTTCCCAGAAGTTCCCCTTCACTCTCGGATTACAGCGGTGCGCCACGGACATTTCGCTCGCGATACTCTTCTCAGAAGCGAAGTTGCCTAGGATCTGATTTCGGCAGGTGGAACAACAGTGATGGTGAACCCGGTGTCAGCCACTTGGTCCAAAGTATAAATGTGCTGATAAGGCGATTTTATAAGTGGACCGTCGGTGACACGACGACAGAGCCGCCGCGCCACGCTGTCACTCTCTACCTGGCGACTGTGGTAGGCACTGAGTTTGTGTTCATTTTACACAGGGAGACATTTTATATATTTAAATGATAAAATAAATCCTAGCTTGTTGTAAGAGAAGTATTGTAATCGATTCATAGCCACTTTCACCTTCTGCTAAACCTCCCTTTGACATTCCAAGAATGTACACATCCAAAACATAAATGTAAGTGTGTTTTGTTTACTCAGCCTCGATAGCCAATCAACGTTTGTTTTAGTGCCTTTCGCTTTGGAAACCCTAAAAACTTCCTGTCCTCATCATGGATAGACTGACTCATCGATGAGCCTAATTTCACACAGTGTTTCCTTTACTAAATCTTTTTCTCTTACTGTTTAAGGCACCTCAAGCTTTTTAGATTGCGTTGAGAGGTTGTAGATTTTTGAAGTCCTCGGTCACAATTCACTTTCATTTGTATGGAGTCGTCGTCGTCGTTTACACTGTGAATGATCAGTCGTAGGCACATTGCGTTGCTGTGGCAACAAAAAAAAAAATGAACCCGCGTTGCTTACGACGGCGCCATGAATGCAAATATTGTGTGCAATACATCCTTTTATTCACATTTCATGTAGTTTTGTTGTTGTTTATTTATTATTAGAGAACTGGGGACATCGTCAAATGTGGCTCCCCATCATTACATTAAAATGACTTTATTGTAGTGTGGGACAACAATTTTGCTAAGTTCAATTTTAGGTAACTTAGTTTAATAAGTTTTAGTTTCAATAGTTAGGTAGTTACTTACCATTATGTTGTTTCTGTATGGTTTTCTTTCTTCTGTGAAGGCAAAAGGAGATGTTAGGCAGAATGTAAGGGACTGACAGCTTCAGTCACACACTTCATTTTCATTGCATTTCTTTTTTTCTTCATTCATGACAGTGAAAGATTCCTGAGCTGCCTAACACAGGTTGTGCCATAAAAAATATTGTGTTGCATTCTCCTTTGACACCTCATTTTATGTAGTTTTTCTTTATTTGTCAGACAAGGAGGGAAATTGTCATATTGTCGTCACAATCACTGTGGTTTAGTGGAACTTTCATGGTGGTTTTAAGTGGTTTGAAATTACTTGTGTGGCATATGAGCTGTTTTTTCCCAAATGTACTCATCTCATGCATAATCTTGTGCTAAAACAAACTGGTGTATTTTACAGACACAATACCTTTTATAATATAAAACATGTCTGTAGCCTTCTTTCCGAGTTGAACGTTGTAGATATCAAGTGGCATTCGGGGAAGTGAAGGAGACTCAAAATAAAGATAGTCAAATTGGCTCTTCATTGTTGGCCTTGACACAATATGATGCGTGATTGGGCTGTGCGATTAATCGTAATTGATTTTTGACTTTGGCTTCTAAGGATTATGAAAACAAGATAATCGAGGTAAAATTATTATTGTGCTACTGCCGCATTCCTTCACAGCGGTGCGCTTTCGTTCCTCCCTAAAAACCCCAACTTAACATCCAAATCAGCCAAATAAGTGAGTGTTGTAAAATGAAGTCTACTGTTGCTAAACTGTGGGACGTGTTTGATATTAAATAGTGTTATTAAAATACGCATTAAGCCGCAAAAGAATAACTGTTCCTCAGGCGGCTTTCTGTGTGCGCGCTCCGAGTCGGTGCCAAATGTGGATATCAAATGGGCTTCGGACACGCACATGCTTACACACGAAAATTGTCAAAATGCCTTTTTGGAGATTATTCATGTAAACACAGTGGGTTATGTCTTAAGTAAATGTACAAAGTTGAGGAAGAGAACACGCGTGCAACAGTATTTTTGATCCGTGCATTAGCTCTTAAAGGTATAGGGAAGGCAATTTTTTTTATAAACATTTTGTTATACTGGTTGAAACTGTCTTCACATCCTGATAGCAATCAATAATAGAAGTGGTTTAAAAATATAAAAAAGTACATTGGCTATATCCTCTGTAGAAGTCTCTGGACCAAAAAAAAAAGGCCACTCTTCCTCTGGAACTAGACTCGTGTACGGCCGTTAACCGGAAGCCAGTGGTTATAGTTTATAAAGTTAAAAAATATGGATATTTTTCTTACAAAAATGCATCGCTTCACTTCAGAAGGCCTTTTTTAATAACCCCTGAGCCATATGGATTACTTTTATGATGGATTGATGTGCTTTTTGGAGCTACTACTCACACCCATTATAAAGAAAATATCCTGGAAGAGCCAGGATAATTTTTAATATAACTCTGACTGTGTTCTGCTGAAAGAAGAAAGTCATACACCTAGGATGGCTTGAGGGTGAATAAATTATGGGATAATTTAAAATTTAATTAGGCAATCTGTAAACTTCGCTTGATGAAGGTGGTATTATCCAGAGGTAGCACCACAATAACCTTCAAATGCACCACAAGATTGAGGCTGCCATGCTTATTTGTTTTGTTAATAAAAGTTCTATGTTTGTCATTGTACTGTTTTGTTGATGTGTTTTTCATTAAGAATAATAATGAGCCCACCATTCAAGCATCCTGAAAGTATTCACAGCGCTTCACTTTTTCCACATTTGTTATGTTAGAGCCTTATTCCAAAATGGATTAAATTCATTATTTTCCTCAAAATTCTTCAAACAATAGCCCATGATGACAAAGTTTGTTTGAAATCTTTGCAAATGTATTAAAAATAAAAAACGAAAAATTTACAGCCTTTGCCATGACACTCAAAATTGAGCTCAGGTGCATCTTGTTTCCACTGATCATCCCTGAGATGTTTCTACAACTTGATTGGAGTCCACCTGTGTGAAATTCAGTTGATTGGACATGATTTGGAAAGGCACACACCTGTCTATATAAGGTCCTAAAGTTAACAGTGCATGTCAGAGCACAAGCCAAGCCATGAAGTCCAAGGAATTGTCTGTAGAGCTACGAGACAGGATTGTATCGAGGCACATCTGGGGAAGGGTACAGAAAAATTTCTGCAGCATTGAAGGTCCCAATGAACAGATCATCCATAAATGGAAAAAGATTGGAACCACCAGGACTCTTCCTAAAGCTGGCCTCCCGGCCAAGCTGAGCAATTGGGGGAGAAGGGCCTTAGTCAGGGAGGTGACCAAGTACCCAATGGTCACTCTGACAGAGCTCCAGCGTTTCTCTGGAGAGAGGAGAACCTTCCAGAAGAACAACCATCTCTGCAGCACTCCACCAATCAGGCCTGTATGAGTGCCAGATGGAAGCCACTCCTCAGTAAAAGACACATGACAGCCTGCCTGGAATTTGCCAAAAGGCACCTGAAGGACTCTCAGACATTGAGAAACAAAATTCTCTGGTCTGATGAAACAAAGATTGAACTCTTTGGCCTGAATGGCAAGCGTCATGTCCGGAGGAAATCAGGCACTGCTCATCACCTGGCCAATACCAGCCATCCCTTCATTGAAGCATGGTGGTGGCAGCATCATGCTGTGGGGACGTTTTTCAGTGGCAGGAACTGGGGAGACTAATCAGGATCGAGGGAAAGATGAATGCAGCAATGTACAGAGACATCATTGATGAAAACCTGCTCCAGAGCGCTCTGGACCTCAGACTGGGGCAACAGTTCATCTTCCAACAGGACAACGACCCTAAGCACACAGCCAAGATAACGAAGGAGTGGCTACGGGACAACTCTGTGAATGTCCTTGAGTTGGCCCAGCTAGAGCCCAGAATTGAACCAGATTGAACATCTCTGGAGAGATCTGAAAATGGCTGTGCACCGACGCTCCCCATCCAACCTGATGGAGCTTGAGAGGTTCTGCAAAGAATAGGAGAAACTACCCAAAAATAGGTGTGCCAAGCTTGTAGCATCATGCTCAAAGACTTGAGGCTGTAAGTTGTGCCAAATGTGCTTCAACAAAGGCTGTGAATACTCATGTACATGTTTTTTTTGTTACATGTACAGAACAAACTTCTTTCACGTTGTCATTATGGGGTATTGCTTGTAGAATTCTGAAGAAAATAATGAATTGAATCCATTTTGGAATAAGGTTGTAACATAACAAAATGTGGGAAAAGTAAAGCGCTGTGAATACTTTCTGGATGCACTGTGTGAATCCTGTTAGTACATATTCCTGCAAAACTTAAAACATTGTTTATTTAATTTGTATTTTTGCTCTATTGTATTTATTTGTCCGTTTTGTTTGCAATTATTTTCTCTTTGTTCTTATTGTATTGCTGACTGTTTACTTGACTTATGTAATTATTTTGTGGACTTTTATTTTCTTCACATTAGTTAACCTAGTATCAGTTAATTCGATAATTGTGTCAATAGTGAAATTTCGCTGTTATTTAAAATGACTCGTATTGTAAAATAAGACTTAGATCATATAGTCCACAAATGATCGTTAAATAATGATTTCAATATTGACCAAAAAAAAATTTTTTGGCCATAATGGAGCAGCCCTAATTCAAGAGTAGTCCGCTATCTTACCAATATACTTCATTTGGTGAGCTTTCATTGCCCCTGTGAGATCATGCTTACTCAATCATGAGACTGAAGCATCTTTCAAACACCTCAAAGCCAAGGGTTGTGTTGGTTTTCCGCTTGACATCGCTTACTTGGTTTGTTAACTGCACTTTTCATTGGACCCTCACCCACAATAAATTGCTCATTCATTAAGTCAAACAACCTTTACTCCTTTTATTCTATCCTCAGATGATTCTGTATTTGTCATAACTGTATTTCGATATGCTTCTGTGCCCTTGTTCCCACAGCCCACACCCTACAGCCTATTTACTGCAATGACTATTTTATGTGGTGTTTATGATTGACATGTATTATACAGGGCCAGTCCTCATATTCTGTGCGTCTTTGTGTTTTCACATACCATAAATGTCAGTATAGATTAGACAATGTCAGTTTCCACTGGTTTTTGTTGTTTGGCATTACAACTAACGCTGATCATACTGTGTTGGCGTTCTTTGTTTACATCATAGGTTACTCACCCGCATGAGACAAGGCAACCTGTGCTCAATGTCAAACAGTGTACCACTCTACCACAGGGATCAGGGATGTCAGGATGTTCGCTAACAGTATATTGCTACTCACATATTTCAAACTTTTTTTTTTTTTTTTACCACAAAGTGAAGAACAAAAAATAACTTTGCTGTGAGTATTACAGGGCCATAAAATTAAGTTCTGGCTCAGAAATCTGATTTATATAAGTTTGGGGCCCATAAGAATTTTTTTTTTTTTTTTTTTTAGAAATTTCAACTTTTATTATACAAAGATGCATTAAAGTGATCAAAAGTGACAGTAAAGACTTTTTATTTCAAATAAATTCTGCTTATTTGAACGTTCTATTCATGAAAGAATCCTGAGAAAAAAATGAATCACAGTTTCCGCAAACATATAAGCAGCACAAATATTTAACACATTGATAATAATAAGAGCACAGCATCAGCATATAAGAATTTCTTTGTATGCACCTCTCTTTATTATTTTCTAAAATGAATGAAGTATTCAATACAAAATTTAAATAAAGAATAAAATGTAACCAAAGAGCACATCCCCTCTCTCCCCCTACCCAAGAGCCATACTTACACCCATATGCAATGGAATTAAAGTGATTTCTGAAGGATCATGTGACACTGATGACTGGAGTAATGGCTGCTGGAAATTCAGCTTTGCCATCACATGAATAAATTACATATTAAAAATATACTACTATTATATTAAAATGTTATTTTCAGTTGTGATATTTCACAATATTGCCATTTTACTGTATTTTGATAAAATAAATGCAGTCTTGGTGAGCATAAGAGTATGTATATATATATATATATATATATATATATATATATATATAATATGTATATGTGTGTGTGTGTGTGTGTATATATATATATATATATATATATATATATATATAATATGTATATATATATATATATATATATGTATATGTGCGCGCCGTTATCTAAAGGCTTAATCTAGTTACTATTTAGTAGTTAGATATTTGATCATTATTAGGATCAATAAATGTAATTATAATTTCAACAAAAATTAGGTGTTTTTATCATACTTTTTGTTATCGTTTTTTTAATATAAAACATTATAACGTTCAAGGCTGTGTGGTACAGTGATATTTTTTTACCCCAGTTTGCGTCATCGCTAACTTCCTTATCGCTGTATTATGTGTGCTGTGACTGTCTTTTGAATCTTCTGTCAGCATAATAATAGGAAAGAAAAGGGTTAAAGGAAAGCCCTGACTTTCCGTATTTGCAAATCTTCTCGACAAGGGAACCTATTTTGTGAAAGTTTCCTTTCATAAATATTGATTTTTATGAGATTAGCCAAATTAAAAAAATCATAAGCATGTGTTTTAGCAACACCTTATGCATGATTGATTAGCTGAAATGTAAATAACATTTGCAGGGCAGTTCATGCTGAAATGTTTGTAGTGTGTACAAACGCGGAGATGCAAAACCACAGGAATTCATTTTTTCATAAACACCAACATGTATTCGGATGCGCACGCATTCTTGTCTACATGCATGCCTCAGTCTAGGTTTAGACAAGTCTGACTCTGCCATCTAAACAAAAATCAGACTGTGAGTTTGGAAACTCTAACTAGAGTTACTGGTATTTACACCCAGATTCTCAAACATGCATACATACATTTTAAATAAAATAAAAGACACAAGCAAGTGACCCAGTCGAATGCTCGGGAAATAGCAACATATTTATCCCAAGGCAAGAGAGGCTCAGTAACAGAAGAGGAGATTTTGTGTGTGTGTGTGTGTGTGTGTGTGTGTGTGTGTGTGTGTGTGTGTGTGTGTGTGTGTCTATTTACCACAAATTTGCCCAGGTGACTCAAATGTTCTGAGCATTAGTAGTCTGTGTTGTTGTCGCTCTCTGTCTATTTCTCCTATCCATGTGCTCCCTCATTGATGCTTTAACAGTGTATGTATTGTAAACATTCCATACATGTTGTTGGTGTGTGTCGCTGGGTGTGGACGTATATAAAGTAATTTTTAGTGTGTGGTCACTCTGAAGAAGTTTGACAGTTGACGTTTTGTTTGTGTTTGATAAGTGTGTAAATGTGAGTGGGACAGACTGTTTATAAAAACCCTTGACTTATATGAAATATATGCTTAGCCATTTTTATGTATACTATGTATAGTTCACTTAAAAATGAAAATTCTGTCATCATTTACTCTCCCTCAAGTTATTTCAAACCTGTATGAATTTCTTTCTTCTGCTGAACACAAAAAAAAGATATTTTGAAGAATGTCGTTAACCAAACAATTGAATTGGTCCATCAACTGTGTGGTTACTGACATTCTTCAAAATATCTTCCTTTGTGTTCAGCAGAAGAAAGAAATTCATACAGGTTTGAAACAACTTGAGGGAGAGTAAACGATGACAGAATTTTAATTTTTAAAGTGAACTATTCCTTTAACTTTACATCAAAGATACATGGGTATGAGCTTCGAAACTATGCAAGTACCTAACTATGTTTGGCCTTAATAACTTGATGCACAAAGTTTCATCAAAATATATATGTAATTACATCAATATATATATAGGGGTCAATGACGTATAAGGATTTTCAACAGGCCAATTTTAAAGGAGAACTTGGTAACTTTTTTAACTTAATAAACCTGTCTAGAATTCATTTGGATGGTTAAACAACCTGTTCTGGTGATATTGGTGACTTTCCCCGCTCCCCCCAGCGTTCCCAGGCGGAAAACCAACCTTGAACCTTGCAACTTGGGGACTACCGTCCCGGCAAAATAGAAATTGGAAGTCTCGTGAGAAGCGAGAACGAGAATGAGCGCGAAACACGAATTGCTTTACGGCAATTCGACATAAACACACACGCATGTATTATTATTTTTTTACAGTCTATGTGTATTACCAGATTACCCACCTCGGTAGACATAGCTCCACACGATACAGTTGGCTTGCTCCGATCATAACAAACGCACATGAGCAGTGGTAGAGAGGGGGAGGAGGCCACCGCAAGTGAGTTTTTTACGACCGTGTTGTGAAATATACGCCCCCCCACAGCTGTAGGGGGAGCTCGTGAGGAAAACATGCGACAACAAAAGGAAAAATCAGCGAAGAAGTGACTAGAGTTCGCTAGAGTTGCCGAGTTCTCCTTTAAAATAATTAAATTAACAATATATATTATTGCAATTGTTCAATCATTAAGAATGTTGTGTACATATAAATTCAAATAAAAAATTTAAGTGATTTTAGTGTTTTAAAATTGGCCTGTTGAAAATCCTTATACGTCATTGACCAGTATATATATATAGTGTGTGTGTGTGTGTGTGTATGAGCATTAAAACTGTATGTTCTTTTTAGTCCTGAACTTTTAAGTCCTCTGCTGTCACACTTATACGTCTGATTTGTTAAACCTGCTCAGTCAGGGTGGATGAATGAATCACCTGACCGCTCCATAAATCTAAAAACTCTTCCATAAAAATGTTGCTCACTAGATTTTTAGAAGGTTTGGCTATTGATTGAAAGCCTCTCGTTCTGTTGTTGGAGAAACCATGATGCAACACCTCATATTTTTTGCATCATGCAAACAAAACACACGTTTCAGAATGTTTTCAACTTATTTTCAAAAGGTCACATGGTGTCATGAAAAATTGCGACACTGCTGATGTAGATGAGCAATGTAGTAGTTTTGTATCATACCCGTGTGTGTCCGTGTGCTCATGGTCCACTGAAACAAGAAAGGATGGGGCACGAGAACAGTGTGTCCCTGTGGACTCAAAACAATGATACACACACACACTCTCTTGGCTCAGGAGTAAATAAAAAATAACCTGATAAATATCTATTTTCAGCTATATATTTTCATGTTTATGACCCATTTACATGTTTCTGACATTAAATAATTGGCTTTTACAAAGCAAAATAATGATTAAAATATTATATTGATGACAAGTTAAATGTATTCGTAGAGATCTGGAAGCCTGTATTATATTGCCTGCTTGGGAATATGACCATGTCATACTGTTTTTATGCATTGTGTTGTCTTTTATTATTTTTTGTCTTTGCTGTAACCGCTGTGATCTCTTAAAGGGATAGTTCACTTTGAAATTAAATTTTGGTATGTTTTAGCTTACCTGAAGGGCATCCAAGATGTAGGTGTCTTTTTTTCCGCAATAGTTTCAATTTTGATATTTTTAGGTCAAACCGTTCTTGTCTGTCAGTCATATCATGCAGGTCTGTGGTCACGGTCTCAAAGAGCATGCACAGAGTCCAAATTAAACAATTCCCCATCGTCCAAATTAAACAATTCCCCATCGTAAGTACACATTGATGGCCTAAGACACGAAACGAGCGGTTTGTGTGAGAAAACGAACAGTATTTATATCGTTTTTACCTCTTATACACAGCCACGTCCAAGTGATCTGAGGGCGCGCGCGCATCCTGGTGTGTGACGTGTGCGCAGACTGGTGCATAGAAATATACACTAGATGTCGCCTTAAAGACATTCGTTCCAATGAACTGCCGTAGACAAGGCGACATCTAGTGTATATTTCTATGCACCAGTCTGCGCACACGTCACACAGCAGGAAGCGCCCGCGCCCTCAGATCACTTGGACGTGGCTGTGTTATAAGAGGTAAAAACGATATAAATACTGTTCGTTTTCTCACACAAACCGCTCGTTTCGTGTCTTAGGCCATCAATGTGTACTTACGATGGGGAATTGTTTAATTTGGACGATGGGGAATTGTTTAATTTGGACTCTGTGCATGCTCTTTGAGACAGTGACCACAGACCTGCATGAAATGACTGACAGACAAGAACGGTTTGATCTAAAAATATCAAAATTGAAACTACTGCGGAAAAAAAGACACCTACATCTTGGATGCCCTTCAGGTAAGCTAAAACATACCAAAATTTAATTTCAAAGTGAACTATCCCTTTAAATTTTTCTTTATTAGGGACATTTGTTGTTGACATTTCTTACATAATTTTTTTGTTTCTACTTATTTCTGTATATTTTAATGTTTTTTTTTTTTTTTTTTTTTAAGTATGTTGACGTTGTATTTTGTTTTGTTTTAAGTTGAATTTGTATGTTTTTCCTACCAACTATTAGATTAATATTAGGTACACAAAAGGAGGATAAAGCAAATATTACTGGCCATAACTTAGTGTAGGTATGAAATATTCGGAAATTCCACCTATGGCAATATGACTATTACTTTCTTTTACATCCTCACAGATTTTTTTTTCTTTTGGTTGTCATTTCCTCCTTTGCCTCACTCACTTGTTCTTTTCTGTGACTCTGTTGCCCTCTGCTGGTCACATGATGTAACTTGTGTACAATTGTTTGTTGAGTGTTTACTGTTTTTGTGTCCACAGTAAATTAATTACAAGATGAGTTCAGACGAGCAAATTTCACCACTGTCTCCCAAGACATCACCCGCCACATCAAGCATGACACCATTTACACAACGGAAAGAGAGTAACTCCTCATCAGAAGACAACAGACAGGCAAGACAAATGGCTTCAGATCTTCATTGAGACCTTAATTGATGTTTGCTAAAACATCTAGTGTGCAAATAATACAATGTCTTTTGAGGCATCTGGTATTGGGGTATTGTAATTTTGTTCTTTCTCCCCAGAGCTTTTTAAAATGTACACCTCTTTCTTTCTGTCTCATTTTCTTATTCTTTAGGAGAGCTGGGAGGTAGTTGAAGATTTGAAGGGATTGACAGAAAATATTCAGAAGCCTGAGAAGCAGGAAGGTTTGCTGTTGAAAAAGAGGAAGTGGCCAATGAAAGGCTGGCATAAGGTGATCATGTGATTTTGTAATTAAATATAATGACATTTAAATACATGTATCTTTCATCTAAGGGTGCTAATTATTATATATTTTTTCACAGAGATATTTCCTGCTCGAAAGGGGCATCCTTACATATGCCAAGACTGGGACTGATGTGAGTGTAAAAACAGTCTCATCCACATACTACACACACATTCTTCAAGGCTCATGTGGAGTAAGATTACTTAAAACCTGTCAGAGATGCTCTTTCATCCCTTACTGTGTGATTGATTCCTCAGCTAAAGAAGGGGAGGTTACGAGGTCGCATTGATATTGGTCTCTCTGTCATGGCCATGAAGAAGAAGTCAATGTGCATCGACTTGGACACAGAGGACAGTATCTATCACCTCAAGGTACTGGCAACACAAACAACACACACCTACATATGCTGGGCAAACAATAGTTATTTATCCTCATTTTATCAATGCACATTCATTAGCTGTATTTGCTTTTACGTTCACAGGCAAAGACTAGGGATCTGTTTGAAAAGTGGGTGACGCAACTACGTCTTCATCGAATGTTCCGTCAGAACGAGATAGCCATGGAGCCTCCCGAGCGACACCTGCAATCTGACCCCGTCTCCAACAGACGAGTATTTACCCTTCTTACACAATAATCATTCACAGTGTGGTATAAAATTCAGCCTTCAGACACATCAACAGGATAAGAAACTGTAAACTGTTAGAAAAGTCACCATAATAATGAGATTCACTGATGAAATTTAGTTTGAAACTCACAATTGTTGATTATTTATGGAATGAAAGAAGTAATGGCTGATAATTCTACTCTTCTGGCTTTTTAAAACCGCATTAATAGTTTTACATCTAGAATTTTATATGATTTGTTAAATCCGGAATCAAAACATCTGGATGTACAGTAGAAAAAGAGTTTGAGTTTGAAGGAAAAAGCCTGAATTTTCTTTCAAAATCAATCTAATATTACTAATGCAATAAAAAAAAAGATTCTAGTGGTTTCACACTTAATTCTTCACCTTAATTCTTAGTCTCCATTTTACAGAGCTGCAAACTACCTAGAGTCTACCCTGGGTGAAACAAGTGGGCCGAGACCCCTGAAAAGATGGGTCTCGTTCCGCTTTCAAACAAACTCTGGTGCAGTTTGACTGAAATATGAACGCAACACAGACCAAAGACATGTTGTCACAAGATTCAACCCTAAAAAGAGCAAAATGCTAAATCATACCTGTTTTTTCTCGTCATAGTCACGATGTTGCCCGTCACAGTTCGGTACAGGCATCAGAACCGTGTCTCCTCACAGCAGATCTTACTTTGTGTGTGTGATGGAGGGATTCCTGCCACTGTTTTGACTCCTTAACACATTTTATAAGCACTTCACGAGTTGTCAGCTCCATCATATACCATCATATGTACGTATATACAGCGAGCGCATTTAGCCCAGCACACAGCAATGTTTTAGATGTTCGACAAGTTCCATCGCAAAATATACATCATAAAAGCCATTTTTTATTTGTTTTGTATCTTTAGGTTCAGTGTTAAAAACACTAAGCTAACCAGGACTGAATGTATCAATGTCTTTTTTGGTCTGGACCAAAAGAACTAAGAACCAAACTACAAGTGTGAACACACCCTTAATAGAAGTCACAGACTGATTTAAAACAAAAAAAAGTTTCATCGACAGACAGGTTGAGAGTGACTCTTGAGGCGATTGGGTCATGGTGTGAGCTGCTACTAACAATGAGCAGGACGGACCTTTTAGGGTAGGAGATTATGACCTTAAAATGAACTTCTAAAACGTACTGCCAGATTCTGGAAGATAAATTCTTCAAACAGCGGTACAAGAGGAAGTGGGGCTGGTCCTTCAAGAGTCACTCGCAACCTGTCTGTCTATAAAGCCTTTTTTTTTTAAATCCGTCTTCACGTGTTTCACAACACTTCGGCTTGTGATCTTTATTAGGTTAGGATCAAGTTTCATGATTCTTTACCTTAGCGCAGTCACTGAGAAGCCGACACCTTGTACTTCTGGAGACTCCAGGTAGGTTTCAATTCTAGAAAATGGTGGCACTGGAGACTAAACGGTTCCTAATATATATCTTACAGATCCCAAATTTTTTGAAGTCTTTCCAATAATTTTCAAGTGGCACAGAAAGGCAGTATACACCAATGTGACATTTTGTCTTTTTTTTTTTCCTTGTTCCCAGCGTTCATTTCATTCCAAGCAGCCTTTAGCCCTTTTGAAGAACAGCTGGCTCCAAAACTCACAAGACATGGAGAAGTGCTGCAAAGGTACCTGCAAAAACCTGAACTGACACATCATTCTGAAGTATTAATCATGGCCAAAATACTGTTCACCTCTCAGATAATACACAGAGAACATTTAAAAAAGCAGGATGGCTTTACTGACCCATCACTAAGATAATGAAATGCTAAATGGTCATCTTTTTGTTAGATCTGTCGGAGTGTGATTCATCGTTGCTGGAATTAAATCTTCTTCTGAAAAATATGGAAGTTCTTCACCGAGCGTTCTCGGCACCTGCCATTAACTTTCTGCAGGTAGTGCCTTTTGCATTATTGTATGTAATGATTAAAAGATCATCAATATGTGTTTAAGTTTGGTGCATGTGATGATAAATTAATTTGGGGACATCCAGATACCTCCTAAACTCTTCATATATTGTACATTACTGTTTCAAAGTTTGGGGTCAGCACGATTTGTTAATGTTTTTGCAGTTTCCAGTGCTCATTGTGTCCTTTTTTTTGACAAAACATTAAATGTCTGTGTGTGTGACCCCAGACTGAAGGCTCCAAAAAAGAGAAACGAGGACACAAAAAATGGAGATCAAAGAATTCTAGCAAGGAAAATAAAAGCACACTACAGGTAAGATTTAGATTTAGGCTCTAAATATAATTCCAATTTACACATACTGTACTAGACACTGCATCACATACTATCTGTCATTCACTATCTGTCATTTTCTAGCAGAATCCTGACACTTCATCTTCCCGTCTGCACGTATCTCATCCAAACTTGGTATATTCAGAGCCTGTTTCACCAGACTCATGCCTGGAAAGTCCAGACTCGCCCACGGAAGCCTCTCGGATGCAGGAGGAGTTCTTTCGACTCGCTGGCACTAGTGAGTTTGAATGTTCACATGTGTTTTTGCAGGGATATTTATATTAAAACTTATGATATATATTAATATATAATCATTAATATTCTATTAATAATTAAAATCATAGTTTCTGATATTACAAGAACCATATGATGAAATGACACATATTCTTCCCCTTTCTTTCTTCTACCAGTTAATTCCACTCTTAGGTCAGCGTACACTTCCCTTTGCTCAGAAAGAGACAGAGTCAGGAACACATTAGATTGTATCAGTGAGAAGGTATACAAGCAACAAATTTATGTCATCTGTTTTTAAGTGTTTATATTTTCTATTATTATTGGGCAAAATCAAGCCAATTTTATCTTCTTATTCAATCAGGATGTCCTTGATGGGTCACGCCCTCTGCTGCAGCAAGTGTCCAGTGAGAGTCGAGGGTCAATCCCAGAGTCCTTATCAGAGTTCTTTGACGCTAAAGAGTATCTGCTGTCTGGCAGCTCATCTGAGAATGAGGTCAGAAAGGTCAAGTGGTCATATTTGCGTGAATCATCTGTCAGTGAATTGAATTTTATGAAATTGTAACATTTTAGCGAAAAGAAACGAAAATGTAAGGCACTGTGAACTGAATTGCGGAGTATGTTTTGAGATTGTGTGAGATTGTTATTTTTTGCGTACTTTCACGATAATATCGTAATTATTGTTTAAACGATATGCAAGCTGACATTATGTCACTCACTTTTGCAAAAACATGGCTCGAGAGTTCACGCTTTCACCGCATGATATCAAGATACATGGACATTTTTACCCCCATGAGTTTTTGTTTCATATTTATAACATAAGATGTAGTTAAGCAATATCATACCAGCAAAAGTGCATTTTTACCAAATATCTGCACAATTGCAAATGTGATATTGATTTTATACAGCAGTTCAATAAACAATCAAGTCAAGTCACCTTTATTTATATAGCACTTTATACAACAAAGATGTATTGTCCAGTGCCTTGCGGTACTCCATACTGAACTTGTGATCGATATGCCGCCTCTCCATTGTGCCTAAAATTTAACTTACAATAAGTTAACATTATAAGTTACATTTTAGGCACAATGTTGTCTGTTTTTGTTTTCTTTCGGCAGCGAAGATTTCTTAATAAAAACACAGCAGAACTGTTGTGCTTCTCTAAGCAACACAGAGGTGCTTTATTGCTGAATGAATCCATGTTTCAGTTTAATCTGTTAGAATCTGTTCATTTCAGAATCAGCTCAATGGCCCATTCATAAAAACATTCACTTGCTTCATTCCGAAAGAATCAGCCGTTTGATTGAATTGGTTGAATGAATGGCTCACTCAACGTGCTCATTAGGACAGTAACTTGCCGCCACCCACTTTAATATTTAAATATTGAATAAATAAAAAAAAACTTTTTAGTAGAGGGGCGGTTTCATGGGGCGCCGTTTGTAAAGCGGCTCACGCTGAAAATAACAGCAACATTTTGTCACATTTAGCTTCAAACAATGTTTAAAAAACTGGTATGAATTTTTGACGGTCACTTTTTAGCACATTTACAACAATATTTGTCAACTTAGAGATATTTTAAATAGTTAAATCTAAATATTAAATGTTACACCTAAATGTTAAATGTTAAATCTAAATCTAAATGTTAAATCTAAATCTAAATGTTGAATCTAAATGTTAAATCTAAATCTAAATGTTGAATCTAAATGTTTCGGGTGAAACTAAATATTTAATTAATATGCAAATTCAAAATGCCAGTAACCGGAAGTGCCAAAATAAAAGCTCGAGGAGGTCAGTGTGTGTTTATAGCATGGTTTATAGTGTCAAATAACAAATAAAAACCATCTCATCTGAGGAAATGGACTATTGGACATGGATTATCGTGATAATAACTACCTAAAATAATAAGTTTCGTGATGAGAGTGATGACAGAGTGATGACATGACATTCAGTCAAAGTGAGCCCCCTCGTGGCTGGCTATTATGGCTACAGGTCATAAGTCCCGCACTAAATTTACACTAGCCTACTCTTCAAATACAGTTTCTCCAAACGTTTTTATTATTTTAGGTAGTTATTATCACGATAATCCATGTTCAAGAGTCCATTATCTCGGATGAGATGGTTTTTATTCGTTATTTGACACTATAAACCATGCTATAAACACACACTGACCTCCTCGAGCTTTTATTTTGGCACTTCCGGTTACCGGCATTTTGAATTTGCATATTAATTAAATATTTAGTTTCACCCGAAACATTTAGATTCAACTTTTATATTTAAATTTAGATTTAACATTTAGATTCAACATTTACATTTAGATTTAGATTTAACATTTAGATTTAACATTTAGATTTAGATTTAACATTTAGATTTAACATTTAGATTTAGATTTAACATTTAGATTTAGATTTAACATTTAGATTTAACATTTAGATTTAGATTTAGATTTAATATTTAGATTTTAGATTTAGATTTAGCATTTAGATTTAACATTTAGGTGTAACATTTAATATTTAGATTTAAATTTAAAATTCTCTTAACAATAAATCAACAATAAGTTGACAAATATTGTTGTAAATGTGCTAAAAAGTGACCGTCAAAAATGCTCCCGGGGGGTTAGCGTCCCGCACCAGAGACCCCGGTTTGAATCCTACTCAGAGCGGGACGAGTTGGACCAGTTACATACACATACGTTTATATGTCTTTATGCTCCACCAGTTCTGATGTTTTGTTTTATAAGGCTAATAAAAATCTGTCCAAATCATAATTTTTTTTTAACAATATACACCCCGAACGTATTATTACAATTATATTACTAATACTATTCATTTTTATTTCTTCAGGTCTTAAAAAGGTTATGAAAAGCCTTAAAATTGACTTTAAAAATGTACAGGAAAACTGAAATTTTACACATGAATTATGAATTTTTTTTGTGTGACCAGTTGTCTGATGATGATTCATACGTCAGTGATGTGAGTGACAGCACATCAGTAGAGTATTGCAGGGATGAGAACGGCTGCATGAGGGAGAATTTTGGTGAGGCACTGTTAAGCACGCACATTCAAGTTCACTTTTATGAAGCTTCACCTTTCTTTGCAATCATAGTTAGTGGATTATGTGTGTGTTAGTGTCTTCAGGTAACGGCAATGAGAGTGCAGTGATGAGACGAGGCCGTTTGCCAAGTGCACGCATGAACGAGAGCGTGAATCTGTGGAGTATTCTGCGCAGTAACATCGGTAAAGACCTGTCGAAAGTGGCTATGCCTGTCCAACTCAATGAGCCCATGAACACTCTGCAGAGACTGTGTGAGGAAGTTGAGTACTGCCACCTGCTGGACACCGCTGCAAACACACGCGACCCACACATGCGCATGGTGAGATCAGTCAAATTATAATTCTGTCATCATTTACTCACTCTCATGTCCTTCTAAACTGGTATGACTTTCTTTCTTCTATGGAACATGAAAGGAGACTTTTAAGCATCAGACGGATTCTGTTTAACTAGGGCTGCATGATTAATTTTATTTTAATCATGATCTCCATTTCTATTTCTCTTGATTATTTAAAGGGATAGTTCACCCAAAAATGAAAATTATCCTAGGTGTATACGACATTCCTCTTTCAGACTAATACAATCGGAGTTATATTAAAAAATGTCTTGACTCTTCCAAGCTTTATAATGGCAGTGAATGGCCATTTCTGTTTTGAAGTCCATAAAAGTGCATCTATCCATCATAAAAGTGCTCCACACGGCTCCGGGGGGTTAATAAAGGCCTTCTGAAGCGATGCGATGCGTTTGTATGCGGTTGAAGTCTCTGTTGTCCCCAGTGTGTGTATGTGAAGTTTTAGCTAAAAATACCCCATAGATCATTTTTTACAGCATGTTAAAATTGTCCCTTTTTGAGGGTCAGTAAAAATGCGTGTTTGGTGTGTCCCTTTAAATGCAAATGAACTGCTGCTCCCACACAGAGGGCGGAGCTTGTGTGTGTGTCAGCAGTTCCGGTTACCTCACGCAGATAAGCACTAAAATGTCAGAAACTGTTCTGCCTTTTTATGTTTAAACTGGAGTCCGACAATGATTGAGAGACAACATGTAGATTTCAACAGGACGTTTCTGAATGGTTAATTCATTAATTTATGTTGCTGATGTGGAGTTAACTATCTTCAATTAGCATATTCTGTCATGATTCTCTATAAGAGTACAGAGTGACATCCTATTGCATTTGTGTCACATACTGTATTGCATGTGAAAAGACAGAAGGAGTCAGCATGAGCAGACTCACAAATGTGCTCTACTATAACAACTCTTCCTCTTCTCAACACTCTTCTCCCCCGGCTCCAGGGGGATAAACGAAGGCCTTCTGAGGGTAATCCGTGCGGTTTTGTCGTAAAAATATACATATTTAAAACTTTATAAATGAAAATAACTGGCTTCCGGTACCGGTCGACGCGCGTTCATGGAGATGGATGCTGGCGTATGACGTAGGACGTAGCGTAGGAAGCGTCGTGACGTAGAACGAACGTAGAGTTTTGTTTTGCTCTGCTCTCTGGCTGCGCTGTCACGTTCGTTCTACGTCACGACGCTTCCTACGCTACGTCCTACGTCATACGCCAGCATCCATCTCTGTGAACGCGCGTCAACCGCTATCGGAATATTTATATATGTATATTTTATATTTATATTTATATTTATATATGTATATTTTTACGACAAAACCGCACGGATTACACTCAGAAGGCCTTCGTTTATCCCCCTGGAGCCGGATGGATTACCTTTGTGAAGGATGCATGCACATTTTTGGGACTTGAAGGAGTGGACCCCATAGCTTCACATTATAACCACTGAAAGATCTAAGACATTTTCTAAAATAACTGAAAATGTGTTTGTCTGAAAAATGATTGACATATGCATCTCGAACGGCTTGAGGGTGAGTAAATCATGGGTTTAATATCATTTTTGGCCGAACTATCCCTTTGAGGGTTAGTGATGTCACTAACCCGTGAGGAATGTCGTGTAGTCCTTGAAAAGCAATTTCTTTAAAAGAAAATATCTTCCTTTGCTTTGAACTTTGAGCGTTGTAACTTTGCAGACGTTGTTTATGCTCAAACAGCAACATTACACACTAACTAAAGTAAGAAAAGTGAAATTGTAAGGCCCGCTATATTGGTCCAATTGCCGGTTCACCAATACACGGGGAAGGGATCACGTGTTACTGTCCTTTTCTCATGCAAAGTATTGGTTGGTTAAATGCAATACATTAATCATGTATTCTCTCGCAATTTCATCTGACTCCATAAATGAAAGGTTTTAATAATATCTGTGCCTCACTAAAAGTGAGCGAATGTTTGACTATTCCTTTTAACCATTAAATGAACAATGTCAAAATCAGTTAGAATAATCACGTTACAATTTAATATTTCAGATATCAGAGATCAATTCCACAATCAATTCAAGTATCTAGTACATGGTTATACATTGGCACCAAATAATCTTACCCAGCTTGCACCTGAGAGAGAGAGAGAGAGAGAGAGAGAGAGATTTTTTTGATTTTTAATAACAAACTTTATTCAATCATGATATAAAAGAATAAATATTACAACAATTTCAAATCCACACAAATTCAAAAAATAACTCCTCCTCCACAACCGTACAAAAAACAGAATTGTAACACCACTGTAATTTGAACGTTTCTATATCATTCATTGCTTTGTAATACTTAAACTCCACAACAATTCTTGACTTAATAAAAGCTTTAAATAAGGCTGTAATCTCCTGACCACCACTATTTTCTATTCTGTTCTTCCTTGTTTTATAAATTGCGAGCTTTGCCCGTCCAAACAGAAAATTAAGCAGCTGCCATTTAATCTTTTGCTTTTGATTGTATCCTGCCCCTACAATAAAAACATCTGGAGTAAACTTTTCCCCACATTTACCACATAACAAATCCAACAAATTAAAAAGCGTTTGAAGTCTTTTACACTCCAAATAACAGTGAAAAATAGTTTCTCTAGATCCACAAAACACACATTTATCATCAGTATCTGGATTAATGACTGAAACAAAAGCGTTAACAGCCACAGCCCCATGCAATATTCGCCATTGTAAGTCACCAGATCGTTTGGTCAGTGGTGGTTTGTACAGCACTCTCCACACAGGTTTCATGTCCTCTTTCAACCCAAGCTTATCCCTCCACACTGTATCAACCCTCCCATTTAGTGTTCCTTTATTAAAAACTTTTATAAAGCATTTATACATCACTTTCCCTCCGATTTCTTTCAGATCTAAATCTTGCAGTCCGTTGAGATCCAACAAAGGACCTGACATTTCTTTTAAGTCTGGTGTAATCCCAAGTTTTGGAAAAGGGTCTCTTATGTCCAGAGTTACACTTCCATTCTTAAAATCCTTTATTAAAGTCAATTCCTCCTTTGTCAGTCTTGTTTTCCACACATCCACTATGGTTAGCGTGTGGCGCATTGACCTCTGACCCAACAGAGTAGCTACTGCATTTATATCACTCATCTCAGGTCCAGCCACGTTAACTATGTGCCTCAATGCCACAGTTTTAGAAGCACACAGTATCTGCGTAAGTCCCAGAACATTCTCACCCGCAATATCCATGCGAGCTCCTCTGATTAGAGGTTCTTCAAGTAACCAGAACAAAGAATTGGTCTCCTCCAGTCTGCAAACATTTAAAAGTCCCCACACTTTGAAAAGTTCACAATAAAATCGAGGCACTCCAGCAAAACGTAGTTGCTTAGCATCCATTAGAAACAGTGCAGCATCCAGCCCAAGTCCGTCTACTGTGTGCAAAATCGTTTTTGCCATCTTCCTCCACACAAGCTCAACAGGGCCAGTCAGAAATTTCTGAATAAACTGCAGACGAAAAGTAGCATGTCTGCTCGGTAAGTGCACCAAGCCTTGTCCTCCCTCTTCTTTCGGAAGAAAGAGCACACTTTGGGGAACCCAGTGTAAACAATCCCAAAAAAAATTCACTAGGATTACCTGTAATCGGGACAGTAGTCCAACAGGTGGATCCACACAAGATAACCTATGCCACAATGTAGAGGCAACCAAGTTGTTGATTATTAAAACTCTCCCTCTAAATGACAATTGTGAGTGAATCCATTTCCATTTTTTCAATTTCCCTTCTATTTTTTCAATCACCCCTTCCCAGTTCTTTTGTTGGGTGTTTAAATCCCCAAGATGTACTCCTAGATATTTCAACCCTTCTTTCTTCCAACTCATCCCACCAGGTAGTTTTGGCATCCCTTCCTCCCATTTCCCAACAGCCAGTGCTTCACTCTTCTCCCAATTAATTTTTTGCAGCTGAAATTATTCCAAAATCATTAACAACAGAAACCAGCTGATTAATATCTTGTTGCCCATTTACCAAAACCATAACATCATCGGCATAAGCTGAAATTTGATGTTGTATATCATGATTCAATGTTAAACCTTTAATCCTATCTCTTAATTTATTCAGCATTGGTTCAATAGCTAAGGAGTAAAGCATACCAGACAGAGCACAACCTTGTCTGATTCCTCTACTAGCTTTAAATGGGGCACTCAAACCACCACTGACCTTCAGTAAACTCTGTGTCCTGGTACAACACTTTAATCATATCAACAAAAACAGAACTAAAACCAAAAGCTTCTAGGGTGTCCCATAAATACTGATGCTCAACTCTATCGAAAGCCTTCTCTTGGTCAATAGAGAGAAACCCCAAATTTACCCCTAAAAGACTCGAAACACTTAAAATATACCGTATGAGACTGACAATACCCATGTGATTGACCTACCCGGCACACAATATGTCTGATCAAAATGAATGACCTGCCCCATCACTTTTCTCAGTCTATTAGCCAGAGTCTTAGAAAGGACTTTGAGATCAGAACAAAGCAAACTCACAGGTCTCCAGTTCTTAATCTCCTGCAAATCACCCTTTTTGGGTAGCAATGTGATCACTGCTCTCCTACAGCTCAGGGGCAAAGAGCCATCAGCCAAGCTTTCATTCAGGACAGCCAGCAGGTCCTCGCCCAGCACAGCCCAAAACTCTTTATAAAACTCAGCTAGGAGTCCATCCATCCCAGGAGCTTTTCCACTCTCCATGCCCTTGAGAGCGTTCAGAAGCTCCTCTTCCGAAAGAGGCCTCTCCAGCTCTTCCTTTGAGTCCTCCAAGACATTTGGCAGACCTTCATAGAAGCAAGCAGACAACTCCTCGTCCTTTCTATATTCACTACTATACAATTTTTCATAGAACTGTACAGCTCGTTTTCTAATTTCAGATATCTTTGTCAATTCCTGCCCGTTTTCAGAGCGTAAGGAGTGAATATAGCGACTCTGACCGTTCTTTTTTTCGAGACTAAAGAAAAACTTAGATGGGGCATCCATTTGCGTTAAGTTTTGAAAACGAGATCGGACCAAAGCCCCCTTTGCTTTAATGCCGAGCAAATCTGACAGAAGAGATGTCTTAGTTTTAAGTGTCTCTGTCTTCCCTCCCCAGTATTCTCTGTTAACCCTTGTGCCTCCATTATTTCAGATTCAAGTTTTTTCATTGATCTAGGGATGTCCCGAGAGACACTGAAAGTATACTGTTGACAAAGTACTTTCACTTCAACCTTTCCACAGTCCCACCACTGACGTCAATTTTCAAAGCATGGTTTTCTTAATTTAAAATCATTCCAAAAAGAAACAAAAACACCTCTAAAATTCACATCACTTAACAGGGAAGTGTTAAAATGCCAATATGCACTCTTTGGCTTCACATTTGTTATAAACACATTACATGTGACTAAACAATGATCAGAAAAACCAGTTGGTGTAATAAAACAACTTTTCACAACATTAAACTGATGCTTGAAACAATAAAACCTATCCAATCTGGCTAAAGAAATGAAATTCTCTCTATTATGCAACCACGTGTATTGTCTTACATTATTATTTAGATCCCTCCATAGATCACATAAACTATGAGTCTCAATCAGTTCATTTAAAGCACGTTGAAGCAGCATGAGGTTCCATATGATTCCGATCTAGACTATAATTCCCTGTACAATTAAAGTCCCCGCCCAAAAACAGAAAATCATCAGAACTACAATTCTGTAGAATTGTATTTACATTTTTGAGAAAGAGTACTCTTTCATTACCATTTGTTGGTGCATAAACATTAATAAAAACAGCCTTGAATTTTTCAAACTGAGCCCTTAAAAATATTAGTCTGCCAGGTATCACATGTTTAACCTCACATGAGATAGGTGAGAAATTCTTAGCAAAAAGGACAGCCACCCCTCCTCTAGTAGAGCTCATGTGAGTAAGAAACACTTCACCCTCCCACTCTTTTTTCCAGTCAATTTCCGCGTTTCCACTGTCGGGCCAGGGCTTTAAACGGGCCGTGCCGGGCTAATAGCCTCGGGCCAATAGCACCGGGCCTGCGTTTCCACTGTCGGGCCAGAAGCTTCACAGCGCTTCACTAAAACACGCCCGTAACACGCCTCTCTGGAACAACGTCACACTAACCCATCCTTTCACCAACAAATGGAAGTTTTATCAGAAAACTAATCAGAAATCACTGGAAACAGCGTTGAAAACAAACACGATAAAAGCGGCCGTTTGCTAGCATTTTTTTGTTTGTTTACTTGAATATTAAAAACCCAAGCATCGATGTTTTACCACAGATTTACAATAAAAAGTGATACATTGATAATAATGAATTAATTTATGTCAAAATTGCACATTAGTCACTCAGAAATACCGTTAGGTCTATTTCACAAAAGAAAGAGGACACACTTACTTTTTCAGTCACGTCTGTTTCTTTATCATATTTACATCACATTTAGAAAAAAATGATAATTTCTACAACTTTATGCCACGACCTGAGGAGCTTTAGCAATCTCTCGACTCCCATACAGATATTTCAGTCAGAGAAACAGAGGAAGCTCCCGAAAAAAAAGTTACTTTATTTTATGATAGTCCGGTTTAAAGAGACGAGACGTAGGCTATGACAGATAAAATAAAAACATGACTGTCATAGCCTTTAAGATTGGTCTGATTTCTTCAAGCGTTCGCTATGTTTTTTTTTATATGCGTATCTTCAAGCGTTTACTATGTTTACTATGGTAACGGTTAGCGCGCATAGTCTTTTGCATCACAAACAGAAGGCATTCAAACATGAACGCGAGTTAAATTATTTTATTTTTAAGTCTTTAATGCTGACAGAATCATCCGGCGCTGGTAAACTCCTCCTCTGTTGGTAACCACTCCTCTAGCCCGAGCTGGCCCGCTTTGGCCCAAGGTATTCGACGGGCCAGAAATCCTGGCCGTTGGCCTCGAGTAAGCCCCGATCCAGCCCCGGAAGTGACAGTGGAAACGCGACTGGCCCTGGCACGCACTAGCAGGGCCCGGCCCTGGCCCGACAGTGGAAACGCGGCTATTAATACAGTCACTGTGTGTTTCTTGGACAAATGTTACATCAATATTCTTTTGTCTGATAAGCTCAAACAGCATTGCTCTTTTATGTAGCCTATATCTCGGGCTCCATTCAAATTAAGAGAGCTCACCCTCATCACACTCATTAAAATAAATAGTATGAGGGGACATAAACCAAACAAAAACATGGGAAAACAGCGATTATGTGGTTTCGAAGCCATCTTCAGTTTGTACTTCTAATTTCAGTTTGGAAACAAGTTTCTTTAATCTGTATATTTCTTGAACTGTAAACTGTTCCCCTCCAATCACTTCTCATTAGCATTGTCACTGAGTTAATAAACATTCTGCGGTTTGTTTGTCTGCTCATTTTTTACTCTTCCTATTTCTCTTTCTCTTAGTATTGGGTACTTTGAAAAGTGTTTCATCACAAGCAATGTCTGTCACCATCTCTTCCTCCTCCACAATACACTCAGCCACATTAACAACATCAGTAGACACTGTAACCAGTTTTTTCTCAACATTTTCTGTATTTCCCCCCGCAACAACAATAGACACTGTATCAGTTTCCTTCTCCCCACTTTCTGTATTTCGCCCCGCGGCATTACTGCCATCATCATCTTCTTCACTAACAGAATCCTCGGTCACCATCGCGCTACTGTTATCGCGCGCGGTTTCTCCGCTCGGCCCCGGCTCTGGGTCTAACTCATCTGCTCTCTCAGGACACGCACGCCTAACGTGCCCTGTTCGCCCACAGCCAAAACACTTCATAGTATCAGATGATACAAACACAACGTAATCAAAGCCGTCAATTTTGAATTTAAACGACACATTCAGTTCATCCAAATCACTCTTTAGGATCATATGTAGTTGCCGTCTAAAACACACAACATGCTTAAGCAAAGGCGATTTACACCCTAATGGGATCCTTTTCATTTGTGAGACAACTTTTCCATGCCTAGACAATTCATTAATCAAGAGCTCATCTTTAATGAAAGGTGGTACATTCGATAATGTTATCTTTCTTGCCGGCTGAACCAGTGGTATTACTGGAGTAAAAGTGTCCTGAATTACTACTCCGGTCTGCACTACACTGTTTACGTTCTCAATGGTATCAAGGTAGATAACCACAGCACTGTTCATTCGAGAAGCAGATATTATGCTATTAAAACCAACAGCGTTACCCACAGCCAAACTACAATCCTCCACAGAGCAGTTCATCACAGGCGCGAGTTTTATCCCGTGCCTGCGTGAAAGCTGCTCAAACTTTGTTTGGCTTGGACCCGCCATTGCTAACCAGCAAAGCGCTGGTTAACAGCGTTCCTCAAACCCCCTACTCCTTAAACTTTCTTTGTATTCTTTTCAAACAATTTTTAAACCAAAAACCCCAAAACAGGGACGAGAGAGAGGAGAGAGAGGAGAGAGAGAGAGAGAATTTCCTTTTATTTTATATATCTGGATATGAGATATCTGTACGACTCACTTTGAGACATTTCTAATGACACCAAAAACATAACAGTCAATGATAAACATTCACATTAAACCATGTTCTTGTGTGAGTTCTTCGTTGTTTCTGAGAGGAAGTGAACCTCACTTCCTGTATGGGGGAGGTTGAATGTTAATTACCTAGCAGGGCTCTTTGTCTCAGACCCCAACCAGTATTTCCAGTCTTACAAAATCATAATCAACCACCCCTTTAATATAACTCTGATTGTATTCGTCTGAAAGAAAAATGTCATATACACCTAGGATGACTTTAGGGTGAGTAAATTATGGGCTAATTTTCATTTTTGGGTGAACTATCCCTTTAAACATGATAGTCTGCCTTATTTGCAATATATCCAAGCATGATTCTCAACTAAATTGTTTGCGATTGTGGTTGCTGAATAAACCACTTACGCAACCTCTGGTACAATACAAAGTCTTTTTAGTTGTTTTAATAGAAAAACATTGGAATGTTTAATGAAATTTGGAATTATTGTAATTAATATTAGGAATTTAAGAAGCTGACATTAAGTTGACATTTTCTTAATATTTGCTTAGGTGAAAGTGCAATAATTCTAATGAAATGTAAAAAGAAATTACTCAAATGAAAGCAATAGTGATTAATAATTGCAATTTAAATTTTTGAGCAAAATAATTGTCATTGTTAGTTTAAGCATTATTGTGCCGCCCTATGTTTAACCAGATATTCTATTCTTGTGTGTCTTTTTCTTAAGGTATATATTGCAGCATTTGCTGTGTCAGCCTATGCATGTTCGTTCACTAGAGCAGGAGGAAAACCCTTTAATCCTATACTGGGAGAGACATATGAGTGTCTCCGGCCAGATAAGGGCTTCCGCTTCATTGCTGAACAGGTAACCATGCACATTTCCGTTATTTCAACCAAATCACAAAGGTGTACACCAGGGCTGACGCGATAACCACAATATTGTAATACCGCGATACTGACAAGCCAACCGCAGAGGAATGCTAGCAACTACAATGTTCATGTTTGTTTTCTTTTTTCACAAGGCTATACCCTTCTTGTTTTACACTTCATGCATGTGTATTGAGTGTTGATTAAGTTAATAATGAACAAAAGTGAAGAATGTAATTTTTCTTAATTAAGACTGTGCACCATTGTGATTTGTAAAGAAGCTCTGTAGAGCATTGCTGGTCGATTGAGCTTTGTAAAGTGAGCTCAAAGTTAAAATTATTTAAACACCTTGTTTCATTAATAAATGAATGAGCGTTTTTGAACACACAGTTGAATGAACGGTTTGACTCACTCAAAGACAGTCCCTTGCCGCCACCTAGCGTGACAATGTAACCTGCACTGACTGACAGCCAGTCTAGAATGCATAGAGGCAAGCAGTGCTGATGCTGGATACTATTGGGAAATATCAGACAGCAGTCTCAGAAAGCCTCTCGTCCAGTCAGATTCGAGGATCGGAACTAACTGTTACACATATAACAGTAGCCTAACAAGCTTATTGTCAGGTTCATGTTCTGTTTTGTGGACCCTTATTTTAATATTATTTCCTTTAGTTCCTGTTTACTTTCCTTTGTTCTACCCCTGTTTATATAGCCCTGTGTTTCAGTTGTTCCTTTTCAGTTCTCGTTTATGCATTGTGTGGTTTGCGTGTTTTAAAAAGAATGATGATAATATGGCATATTGTGATATTATTGAGCCACTCAAAATCACAGCAAGGGAAATTCCTTCACTGCGACAGCCCTAGTGTACACGCTCACATGCTCTTTAACACTGTGTCCCTAAGGTCAGTCACCATCCACCCGTGTCCGCTTGTCACTGTGAGTCCAAAAGGTACACATTTTGGCAAGGTAAGTGAAGCACAGTTGGCTAGTGTCAAGCATTTTAGCAGTTTGCATGATTTGATGCCATTTTCTGTATATTCTCTGTCCATTAGATATCCGTTGGAAGAATAAGTTTTGGGGAAAATCAATGGAGATTGTTCCCATGGGAGTCACTCACTTAGAGTTGCCAGGGTGATTTAATTTTATCATGAATTATTCTGCTTGTCATTCACTTCCATTATTCCAGCATGCAGTCTCCTCCATGTCTCAGCATCTCTCAGCATCTCTGTCTTTCTTTCACTCATTCACTCGTTCTCAGTTTTGGGGATCGATATGAGTGGAGTAAGGTCACTTCATGCATTCATAACATTCTAAGTGGTCAGCGCTGGATCGAACACTATGGGGAAATGTCAATCAAGCACTCAACCACGATGGGAGGTGTCAGTCATTGCAAAGTCACTTTCCTTAAGGTGGGACCTTCAAGACATGCAAAATTCTTTCATCCCACATATGTGTGTGTATCTGTGTTTGTCTTGCCCACATCTTCCTCTTGTTGAACAACCTCAACCAAATATTCATTTTATGAATGATTTGTTTATTACCTGTTCTTTTATTGTGATTTGTTTTATGCATGCCTTATATTCAGTCGAGATCTGGAGGTCTGAATGCTAATGAGGTAGAGGGTGTGGTCACTGATTCAGAGGGGCGTGTCATTTACTCTCTGTTTGGCAAATGGAACGAGGCCTTGTACCTGGGAAAACCGCCCTCGGCAACCTGCATCTGGAGAGCAAGTGAGTTCCAGACCAGTCCAGAGCAGTCCATTTAACTATTTAAATGTTTCAAATATCGAAATTATAATCATTAGGTTCCATCTTCAATGAATTTGTGGCTAATGATCTCAGGAGGGCGCTAACACAACACTGTTTTTGTCTTTGTATGTTTGTGTATGGATGCATATAGATCCTATACCTGAGGACCATGAGCAGTACTATGGATTCACCCAGTTTGCAATTGAGCTAAATGAATTGGAGGAGAGTTTAAGGCCACTCTTGCCCCTGACGGACACTCGTTTTAGACCCGACCAAAGGTACAGACGTAATTAGAGACATGAGTCAAAATCTGTTAAGGGGTAATAATGGAACAAGTCATTATCCACTATTATTACAACAAGATCTGCATTTTCATGGGTTTAAATAAAATATTTTTGTTGTAAGAGACAATAAAAACAACTTTGCATCAAAACCACTCCTTTCCTGGTAAAAAATTAACTTGATTTTCAAAAGTGAACAAATTTGCCACAACTGAATGGAAAATTTGACAAGTCAAACATGCCAGTCTCTGAGTCGGGGTCACAATAAATTTATACATGATATTGGGTTCCCAAGACGATATTTCAACTAGTGCTGGGCAACGATTAATCACATCCAAAATAAAGTTTGTATTTATATAAAATATGTGTGTGTACTGTGTAGAATTTTGTGTATATAAATACACATATATTTAAGAAATATTTGCTTGTATATACTGTATACACTGAACAAAATTATTAAATGTTTTTGCTCCCATTTTTCATAAGCTGAACTCAAAGATCTAAGACTTTTTTTATGTATGCAAAAGGCCTATTTTTCTCAAATATTGTTCACAAATCTGTCTAAATCTGTGTTAGTGAGCACTTCTCCTTTGCCGATATAATCCATCCACCTCACAGGTGTGGCATATCAGGATGCTGATTAGACAGCATGATTGTTGCACAGGTGTGCCTTAGGCTGGCCACAATAAAAGGCATTTCGAACATCTGCACGTTTAAAAAAAATCAAACATGGCTTACCCCTCACGCACATTATCACGTCCGTCAAAAACTTAGGCTGGCTGTCAGTTGGAATATTAGAACTAAAACATAGACATAACACACTCATGGGAATCAATCATTTCACTGAATACTTGACAGCTAAGAAATAAATAATTATTACCTTACATTCCATGATATCGATGTCTGTCAAAAAATAACATGCATAATATACGGTAGTATTTACGAGAAGCAGAAGTCCAGCATTAGGGTTGGGAATGGAAAATACTTATGGTCAGGAATCGGATACTTGTTATAAAATAAAAAATTATTTAGTGTGCATTTTAATATGACTTTCAACTTGTTGTTGTTTTAAACCAGCTGTTTTCTGTGCTGTGCACACATCCGAAACTTGCACACAGAAAAAAAGTGATTTTAATGTGATTTTTAAACCATTCAACTTCAAGAAAACTCAACTGCCGCCTCTCATACTCAATAGTGCGCAATAGTGTTGGTTTTTGACAGATATTTTTTTATTCACAAACTACACATTCTGATTCTGACAGTCCTGATTTGAATATTTTCAAAAATTGTTTGATTATCTAAAATCTTTTGTAATAATCTTTTGATTATTTAAAAATCTTTTTTCCTAATTTTGGCAATCGATGAACTGTTAAATGACTGATCTTGGGATGAGTCCCAGTAGTCATCCAATTTGACTCTCATATGCTGATGTAATATATTATAAAGTTGACTGATGATTTTTATAAAATGTTTAAAAGATTAAAGCAATTATCAAAGTTTGATCAAATGTTGTAATATACAATAAAATATTAAACATTTTTACATGATTTGTTACATTTAATGACCCCTTAGTAGATTTTGACTCACTATGAAGTATTAATTATGCATGTATGTTATGCAAAATTAACTCTTCCTATTTCTAAAACCAGCTGTTGTCTACTTATTGGTCCTCTTTTTGTTAGATTACTTGAAGAGGGTGATATTACCGGAGCAGAAGAACAGAAAGAAAGAATTGAAGTCCTCCAAAGAGAGAGGAGGAGAGTCCTGCAAGAAAATAACATGACACACTCACCCCGATTTTTCAAGTAAGTGACTGTTATGAGCATAAAGATGCTGTTGTTGCATTTGGGCGCATCATGAGTTTCTCAAAACTCAATTTTGTTCATTCAATCAGACGTGCTGAAGACGACTCGTGGGTGAGCAATGGCACTTACTGGGAGCTCAGGAAGGACCCTGGATTCAGCAAACTAGAATTCCCTGTGCTCTGGTGACCACCTGTGGATTTGTGTCATTGACTTTTTTCTCTTTCTGCTCTGACTGTATATACAGCCCTGCACTCTGTGGGTTTTGATGTACTGTGCTTATCTTGATGTTTTTTGTATTGGTATTTATCTTTGTTGAACAGACATTTATAGCACAATATATTATCTCTAGAAACACATCAATGCCTTACTTGTCAAACTGCCTTGCTGATGTTTAGATGCAAATGCACAGACCAATGACTGTTGTAAGTGCCTGGATATAATTGATGTATTTATAATTAATAAGCAAAGTAAAAAAAAAAAAAAAAAAATCCTCTAATCTAATCAATTAATTGATAAAATAAATTAAGATTAAGATTGATTTAAGATTGAAGAAGTGACACACACTTAAATTCACCCTAAAATAAATAAGAAATTATTTTTTGTAAATGAAGCCTATTTTTGGACCATTGTGATTTTTAATTTTTGCATTATGATGTGATTTTTGTTGTCATTCTCATTACTGTAATCTGAAAAATGGTAGAGTGTTTATATAACATGGTAGTATTTGTTGTACTGCCTTTTACTATTGTTTTTTGTTTGTTTGTTTTGTTTTTTTTATCAGCACAAAATATTGTAAGAAATCAAATTTCAGAAGTTTTACAGTAATGAGAATTCTGGGGTACTTAATTATAATGAAATTAATATTCAAGCAATTTTTTAAAAATTGTGGTCCTAAAAACAGGCTTGATATTCTTTTGTGCAAGATATAATTTTTTATTTATACCTCTTTTTTTCTTAAATAACAATTGATTTAGAGTGAAACCTAGACTGAATAGCTTAGAGATTTACACCAGGGTACTATATTCAATGTTTGAAAGCCACAGTTCATCAATTGCTGACTCATAAAATCCACTCCGGCACTATAGAAATATATATATATATATTTGCACAGGGATTTATCTTTCTTTAAAGGGATAATAATAGAAAACATGAAAAAATATATAAAATGTTTAAAATAAATTGTCTAAAAGAATAATTGTATACTGCATGGTAATTTTATGTCATGTACATGCTTGTCCTCCTTTTTTGTGTATGTATGTGAAAGAGAGAGAGTGATATGTGCTCATGTGGTATACCTGTTACACTTGATAACTGTTGTCCTGTTTCTGTGAATTGTCGGTGTGGTGTTTTAGATGCGATAAACACAACATTTCTTTCCTTAATCAGTGACATACTTGCAAAGAATTTAAACAGATCTGGGACTGTTGCTTTCAGAGGATTGGAAACGGATTGCATCAGTGTATGACTGACCACATGTATGCTTTGCACAATAAATGTAGTGAGCACGAATCTAAGAAACTTTCCCTGTTTTTATTATACAGACGCTTTTGGATATTCATCTATTGCTTCACTCTTTTTACGTGGTGTTTTTCCCCCACTTCTTTTTAGCTCTTTATTTTTCTACAAGCTTTAATTAAAGAGGAAAATATGTTGGAATTAGATATGATGAACTTTAAAGATATTGTTAGCAGGGTATCCCTTGGAGCTTTGTTTGCTCCATCACTGAATGGCTGGAATAATTGTATAACACTATAGGAAGATCCCCTTTCTGATCATGACAGAGGTTTTTTTTTGTTTTTTGTTTTTTGAATGGACAATGAATGTCATATGTTCTTTCTTGACCTGAGCCATCGCTGTATGCTCCATGTGTAACTGCTCTCCAAACTAAAGTGACTATATTGAGAATTTTTTTCTTTTTTTTTTAAAGTGTACCCAACTTTAAAAATAATAATAATAATTAGACACAGCTGGAAAGTGTGACAACTAGCTACACAACATAACAAAAGGAGCAGCAGCGGCTGACCAAGGCACATAAGCATAATGAAAACAGCAACGTAAAATATTCCAGGCCTGGTCCTCTCTCACCCTTCACTGCTATCTATCTATCTTCATCGCCGGCGGCCCTAACCGACCGCGAACAACACCCCCCTCCCAAAAAAAAAGGTGAGTACCGCTGTCTTGTTGTTAACAATGTAACTGGAACCGAGCCCCCTTCCATCATCTTTTGCACTCCATATAACCCTTTTCCACCCCCAGTCTCTCAATATACAGCTCCTGCCCCGGTGTTTCTCATTTCTCAATCAGTCTCATTAATTAGTTGGCAAGAAAATATCCCAAAACGCAACACACATTACAATATTTTGTAGAATGTCGGTAACCAAACAGTTGATGGACCCCATTGACTTCCATTGTTTTGTTTTTTTTCTTACCATGGAAGTCAATGGGGTCCATCAACTGTCTGGCCACCGACATTCTTCAAAATATCTTACTTTGTATTCAGCAGAATAAAGACATTCATACAGGTTTGAAACAACTTGAGGGTGAGTAAATGATGACAGAATTTTTCATTGTTAAGTGAACTATTCCTCTAACAGTTTAGATGTTAAAGGGGTGATGAACTGAGAAATCAAAATTTCCTTGAGCTTTTGACATATAAGAGATCATCATACTATAATAATATCCTGTAAGTTTCAGAACTGAAAACTACCTTGTTAGTCCAATAAAAGCTTTTATAGACATCAGGCTCAGCAAACGACTCGTTTTTCAAAGTGGGGAACTATGACGTCAAAGAGGATAAAACACCGCCTCCACAAAAGAAGATCAAAGCCTACTTCAACACGGCCTGTTTAGCCCCGCCCACCGATTCGCCCAAACTTGCTAAATAACATAGGACGACATGATAATTGCTACCGGATCGAGCTACTTCCAAGCAATAAACATGCTGTTTACTAAATATTGTGCGTGCCTGTTTGTGGAAGAAGACAGTCTGCATAAGCTTCCTTCGGATTCCAGCATGGTTAAACTTTATTAAATCAGTCAATCACAACTTCCCGACACGGATCTGCCAGCAACATGTAAGTAACCATGTGTATTCTAATGCCTGATCTGCGATCAGTGATTTCTGATGTGTAATTATTCAAGTTCAGATATCTTTCTCTTAAAATCGTTCAATACTGTTTATGCATCAGTGACTAAACGATCAACTTCACATAATTTCTCGTAGTATTATGAAAATAATCTTTTTTAAACTGTTATTAAATTATATACAGAAAGCGATCAAAGAACGATCCCTTTCGCCCAAGCTGTCAATAAAACAGCACAGCGCGAGCCGCGAGAGCTTATCTGGACACTCACCAAACTCGTGATGAAATAAAGACACTGTTACACTACACAACGAAGCTCTTACTGTGTATTCACATCGTGTTTGCATTGTGATTTGGTGTAAGCATTTGTGAGAGTGCAAAAATTGCGTTGCAATGATAAGATCTTTATTCACGCGATCAACAGACTGTCTGTCATCTGCTCAGTCAGTGCTCATCATGCTGCAACATTTCATGTGACGGAATAGATTTAAATATAATGCTTTAAACGATACTTTTCACGATTTGTTAATCTCGATAGCTGTAATAGTAAAAACGTAGTAAAAGTTTTCGAGAGAGTTCATGTAATACTAGCTATTTCATATGCAAGCATGTCAGCCAATCACAGCAGTGGGCGTTTGGACTGCAGTCTCACAGCAGACACGCCCCTTAAAACGGAGCGTTCAAATCTGAAGCTGAAATCAGGCTTGGAAAAATGGCTTTTATTTATAAATTATGACAATTTTTGATGTAAAAATCATACTAACATTATAAGGGCACCCCAGGCAACATTATAAAATAATAAAACAATCCAGTTCATGACCCCTTTAACATCCTGTTTTACCTATTTTAATCTATGGGCACTTTTTGAAAAATTACACACAACTTCTGCTTGATAAAAAATATTTTAGAGCATGGCATGCCTAGAAAATGTATGCATTATCTAAATGTTCATGTCGTTTTAGGATTTAATTAATTTGCCTGAATTTTCCAGGTCTACATCTCACACAAAAGCTAGAGCTATCAACGCCTAAATGAATCTCCATCGGTCATGTGGTAGCCTACAAGTGGGCGATCTCAGAAAATTCTGCGTTTACAAATTGTGATTACGAGTTCAAAGAGAAAGTGTAGCCTTCGCTTTTCGATAATTCCGACATGGCGTCGACGCCGCGCTTCAGTTGGGCTATCTTCCGCTCTTCTGCACAAAACACTTTGACTTATTACCTTTTGAGTGACTTAGGCACAAAGCACTTCACGTTAATTTATCATTTGTTTGTTTGTCATTCTACACTGCATTCAGTCAAAAACTAAATATTTAATGTTGATAACTTTTTATTACTGGTTTATAATTATTTCAGTTTAACTGATCTATGTTCATTTAAATTTTTGTAAGTCTATTTCTAGACAATTCAGTCAACCAAACTCTGCATATTTCACTCGCTTTACGTGATCAGTTAAAAATCGGGCTTGTCCCAAGATTATTTATGGTTCTGTTCATGTGGAACCCAAACTTGAGCAAGGAAGCAAGAAGATAAAATCCCCCTAGGCTATATTGTACCGCCTCCTCCTGACATTTTGGTAACTTACTTGAGTCTCGTCCGCGCGCATCTGTCAAAACCCCCGATGCAACACGTGTGAGATGACATTTTAGTTAGGAGTCGAGAGAAGACGTTTAAATCTGAGTGAACGTGCTGAATTTTTTGCACTTTCTAATACGAGAAATACTGTGGACTTGTCTCTTAAACAAAGCAGTTGTTGAATTCATATTCTTCATCGTTTCTTCATAATCCGTCGCTTTTTCAGATCTTTGGCTGTTGATCTAGCGCAAACAAGGAGTCTGATTAACAGATACAGGTATGTAGCCTACTTAAAAAAATATCTATCAAATCTTACTCTTGATCGCCTGATTTCTTGCTTCACTGGACTAATGTAATAGCTATGTACGCGAATTCAACAGCCTACATGTCTTAGTCTATGTGATGTAAATGAAGTGGTAAGTTTGGAGATGACTGTTGGTCTGCTGTGGTCATTCTATTGTGACTGAGGTTATTTAAACATCCTCTTAAGTCTTTTTGAAGAACTCCATCCATTTTGCCTACTGCCTGTGCCACATTTGTGTCAATAAAAGGATTTTGAGCTGGTGTCTTTTAAACCTTTTTGGGTAGAGAGATGGAGCACCCCCTTATTAATAGGCTAATACAATTGAGTGCTGCATTTTAAAATTACATGTATTTTTGTAGGCTACTTTATTACCATGGTTACATTGCAAATCCATTAAAATAACCATTATTGATGTACAGAATCATATTCTCTTTACACCTTTTTCACGAGTTCACACTTACATATAATTTGAATGGGTAAGTTTAATGCGTATATGGCGTGCTGTCCGGAGGGAGGGCTCCGAGCTCGGAGTTCAGCCCGAACCCAGAGTACTCCCCCCGTATGTAAGTGTTTAGTACTAGAAGTGTGGAGAAGGGGTGGTGGAGGGATGCTGCAAAAACTGTCAATGGAATGAGGTGAGACTGCTGAGTATTTATACCTCTCACCATTGATTGCTGAGTGCTTTCCACTTGTGTTAATTATCTGAACGTGCTCCTCCCGAACCTTGTTAATAAAACATCATTTTGGGCAAGTGCATGATTCATAAACGGCTCATCCAAAAAGTTCACCCCAAAATTAGTCACCATGAAATAAAAATGTATATTTTTTTATTCTTTTTAAATATTGCAGTATTTATTATAAATAATTTACCCAAGCACATCATTTAAAAAAAAAAAAAATTTAATAATGTGCCCTCATAATCATTAATCAAAAATAATTTACCCTCCTTCTTGCAAGGACTTCTCTGAATGTTTACAGACAAGAGGACGGGACAACCTGTCACTCACATGAGATCACAGCAATAGTAAACCACAACCATCCAACGATCCAATCAATTCAAAATCAAGCCCCGCCATACATTTTTATTACTCAGATATACATTTCAAACTTTCATTCTGTCTACAGAGTTTTGTCAATCATTTACTCACCTTCATTTTGTTCCGATGAATGTTGAAGAAAAAAAAGAAAGTTTTGAAGATGCGCTAGTCTTTCTTTTCCCCGCAATTACAATGCATGATGATGACTGAAGTTATCAAGCTTCAAACGTTTGCGAGCTCCTAGCTCCATTCTTTGTAACTCAATTGACAAATTTACCATTATGTTGTCCGAATTATGTTCCACTGAAGAATTAAAGTCATACAGGTTTGGAACAACACAAGGGTGCAACTAATGACAGAATTTCATTTTTGGGTGAACTATCCCTTTATAAGGAATAAGGAGCCTCAGAATGACATTGGAAACTTTTGTTTAACACCTGTTGTTCATCATAAACACAACTGCCAGTATAGCTTCAATGGCCCAGTGGCAGGGGAGTTCCACTGACTGGAAGCCCCCCAATTAAAAAATGTCCCTAATTTGTCCTTGTTTAAGCCCTTTATAGAGAGGTAGGTTTTATGTTGTCTTACTCTATTAGTATGATGAACCATATCTGTAACACCCATAAGCCACCATGTGTTGTGTACAGATGCAGCTGAAATGCTATTTCATTCACAGCATCTCTGACATTTTGATTTGTTGTGAGCTTTCTCTAATCTCACTTAATCCTTGCTATTCATAATATCTGTCATATTCCCCTTTTTGGATTTACTTCATGTTTTTGGCAAGAAGAGAAAACCTCTTTGGTAACCAGTTTCTGCACATTTAGTGTTTTTGAGGTTCATCACATTGCGTAACTTACCAGGGAATCAGCTGTGAATGGAGTTTTGCGTATTTTATGATGATTCTGTGGTTTCCAAACAAATAAAGGATTGTGCAATCAAAATGAGGGTATTTTACAGTTTGCATCCTTGAGAAAAGTCAATGAGTAAAGATGTTCATCAAGTGTACACATTTTCCAATGTGGTTTAATGCTGCCTGTTCACGTGTTTGTGCAAAGGATGTTTAAGAGCGCGACGAAGAAGCTGGTCCAACAGATAGATCCTGATGGAGCTCTGATTGCGGCTTCCAGCTCGAATGATTCCAAATACCTCCAGCCACTTGCGGTGGTGCTGAAAATCCCGAAAATGTGGTTCTGGCAGAAAACTAAATACAGACCCACACCCTTCACTCTCAATGACCTGCTGCTGAATGGGAAAGCAATTAAACCAGGTAAAGTGAATAGCAAATAAGTATCTCAGGATGTTTTTAGCTTAAACAGATGTGTTTTGTGTTGGGCAAAATATGCCTAAATGGAAATATCTTTTGTCCAAATGAATACCTCTTTGTTTTAAACAGTGTGTAAGGAGAAAGAGTTGGGAAAGTATGCGGGAAAATACATAAACTCCACTGCTGCATCTGTAGAGGTGGGAGCTGCAGCTGTCATCCTAAATATGAAAGGACAGGGCACATCAAAACTTTGTATATCTTTCGGGAAACTTCAGACGGAATACGTGGATATTCAGACACTAATGAATGACTCCAAAGGACGGTTAGAGAAAAACACTTTAATATGTATATAATTTTATTTTAATTTGATAATTACGAACTAAAGAGTATTTTTACGTTTTTTTTTATCATAATTTGGAAAATCTATTCAGAGCACAACCCTGTTGAGTCTCTTAAAGGGACAGTTCATCCAAAAATTATTTTGGAGGACTTTATTCACTCTTCATGCTCCAAACATTTAAAGGACAAATTTTGAAGAATTTCGAAACTGTCCAAAACAATATTGGATTGATTTGAAATCACTGCATGCACATGTGCACCAATTAAGTGATTATTTCCAGTAATCAGAGAAAAGACTTAAATCGCTTGACACAAGCAAATCTCTTCACATAACATATTTTGTTGATCCTGGAACAACATTCCTATCCAAAAATTTAGACCCAGGAACGCATGTAACTCAGGACGTGCATGTAAACATGTAAACAAAAAAAAAATCCTACATTTTTCAAAATATATTTTTGGAAAGTCATATAGGTTTAAAACAACATGAGTATATGATGACAAAAATGTCAATTTTGTGTAAACTATTCTTTTAACATACTTAATGCATATAAGAAGATAAACTGATGGAATTTGAAATTCATTCTTCACCTTTTGATTTAACCTTGATGACTCCTGTAGGAAATTGGACCTCACACATTCTTTGATCAAGCAGTCTCAAAAAAGGAAGAAAGGTTTTACCCTCCTTTCAGAGCGAATCTTCACCACCCGCAGCTGCTCCATCTTTTGTGCTGAACAGGAGAAGTGTGGCTGCAAGGCTAAGGTTGGAGGGAATTGTTCTGAGGTTTGTAAGAAGTGTGTTCAAGGATTACAGTTTTTTTCAATTGCTTAAAGGAGAACTCCGGTCAATTTTAACATTGAGCTCATTTTTTGGTAAATTTGGAGTGCTGTCAGTACAGAGAACAACGACAAAAATCGGTGTTGCCTACACCGTGTTATCCTCTTTTTAAAATTTGCACCCTGTTGACTTCAATGGGGCAAGTTTTAAACCTGCTTTTAGCCTCTTAACATCCTTGATGTGTCATTACAAGTGCACAGGTCATGTGAGTGATTCCTTTAGAGTGAACGCGGGTGAATCTGACTGCAGTAGATGTGAAAGATATTAATAAAAGTGATGTCATACCTGTATTTACATCCTGTTTTCGGCTGAAGTCCACAGTAGTCGATTGTTGAGTTCGGGCGCATGATCGTACGTACTAAACCTATGCGCGTGAACTCGACAATCGACTACTGTGGACTTCAGCCGAAAACAGGATGTAAATACAGGTATGACATCACTTTTATTAATATCTTTCACATCTACTGCAGTCAGATTCACCCGCGTTCACTCTAAAGGAATCACTCACATGGCTGGGCACTTGTAATGACACATCAAGGATGTTAAGAGGCTAAAAGCAGGTTTAAAACTTGCCCCATTGAAGTCAACAGGGTGCAAATTTTAAAAAGAGGATAACACGGTGTAGGCAACACCGATTTTTGTCGTTGTTCTCTGTACTGACAGCACTCCAAATTTACCAAAAAATGAGCTCAATGTTAAAATTGACCGGAGTTCTCCTTTAAGCTCAATTTTGAAAACAGGGCCCGGTTTTTCAAACCCCTTCACACAATTAGCACAACACCTCAGATAATTTGCAAAATGAACTATACAATGTCTTATAAAA
The DNA here is from genome assembly GCF_949319135.1 of Squalius cephalus. Classification (NCBI taxonomy): domain Eukaryota; kingdom Metazoa; phylum Chordata; class Actinopteri; order Cypriniformes; family Leuciscidae; genus Squalius; species Squalius cephalus. The sequence goes on from NC_137129.1 coordinate 30,539,983, forward strand.
CCTTATTTTGTTGTCATAACATAAACACAACCATCATATGGTCTAATTCTGTTTGAATCAGTTAAACACTCCTGTGCTCAACCTAAAACACTTTTAGCATTTACACAGAGAGAGTGTGAACACCACATGACACCAATTGTGCAGACTAATGAAAATATTTATTTCTTTTCATGTACTCAAGTCAGCCAATACTGAACATTTCAACAAAACATTCATAACAAAACATTTTCCAGTTTTCATACAGTATTACCAAACATACCCTTGTACTGTAAGCTTACGGTAATACTGTTATTTAAAAATACAAATCCAGTTCAGTACCGAATAAAAAAAAAATAAAAAAAAATAAACATCTCTCCGCCTAGCTGGATCTGGCCACAGGGCCTTGTCAACATCACAGGCTATATTTTCATTTGCAAGGCAACGTGGGAAGAATCACAAGGAGTGACGAATTCACCTCCCTCAGTATTAGTCCGTGGTTTATTACGTGGTCCACAATTGTTTCCAAAAACGAAAACGAATTTCGTTACACGGATTTGGTTGTCTTCCCTCTTCCTCTCTCTCTTCCTCTCCCTCTCCCTCTTCCTCTCATCCGCACTCTCCCCTGACACCGTCCATTTACGTGTGTTTAGTGTTTTGCAAATCACTGTGTGTAATGTTTTGCAAAAAGTGTGAAGCTGACCGTGTGCTTACAATCGTGCAAATCTAGGCCGGCGTTTTGCTCCGTGAGTGTAAGGTTTTGCTAATTGTGGGAAAGTTTTCATTTTAGTGTGTAAGCAATCGAAAAAAAACTGTAAACAGTGATGAGCTTGAGATTAGCTCATTGCTTTAATAAATGCCCTTATCTGAGTGATTCTATAGTTTCAGGTGTTCGTGAAAAACAGCTGCAATCTACACTATGACTCTGAGATTGCATTAGACATCCCACCGGACACTGTGATTGCTTACCGTGTCAATGAAATGACCATCGAAAGTGACGGCTACTTTGGTCAGTGACATTTACTGTATGTGGCTGGAGAAGGCTACAATTCTTTTTGATTATTATTATTATTAAATGTATTAATTAATATTTAATTCATTTTTTATTTAAAATGATTCTTTTCTATTTAATTGTATTATTATTATTTTTATATACATTATTTTCATTGCTTAAAGGGGACCTATTATGTCTATTATTGCTTGTTTAAAGGGGACCTATTATTTTTCAAATTATTTTTGTTTTTGGGGTCTACTAAAATAGGTTTTCATGCTTTAATGTTCAAAAAAACAAATAGTTTTTCACATATTTTACATTGTTACATTACATGCTAAAAAAGTTGAAAATGTAAAAAAAAACATACATAATAGGACATCAGTAAGACAGGTGTGCTGTACATTTATTTGGACCTTTGATTTTTGTGTGAGTTTAGATTTGTGTGTCACGTCTAGTGGACTAGAAGCAGATGACACTTCCTGGAATCCCTCGCCCACTTTATCAGAGGTGGATGGTCAACGGCAACTGATCCAAAAAGGTTTCCCAATTGATACCCTGAAAGATGGTGTGTGTTTCAGTTCCTTTGTGTGCTGTGCAAGTATGTGTGAAGCAGAAGTAGAATTGGCCATTTATTCCTGTTTCCCTTTTTCAAGTTCCTGCCTGGTTATTAGGATATTGCCATAGTGAGACCCTTTCATTTTTGTTTAAAGATATATATTTTGGTCTCCTTGCAGCACTTGCAGATGTTCAGACTAGCTTTTGTGCGCTGGATGACTTGTCTACTGAAAGCCGTTCCTCCATCCTGCTCCTGTTGAGGAAAATTCTGTTGGACCGATCTGTCTTGTCAGCTTTGGTGGGTAGAGTGAGTGAGTGATAGTTTGAAAGAAAGGAACAATGCTTGCTAATCTTGCACTCATATTGCACAAGGTTATTGTACAATTGTATAAATAGGGTATTCCTTCTTTAAGGGAACTTTCTGTCCCCTAGGATGATTTTAAAGATTTTTTTTTATTGTCTCTATAGTTTTTTCCCTCCTTTTTTCCTCATTTAACAGTGTTTAAAGATAACGTCCCATAAATTCTCTATTTTGTGCTTGTGCCCACACATGCTTTTTTGGGTTACCTGATTTCACCAAGTGCAACATGTTCCTGGATCAACTTCTTTGTTGATCATGGAACAACATGTCTGTTGATCCTGGAACAACATTCCAATCAACCAATCAAATTTGATTAACAGGTTTACAGTTTATGTCAAGTTTAGGGTTAGATGCTTCTATATCAGTGTTATCCAGCTATCATTTCCCTCTGATTTTAGGGATAACTTATTAGGTTTAGGGGTAAACTTGGGGTAAATTTTCGGATAGGAATGTTGTTCCATGATCAACAAAATATGTTGACCCAGGAAAAAAACAGGAAATGCTATTTATTTCTCTATATTAAATTTGTAGTTATAATGAATATCACTGAACAACTTTCATTTTTCAAGATAGGCTATCTAATGAAAAGTCCCTAATTGAAGAATCAGCTATATACATATACACACATATATATATATATATATATATACAGTACCAGTCAAAAGTTTGGAAACATTACTATTTTTAATGTTTTTGAAAGAAGTATCTTATGCTCATCAAGCCTGCAGTTAAAAAAAAAAAAATATATATATATGAAATATTATTACAATTTAAAATAATGGTTCTCTTTTTTAATATATTTTAAAATGTAATTTATTTTTGTGATGCAAAGCTGAATTTTCATCAGCAAGTACTCCAGTCTTTGGTGTCTTATGATCCTTCAGAAATCATTCTAATATGATGATTTGATACTCAGTTATTATCAATGATGGAAACAGTTGTGCTGTTTAATATATTTTTTTGGAATACTTTTTTCAGGATTCATTGATGAATAAAACGTTATCAGCATTTATTCATAAAAACAGCATTTATTCAAAATAAAAACATTTCTAACAATATAAATCGTTACCATCACCTTTTATCAATTTAACGCATCCTTGTTGAATTAAAGTACTAATTTCTTTAAAAAAAAATAGTTATTGTTCCCAAACTTTTGAACGGTAGTGTATATTGTTACAAAAGATTTCTATTCTAAATAAATACAGTTCTTTTTAACTTTTTATTCATCAAATAATCCTGAAAAAAGTATCTCAGGTTATAAAAAAAATATTAAGCAGCACAACTGTTTCCAACATTGATCATAAATCAGCATATTAGAATGATTTCTGAAGGATCATAAGACACCAAAGACTGGAGTACTTGCTGATGAAAATTCAGCTTTGCATCACAAAAATAAATTACATTTTAAAGTATATTAAAAAAGAGAACCATTATTTTAAATTGTAATAATATTTCATAATATTACTGTTTTTTTTTTTGTTTTTTTTTTAACTGCAGGCTTGATGAGCATAAGAGACTTCTTTCAAAAACATTAAAAATAGTAATGTTTCCAAACTTTTGACTGGTACTGTATATATATATATAGCTGATTCTTCAGTTAGGGACTTTTATATATTAGGGATACATTTTTAAGAGGAGAAAAAAATACCCTATATATATATATATATATATATATATATATATATACAGTATATATATATATATATATATATATATATATATATATATACCTATTTTTTATCACTTCTATTTATTTTTGTCTTATCTCATGGTCTTTCTGTCTTTCAGAGTGATATGTTAAGCAGTGGTGAGACTCCATGCTTCCTAACCAGCGAGCTGCCTGAAAAACAGTGCCAGATTATTAGTGAGTTTTTAGACTTACTGAAGTGTGAACCACTTGACAAGAATGGACTTTCCACATCAACGCCATTGTCCAGTTATAATGGATGTCAGATATCAACAGCCAATCACAGTGATCTTTCCTTGGCATCTGAGTTAAATGGATCAAGCCTCAAACCAGAAGAACAGAATGGTCATCACACGGCGGTATCCCATCAGAACGGATGCTCAACAAAAGCAAGCAAGCAGAGCATGGATCTTATGCATGCCATTAAAATGCTTATCAGTGCTCTTGAAGGTTTGTACACCTAAACTCAGAGATATCTTGTGTACATAGACTCTTTCTGTTTTCACTCACACTGTTTAATTTTTGATTCAGACCTGACGGATGCTGGACTGAACCTGCTAGAACCGTTCTGCACTTCTGAAAGTCTCAAAAGTCTACAGGATTTAGTGAGTTTCTGCAGATTCTGCATTAATGTTTGAGAATTTGTATTTTATTTTATTCAAATATGTTTAATTTAATTTTGTTTTTTCTGTATACCAAGGTAATTCATCTGACTTCTAACTACAAGCCACTCTGCAAGGACACCATTCCTGTTTTCCTACAAAGTGACGATGAATTCCACAGAGTGGAGGCACTTTTTAAGTCATGTAATGTTTTACTAAGGAAAGAGAATGACACACTAACCTCAGAAATGACATGCGGAGAGGGATTCCTTCCTATGGTACTGTGCATTGCCATCCATGGCCTTGCTTCCCTCAGTGATGCATGATTTTTCTGATGGCTAAAATGGCCTTTTAATGTGTAAAGTGTGTAAGTTTTTCCTGATTACGACATATTAGTAATACAGAAATTACACACTTTAGTGCAGCAGTATTATTAATTTTGTCTTTATTTTTGATAGGGATGCTACAGTTTATCAGATATTTTGTAATATTAATAATATATACAGTACTGTGCGAAAGTCTTGCCTGGAAGGTTTCTTCAAGCATCTTGGAGACATTCCCGCAGTTCTTCTGGATTTAGTTTGTCTCAGTTTTTTCTGTTTCTTCATGTAATCACAGACGGACTCGATGATGGTGAGATCAGATCATACCGGCTGTTGTCAGACTCCTTGTGCATACACAAATCTCGCTGGATTATTATTACAATTAATGGCAAAAAGAATGTTTGGAAATGTAAACTTATATTTCCTACTGACACACTACAGCAAAAGATATAAATAACTGACTTAAAACCATTTTTTGGGGGGGGGGGGGGGGGGGTATTAACATGCCTAAGACTTTTGCACAGTACTGTATATATATATATTTTTACTGTAAATACTTTTTGGCATTTCATTTGTGCCAAACCATTTGATTGATTTGCTCTTTATCTCTACAGATAAAGAGCACATACATGTATTTTCTCCAAAAAGCTTCCATTTTTATTGTATCATGCACTTTTATTATTAATAAACGGAAAAGAGGAATAAAGAGTAAAAATGGTCAGCATGTTTATTGCCTTGTTGTTGAGGTCTTGTTGACACAGAGACAAAAATACATTTGGCAGAGAGTTTATGACATTCTGGAATGCTGACAAGAAAGAAAAAAAAACACGAAACAGCTGAAATCAACGCCTATTTGTTCGGTTCCTTAAAAGAAAAGAACTTCAAAGAAAATGACAGGATCATAAGACACAGACACAATGTGCAGCCCAATGTTGTGCAAGACAAGAATGGTGAATGAAATTTTACAAAACACACTATAAATAAAACAAACTGCACACATTGATATGGACTTTGCATAAAAGATTCAATACATCTCTTAGATATGAAGATAAGCGAACAAATGGTTAAGAGGATCTGGTTTTAGGATCTGAAATGTTCTACATATAGTAAGCCCTTGGCCTGCTACACTCCGTCAGGTTAGTCCTTCATTTGAGTATAAATCAAAACATCACAGTGGGTTCAGGAACTACAAAATGAAGGAGGAACACGTGTAAAAATAACAACAATAATAAATTAAAAAATATGGCCTCTGATTCGCCAAGGCCGGTTTTAGTTTTCCTCGTTTTTCTTTTCTTCCAACTCCAAAGAAGTTACAAATAGAAAGATTTCCGTTAAAAACATAGAAATACTAAAATAAATAAGTACTCTTCCCTTTCAGTTTGAGTAGAAAAAAACGTTGCATCGTATGCACAAAGAAAAGAAGTTGGGGCTAACGGTGCTTTTGCGGGAGATGACACTCATTTGGTTGGTCATTCCAAACTTCACTCGGCCCCATATCAGTCACCTTGGATTCAAATCATACACACACTGTAAACAAACACACACATACACACACTCAAACATGCTTGCATGGTGAGCTTCCTCAGTAAACCCAGCTCACTGGAACCCACTGCGGTTCAGTGCAGAGTTGGTCCACAGCGGACTGAAGTTTCTCAAACGCACAGTCTAGGTTGTCATTGACAATGATGAGGTCAAAGTAGTGTCTGTACGCCCGCTGGATACGAGCGCTTTCATCTACGGTTTTCTTCAGATCCACATCCTGTGAGAACGAGAGAACAGAATTATTACTTGAGTTAAGAGAGAACTTCTGATGTTGACACAGATGAACCAGATATTCATGAAGTCCATTTGTAAAACTTAGATTGAATATAGTCACTTTCGGAAAATATTACATTTGTCCCATTGATCTGAGGAATAATAATTACACTGAAGAAGTTTATGGGAAATAATTGTAGCCCTTAATTCCCTTCAGCAGTGGGCGGGACTAACACGCAAGTGCTAATTCCATTGGCTAGTCTCTTCACCTTTTACCATCCCCATTTTGATGTCAGCAAATCACTTGGGCAAATATAGACAATGTGATTAATATTCATGAGCCCATGGCTAACATTTAAGAGCACGACAGTCACTGAGCTGCTGACAATGTCAAAAGAGCATAAAGATAATTTGTCTTTGAATATTGTTGTTAAATATATAAATATTCTTACAGTTTGTAACAATTGGCCTTATTGGTTTGGTTAATGCGTTAAAAATAGGGTCAGATTTTACTGTGCGAGTAGCCAGGTCTTAAAAGAATGAGACATAAAACAGAAGTTAAAGTGGATAAGAATGGTATATTTACAGTATTCACACAAGACTTTAAAACAACACAGGTTTTTGGTTAAATGCTTGAAATAAGGTCTGTGGTAAACACAAGCTCAAGATATTTTTACATCTTGTGATTTTTAAAAAAAACTTTTACTAGTCTTGTAAAAGGCGGTTGCTAACAAGTGGCTAAATGGGACTAAAGAGGTTTTCAGGGACATAAAATGTCATCACACGAACCGGTAACCTCATCTAGTCCGCTTTCACAGCCTCGTTGTGTTTATAATCACGCTCTTGCAGACTATTATAACTCGAACTTTCAGGGAAAATGTTTTTAAAGACTGAAAGAGTCGAAATCTTAGTCCAGCGACTGTAGTGTAGTGTAGTTCATTTATAGCCTACATTTAGCTTTTGACTTCTGCCGATTGTATTTACACTTCAAAAATCAAGAAAAGTTGTGAAAAAGCTTTTGTTAGTCACAGACTTTATTTTCTGCAATAATCCAAAACCCAATGGAAAAATCCAATAGGGTTTTTGTCAAGGGTGATGCTAACTTGCAGGTTGGCCTACAAAAATACATCATTGCTGCAGCACACAGTATAGCAAACCACAACCATCCAACAATTCAATCAATTCCCGATGGACAAAATGAAGTCCAGTCCTAAATTTTTTTCTAGTTTGAGAAGCCGTTTCACTCTGATATACATCAAAATAGGGAGGAAAAGACTATTGCAACTTCCGTTTCATGCCGACTTTAATGTAAAAATAACAATAATTAGGAATAATATTATGAAATATTACAGTTTAAAATAAATGTTTTCTATTTCAATATGTTTTAAAATGTAATTTATTTCCAAGTGTGTCTTCAGAGACCATTTTACAGTTTTTTTCAATTGCTTACACACTAAAATTAAAACTTTCCCACAATTAGCAAAACTTTACTCTCACGGAGCAAAACACCGGCCTAGATTTGCACGGTTGTAAGCACATGGTCAGCTTCACACTTTTTGCAAAACATTACACAAAGTGATTTGCAAAACACTAAACACACTTGTATACATTTGACACAGAAATTTATCATGATGTAATTTCCTTGCAATTTCAAAGCAAAGGCTTTCAAATGAACACACCCATGAACCAATTGGTTAAACACAGCCACACACACTGGTGCTTAATTGTAGACACACCAATCAGGTTTACGCACTATAAAAAGGCAACAGGTAAGTTCACCTGTCTTCAACAAAAATGGACGGTGTCAGGGGAAGAGGGAGAGTGCGGATGAGAGGGGGAATCCGGAGAGAACAAGGTGGAGGAAGAGGAAGAGGAAAAGGAAGAGGGAGAGGACGAGGGAGAGGAAGAGGGAGAGGGAAGACAACAAGACAAGGAAGTTTTCGTTTTTGGAAACAATTGTGGACCATGTAATAAACCACGGACTAATACTGAGGGAGGTGAATTCGTCACTCCTTGTGATTCTTCCCACGTTGCCTTGCATGAAAATACAGCCTGTGATGTTGACAAGGCCCTGTGGCCAGATCCAGCTAGGCGGAGACATGTTTAGGTTTTTTTTTTTTTTTTTTTATTCGGTACTGAACTGGATTTGTATTTTTTATGTAACAGTATTACCGTAAGCTTACAGTACAAGGGTATGTTCGGTAATACTGTATGAAAACTGGAAAATGTTTTGTTATGAATGTTTTGTTGAAATGTTCAGTATTGGCTGACTTGAGTACATGAAAAGAAATAAATATTTTCATTAGTCTGCACAATTGGTGTCATGTGGTGTTCACACTCTCTCTGTGTAAATGCTAAAAGTGTTTTAGGTTGAGCACAGGAGTGTTTAACTGATTCAAACAGAATTAGACCATATGATGGTTGTGTTTATGTTATGACAACAAAATAAGGTTTTATAAGACATTGTACAGTTTTGGCGAAAGTGTTCCATTTTGCAAATGATCTGAGGTGTTGTGTTACTTTGGTGTAGTGCTGTGCTAATTGTGTGAAGGGGTTTGAAAAACCGGGCCCTGTTTTCAAAATTGTGCTTAAGCAATTGAAAAAAACTGTAATATGTTGATCTGCATTTCTTATTATTATCAATGTTGAAGACTATTTTTGTAAAAATCATGATGCGCTTTTTCAGGATTCTTGAAATAGAAATGTTTTGTAACATTACGAAAGTCTTTACTGTCACATTTGATACATTTAATGCATCCTTGCTTAATAAAAGTATTACATTTATTTAAAAACAAATCTTGACTGACACCAAACCTGTGAATAACATATATCCCATGAACATCTCCATCTTATTAAAAAGCAATTTATATCTGCATCTCTTTTGAAACGCAGAAAGATGTAGCACAGCTATGTTTAAATGGAAGAACAATTCAAAAATGTGCTCAGAATCACTCACAAGTAGTTAAAACTGTCATGTTTAAAACTTCCACATGGATAGCATATTGCATGAGGAAGAAGAAACCTGAGGTATCCCACAGTCATAAATGTTGATGTAGCTAGGTAGCACATCTTACCAAACAGGAAATACCAATTCATTTGTGCTGCCTTCATGCCATCATTTGTGAAGAAGCTGAACTAACCCACAACCCAAACACTATGCAAATATAGTGTAAGTAGGTCATCTTGAGAACTAGATCAGAATTTCAGGGAACCAGCCCAGGGAAAGTTGAATAGAACTCACTGTGAGTTGTTTAGTGGTGAGTCCAGCATCAACCACAGCTTTGTGCATGGCCTTCAGTGTGTCGAACTCTGGAGCTGCGATGAACACTACATATGGCATGAACTCTGCCGTTTTTAACACCTTCAGAGCCTGAGGACAGATGATAAAAAACAATTAAAATACAAAGATAAAACAGCCATATCTGTGCATATCAAGGGTTTTGATTACACAATGGTTTATACCCAAAGCCTCTGATGTGTCTTCCCAGTAAATTATTATTATTATTATTATTTTAAAACTCATGATGAAAGGTGCACAAAAAGTAATGAATTCCTAAACAGCTGAAACAACAGCATGAGCCTCTCTGCTTCCTAAACTGTAGAACCTGTGTGTTTATTTGATGGTTGACATATACGCAACGTAACAAGGTCAGTCTCTCTGGAAAGAGCTTGTGGTATGTTTATTAAGAGCTCGTGGTAGGTTGTTTATTAACTCGTTTAGCTGTCAAATCGGTCCAAGCTCATGTGACCTCCACATGGCAGCCATAATGAGGAGTCTACGGCCCAAGTGGAACAATTAAGTGTGTGTGTGTGTGTGTGTGTGTGTGTGTGTGTGTGTGTGTTGCAAAGCTAAATTTTCAGCAGTCATTACTCCAGTCTTCAGTGTCACGTGATCTTTCAGAAATCATTCTAATATGCTGAATTGTTGCTCAAGAAACATTTCCTATGATCATCAATGTGGGGAAAAAGTTACTGAAAGAAAGAAAGTTACAGTATTTTTCATATATTCATTAATCGGAACTAGCCTAAATTACATAATATAATATCTGTGAACCTCTCTGACTTTGAGAGATGTTGAGAGAGAAGCATGTCAAGACACTCGCCTGAGGATTGACGTCCAGGATACATGTACGGCCTGTGTTCACCACCTCATGGATGGAGTCGATTTTAGTACCGTAGAGGTTGCCGTCGTACTCTCCGTGTTCCAAGTACCGGCCCGCCTTGATGTCGTTCTCCATCTCTAGACGTGATACAAATCTATACGACTGACCATCTCGCTCGTCATCGCGAGGCCGCCGAGACGTATCTGAGATATTGAGACAGAACAAAGAAATGGGTAATCATATGGACAAGAAAATGCATTGATATTTGAATGTTTTATGTATATTTTCTAGGTAGGATTATTCCTTAGCCACTCACGCGGTACAGTGGTCCCAAAACGGGTGGGATGTAGTACAACTAGTCTGTTTTTCAGGCTACGACGCCCCACTCCTTGCGCTCCAATCAGAATGAGGGTTTTCCTCTGAAATGGTGGCATATGTGCCACTTCCTCATAGATCTGAAGCTCGTGACGATCAAAATCTGCAACATAACCATACAGGAGAGGAAGCACAATGGATCAACCAGATTTATTAGAATAAAGGATGCATACATATTTTAAGTCAAAAAGCAATAAGAGACATATTTTGAAATTATATTAAAGTAGGGTCATATTGTACTTACTTATAAATTAGTAATTTAGTATTTTATTTTTAATATATATTTATATATACTGTATATATATATATATTTCAGAATATTATTATTAAATATATATTTTAAATATATATTAAATTTAATATAATATAAAAAATATATATAAAAATATATAATATATGTTTGTTCTCCAAGTATCTAATTTTATATAAAAATTCTATTTGATTATGTCAAGATAAAGCTCTTTCTGATTTCAATTTTGATTGTTACACAATTTTATAACATTTTTATATAACCACATATTTTACCTGCATTTTTGGCAGTGAGGTACATCATCTTCTTCTTCTTTTTACCAGTAATTGTTCCACATAGGATTCCTAAGAAAAAAAATAGAAAAAGAGGATATATAGATATATACAAACTTTTTAGAGTGGCGTACCCCTTGAGGCATTCAACTTTTCTATTAAAGGGTTAGTTCACCCAAAAATGAAAATTATGTCAGTAATTACTTAGTAATTACTTAATTACTCACGCATGCGTCGTGGCTCTCGTGACAGAGGCCCACACAGAAGAAAATGAATAGTTGAATAAAGTCATTATTTTTGTGTGTTTTTTTTGCGCACAGAAAGTATTCTCGTCGCTTGATAAACTTAAGGTTGAGCCACTGTAGTCACATGGACTATTTTAACAATGTTTTTACTAACTTTTCTGGACCAACAGAATGAAATTGCCTAGAAGCCTATGAAAGAGTCAGACAGCTCTCAGATTTCATCAAAAATATCTTAACCCTTTCACGCATAGTGGTCACTACAGTGGACAGCTATTAAAAAAGCATTTTCTTGAATTTGCATGGGTTTTTATGGCAAAGTTGCACATCAGCCTCTTCATTGGACCCTGGTGCATCATCCTATAAATTGCAACCAAGTGGCAAGCCGTTGTGTTTAGATTTTTTCCCCCTCCAAACCAAGATGGCCAAGGGTCAGTCAGACATGCCAAGTTGCTCCAGAATATCCACCCATTCCTTCTATCCTAGGAGACTCTTGTAGGTAAAAAAAATATTGCAGCATCAAGCAATATCTAATGAGTCATATCACAGTAAAATTTTCCAAGTTTTGATTTTAGATTGAGAGAAAACTCTGATTAATCACATGTCCACTGTAGTGGACGTCATGCATCAACTGCTATATTTCAGCTACAATTCATAATTATAATGTGAATATTGTTTTTGAAATTTAAAACTTAAAAACTTAATATGCATTGACTTTTTCTACTGTAAATAAATGTATTTGTATTATTAGAATGTAATTTTCATTGACATCAAAAAAAGTCATGATTACATAATGTATGACACTTGTAATGCATTACTTTACTTGTTAGATCAAAAAGTAATCTGATTTCATAATGCACGTTATTGTAATGCGTTTCCTTACTCATAACATCAAAAAGTAATCTGATTACGTAATGCATGTTACTTTTAATGCGTTTCTTTACTCATAACATCAAAAAGTAATCTGATTACATAATGCATGCTACTTGTAATGCTTTTCCTTCCTCATAACATCAGAAAGTAATCTGATTATGTAATGTGCGTTATTGTAATGCGTTTCTTTACTCATAACATCAAAAAGTAATCTGATTACGTAATGCATGTTACTTGTAATATGTTTCTTTACTCGTTACATCAAAAAGTAATCTGATTAGGTAATGCACATTACTTGTAGTTAATTACTTGTTAGATCAAAAAGTAATCTGATTAGGTAATGCATGTTACTTGTAACACATTACTTTACTTGTAACATCAAAAAAGTAATCTGAATGGGTTATGCATGTTACTTGTAATGCAATAATAATACTTGTAATAAATAATGTAATGAGATAATGTTTTAAATTAAAAAGTTCAACAGAGAAATATGAAATGATGGTAAAAACTAAGTGATACTTTTAGGGGCTGTTTACACGACAGTAAAAACGTAAAACTTTTTGTGCGTTTTGGCCATTCATTTACACAACAGCAGCATTTTAGGTGCCTGAAAATGCAAACTTTTGAAAACGGGTGTCAAAGTGCACGTTTTTGAAAATGGTCTCTGTGTAAACAACGAAAACAATAATGTCGTGAACATGCGTTTTCTGTGTTCAATATAGTGTTTCATCGTCATCTAATGGCCTGGCTGGCAGCAGAATACAGCGTTTTTAGTCGTTTTCACAGATTCATTAGCCTGGCAAGCCAGACCTACATCAAGATGCTGAACTCCCCATAACTGACCATTATCTTATCTCATTTTCAGTGAAACTCACTCTTTCCATCTTTAAAAAACCACGTTTTATTTCATTTCGGAATATAAAGAATATTAATCCTGCCACTCTCACTTCAAGTTTCCACTCCTTCTGCCCCCCCGACACTCATAATCTATCCTCCCCCGATGATCTGGTTTCTCATTACAACACTGGACTCCATAATATTCTTAATTCCCTTGCTCCGTTAAAAACCAGATCTGTTTCATTTTCCGTCTCTGCCCCCTGGTTCACCACCGATCTTCGTCTCATGAAAGCCAAAGGTCGGCAACTTGAACGTCTCTACAAGAAAACTGGTCTCACTATTCACAAAGAAATGTACAATAATCACATCTTACAATACAAGGACTCCATCGCTTGCACTAAAAGTCACTACTATTCCAGTATAATCACTGCAAATAAAGGAAACTCGAAGTCACTGTTTTCCATTCTTAACAATATCACTCAACCTCAGGACTTTCTCCCCCCTCACCTGTATACAACCAAATTTTGCAACTCCATTATGTCATTTTTCACTGAAAAAATCAAAAATATTCATCAGAACCTTGGACATATCCCTCACCACAGCATTTCAGCCGATTTTCACCCATCCACACATTCATTCTCTTCCTTCCACCTCCCAGCTATCTCTGAAATCACTGAACTGATCAGGAAATCTAAGGCTTCCACTTGCCAACTTGACCCCTTCCCCACACAACTTGTTAAAACTTGTCTCCCATTCCTGGTTCCGCACATTTCTGCTATCATCCACTCCTCTCTCACCACTGGAACTGTTCCAACATCATTCAAAACTGCTTCCATAACTCCAATTTTGAAAAAAGTGGGTGCCAACCCCTCTGACTACAATAACTTCCGTCCAATTTCAAATTTACCATTCATTTCCAAAATCCTTGAAAAAACAGTTGCCTCTCAACTCCATTCTCATTTATCCCAAAATAACCTGTATGAACAGTTCCAGTCTGGTTTCCATCCACTTCACAGCACTGAAACAGCACTTATCAAAATCACCAATGACCTCCTTATGGCAGCTGATTCTGGACTCCTTACCATTCTCATTCTCCTCGACCTAAGTTCAGCTTTTGATACCATCTGTCACACCACCCTCCTCAACAGGTTATCTGCCATTGGTATCACTCACACTCCATTAGACTGGTTCACTTCCTATCTCTCTGGCCGCACTCAGTTCATTCAATTTAAATCTTTTAAATCCAGTCCCTTCAATGTCACTTCAGGTGTTCCCCAGGGCTCTGTCCTGGGGCCCTTGCTTTTTATCATTTACCTCCTTCCCCTGGGTAGTATTTTCCGTCAATTTAACATTCACTTCCACTGTTATGCTGATGACACCCAGCTCTACCTTTCAACCAAACCCTCATCCACTCTCCCACCCACCTCCCTTACTGACTGCATCTCAGAAATAAAAAATTGGTTTACACAGAACTTCCTCAAATTAAATAGTAATAAAACTGAGGTTCTCCTCATTGGCTCTAAATCTACTTTATCCAAAACCAACAGTCTTTCTCTCACTATTGATAGTTCCTCCGTTTCACCCTCCCCCCAGGTTAAGAGTCTGGGTGTCATCCTTGACAGCACATTATCTTTTCAATCTCACATCAATAACATTACCCGGTCTGCCTACTTTCACCTAAGAAACATTAATCGTCTCCGCCCCTCCCTTACCCCCCACACAGCCTCCATCCTTGTCCACAGTCTCGTCACTTCACGTCTAGACTACTGCAACTCTCTTCTTTTCGGTCTCCCTCACAAATCCCTTCATAAACTTCAACTGGTCCAGAATTCAGCTGCCCGCATAATAACACGAACACCAACCATTCACCACATCACCCCTGTTCTCCAACAGCTTCACTGGCTCCCGGTTCAGTTTCGTATCCATTTCAAAGTCCTTTTATTAACATTCAAAGCCATTCACAACCTGTCCCCCCCATACCTGTCCGATCTCCTCCAGGTTCCAACCACCTCACGCTCACTCAGGTCATCCTCCTCCATACACCTCTCTGTCCCCCGTGCCCGTCTTACCACTATGGGGAGCAGAGCTTTTAGCCGATCTGCTCCCCGACTCTGGAACGCACTACCATCACAACTCAGAAACATTGATTCATTTTCTCACTTTAAACTTCAACTTAAAACACATCTGTTTAAAACTGCCTATCATATCTAATGTATTGTAACATGCTCTGCCTCTTTTAATTGTTCTTAATATTGTTTTATTCTCTATTTTCTTTTTATTCTGCGCTGTTTTAAATGTATTATGTATCTTTGTACGGTGTCCTTGAGTGCCGAGAAAGGCGCCTTTAAATAAAATGTATTATTATTATTATTATTAAGATGTTAGGTCTGGCAACTCACCATAGACACAGCTCAATCCGAGGGGTGGGATAAACGGCTGTCTTTCAAATTCCCTCTGCACGCAATAGGACAGCGCTTCAACCAACCAGAGCGTTTTCCCAACAGCGGAGCTAACGTTAGTTGATAGATTCAACTTTTGAATCTGGCCGGCAAAACTATGAACACATCTTCCTTTTTTAAGAATGACTTAAGTGCCGCTCTTTGCTCTTTTCTCAAAGAAAAATTTAACTCCAAGTCCTCCAGAGTCGTGGCCAAAGCCGATTTGAAAGACTGTTCACCAGAAGCAGCAACTCTTCTTTGTTTTCAAGTAGCAGGGAACCCTCGCAACTCTGTCGTCATTATGTTAAGCCCGCCCCGCCTACTCTATACACGATGTGATTGGCCTGACCCAATTTAGGCTTTTACAGCTCCGAAAGTCAACGGAGAGTTGCTAGACTACCCTGGCTGCAAAATACATTTTGCTGCCGCTAGGGTTCGTCTAGATTTCTAGGCTACGGATTCATGTGAATGGGGATCGTTTTGACAATGGTGTCCGCGGAAAACTCAAAGCATCAAAACTTCAAGCATATCGTTGGTGTATAAACGTACCCTAAAATATCAAACTAAAACCGCCAGTAGGTGACGGCAATTCACTGTCTTAATGAGTGAGTCATTGAGTCGTTCATTCAATAATGAAGAAAATGGATGTATGTATTTATGAATGGGTCATTGAATCATTGACTCTCCCGATTCTTTCAAAGTCGCAGATTCTTTCACTAACGAAAATCCGCTGTGTGTTGCTTGGAGAAACATATCAGTTCTGCTGTGGCTTCGTTTGAATTATTATTTCATTCCAAAATAGAGAACTCAATATTGACAATACTGCGTCTAAAATGTACATCACTTAATATTATCTTTTTGTTTGTTGAACTGTTGTAGGCCTATAAAATCAATCTCATATTTGCAATCATGTAGATATTTAGGAAAAATGCATTTTTGCTCATATTTTATATTATATGCAAAAGTTTGTGTCTATATTTGTTCTTCAAGCTAGTAAGTGCTAAAACCCTACTTTTACAAAGGTACATTATAGAGAACGGTAGTAATGTAGCGTGATTTGCACAATACTTGTGTGGATGCAGTCAGTTTTGACTGCAAAAGATGAGCTAATTTGATTGCATGTCATATTTGACCTTTCACGACCCCAACATATTCCTGTTTTTACACTGTTAGAAATACATGCTCGGTTTTAATGTTACTTTAAAGTGGGGTAGAATTAAATGAACGGAAAACTCAGCATTTTGTTTGCGTACCCCCTCTATCACCTCACGTATCCCCAGTTTGGGAACCACTGATGTAATGTAACGTAATTGTCCACTAGATGGCATTAAGTTTGTATTTTCTGTAGGCTTGTGGCACTGTTATAACATACATGGACAAATTTGTGTGTATCCCGTACAAAAAAATGTGCCATAGTTTTCACCAAGATACTTGTTAATACTGCAAAAGCATAATACATTTATATGGCATGTCTTTCAAACAGTGTTTCAGAATATTTCTGCCATTTTGTTGAATGTTTTGGCAACAGTAGTGTGTTTAAGTGTATCACCTGCTCCATCAAGGTCTTTAGGAACAAATGCTTTCCTCTTTTCTTCCAAAAACTGGCTGGGAATCAGCCCTGTACCTCCTTCCACCACATGGCATGCCTGTCAGTCAAAACAATATTGTCAGTAAAATACAACAACCGACCAATGCAAATGAGTCAAAATAGGTCAAACCACCATAATCCATACCTGCCACCAGTTTGGGTCTTCTCGGTTGACAATTTGCAGGATATCACCCCTTTTGAAAGCAAGTCCCGCCTCTCTGCATGGAATTAGATTGTCATTGGCTGGGTTGTAGTCAAAATGTGGCTGCACGTACACCTGAGAGAAATAAAACAGGTGCGATTAATCCAAACACTAACCAGAACTCAGCATGATTTTTATATTCACGTTTAACAATCAGCAAATGATTTCTGAGAAAGTTTCACACTCTCTGTCTGTCAGAAAAGATTGACTTCGACTCTCGGCTGTTCGCATTCCATGGTAAATAATATTAATATTAACATTAAAAGAAAATGGCAAATAATAATATTAATAATAATAATAAAAGTAATTAAATTTCATGTTCATTTTTCACACTTGTTACCATTAGTACAACAAAATGAGGAGCAAAGGATGTGCATTATGTGTGTAAATGATGTTTTTTGTATTTTTCATTATTGTACTGCAACAGAGAAGGAAATGAGACTTTGTCAATTCAGCTAAATAAGAAAAGCATAATTAAATTAAAACTTATGACCAATACATATTTATTTCAACTAAGCGGTTGAGGTGTTGCTGGTTAGCATTGCCCTGTTACATGGGAGCAAAAAATGTTATTTTCCATCCAGCCATTAAAAAATGTCAGTTTATTCTGAAAAAAAGAAATAATAATAATTCCAAGCAACGTTTAAATCTTAAATATATTTAGTGTATTAATGTAAGGCCTGGTTTCACAGACATGGCTTAGATTAAGCCAGGAGTAGGCCTTAGTTTAATTAGGACATCTAAATAAGTAGCTTTAATAAATGTGCCTTAGAAAAAAAAACCTTACTGGTGTGTATCTTTAGACAAAACAATGGCAGTGACATATTTTAAGATATGTCAGTGCAAGTTACTTTCAGTTAAAACAGCTCAAACATGCATTTTAGTCCAGGACTAAGCTTAAACCCTGTCTGTGAAACCGAGGGTAGATGTTTTAAACATAATCTTGTAAAAATACAATCTTTTTAACATGACTTGAAAGCAGCATTATTAAAGATAATCTACCCGTAACCTTACACACACAAACTCGTATTTGATCAGACATCATGATCCGACAAGTATAACGACTAAATTTCCATGGCAGATCTCCTGGATTTTAACAGATTGAGGAGGAGGGGATGATATAATATTTAAATGGAAAATGAAAAGAATCCTTATTTTGTCACCAACTGTCTCTGACTTTCAGATATTGAATCACAATAACAAAATTATTTATGTAATAAGCAGATTCCCTTTCTCAAAGAAAAATCCATAAATACATTATGCGAACACAGAGAGAGATTTGTGATACAGAGAAAATACCAGGAGCCATGTAATGAGATTGAATTTTGCGAGTGTGCGTGTCTTGCCCCAGATAGCATGTGGAGTGTTATTAATAGGGCTCTCAGGGATCTTTTTTACTACAAAGCATCATGGGATTTCACAAATGACCAAATGCAACCCCAAGAATGGATGTCTAATGTGCCTACATGCACATAACTCCACATGTATGCATTTTATATTTCATGAAAGGAGATGCCCTGAAACGAATACTGGAGGATGTGAACTGCATGAATAAAAGCTAGTTTGATTTTGTATATTCAGTGTCTACATATGCGGTTGTATTTACAGTATTGTTCAAAAGTTTGGATTTTGGATTTTTTTAAAGAAATTAATGCTGAACTTTTCAAATTGACAGTAAATGTCCACTTATAATGTTATGAAATATTTCTATTTCAAATAAATGATGTCCACAAGATCAAAGAATCCATTCACGGTTTCAAAACTGTAAATTCAGATTCAATAACAGGAATAATACATTTAAAATATATTAAAATAGAAAACAGTCTTCACAATATTACTGTTTTACTGCATTTTTGATGAAATAAATGTTGCCTTGGTCATAAGAGACTAAATTCTTAACAACCCCACATTTTTACATTTTTTGACAGTAATGTTTATGGATATTATTGTGTGTGCGTGTGTGTGTGCGTGTGCGTGTGTGTGTGTGTGTGTGTGTGTGTGTGTACCTGTGGTGGCGCCGGAGCATCTCTGTAGCTGGGCAGTATTTTCAGCGTTATTCCTCCACTACATTCTTTGAGCATCTCCTGGAGCTCAGTGGGATTATTGCCAACGTCCTTCCCATTCACCTCCTTTATGATGTCACCCACGTGCAGCAGCCCCTGCCTGTCAATCAGCCCTCCGTGGAGGATGCGGGCGATTACCAAGTCACCCTTGTCCATTCGGAAAGTCACACCCTGGGCAAAACGATAGCATGAGTAATGACAGGCACATATATATATATATAATGAGACGCTTTTGCCCAGTTGGATCATCTGCGTATTGGACTGGATATTGACTGAAAATGTGACTGGATGAGATTTTAAAATTGTTAATTAAACTTGTGGCCATATACAAATCTATATAATCTAAAAAACACACCAAAGGTTCTCCTGCTTTCTTGCGGATGCCAATCATCCTGACCGCATCAGCCTGCATAAGAGCGTTGTTTACTGCTGCATCATTGATCACTTCATGAGGGGCTGGGGCTTCATAGCACTTAGACGCCACCATATCATGGGCCTCCAAAAGAGACTGAAATAAAAGAGAGAATGTGAGAACAAAATACTGTAGAAAAATGAGAAAATATATATTTAAAAAAATGGAAGAAAAAAATTAGAAGGTACAAGGCACGAGATGAGAAAAAAGAGAGGCTTCAAAATGAGACGACACGAGATCAGAAGAGAAGGGACGAATTGAAGGTGAGACAAGAAGAGAAGAGAAGAGAAGAGAAGAGAAGAGAAGAGAAGAGAAGAGAAGAGAAGAGAAGAGAAGAGAAGAGAAGAGAAGAGAAGAGAAGAGAAGAGAAGAGAAGAGAAGAGAAGAGATGAGACAAGATAAGAAGGTACAAGAAGGGAAGGCATGAGATGAAATGAAACGAGAGGAGAGGGTACAAGATAAAATGAGACAAGAAGAGAAGGAATGAGATTAAATGAAATGAGTAGAGAAGGTATGAGATGAAATGAGATAAGAAGGTACGAGAAGAGACAAGAAGACAAGGTATGCGATGAGACAAGAACAGAAGACACGAGAAGAGACAGAGGAGGTACGAGATGAGATAAAATGAAAAGAGAGGGTACGAGATGAGAGAAGTAGACAAGGTACAAGATCAAACCAGAGGAGAATGGACAAGATGAGATGAGACAAAAAGAAAGACATGAGGTGAAACGAGAAGAGAACTTACAAGATGATACGAGAAGAGAGGAGAAGGTGTGAGCTGAGACAAGAAGAGAAGGCATGAGATAAGATTAAATGAGAAAAGAAGGTATGAGGAGAGACAGAGAAGGAACGAGATGAGATAAAATGAAAAGAGAGGGTACGAGATGAGATAAGTAGAGAAGGTACAAATAGTGGTGGATGTGATTTCTTGCTATATATATATATATATATATATATATATATATATATATATAATTAGATTAGATGGTAGGAAGAACAAAAGGCATGAGATGAGATGAAACGAGAGGAGAGCTCACGAGATGAGATAAGAGGAGAAGGCATGAGATGATATGAGAAGAGATGGTTTGAGATGAGATGAGACAAGAAGAGAGGGTACGAGAAGAGAAGGCATGAGATGAGATGAAACGAGAAGAGAGGATACCAGATGTGATGAGACAAGAGGAGAAGGCATGAGATGAAAGAGAAGAGATGATATGAGATGATGGACCCTATCTTGCACCCAGCGCAATTGACTTTGTACACTGACGCATGTATCATTCCTATTTTGCACCCGACACATAGCGGACTTTTCCCTCCACAGACGCACGTCGGTAAATTAGGGAATGAACTTGCGGTCCCAGGGGCGGTTCAGCGAAAAGAGGAGGCGTGTTCCGCCGCAAACGTTCCCTGGTGCTATTTTGCAGTTCCAGAAAACAATTCTGCCACAGACCAGGAAAAACCTAGTCTAAAGTCAGTGGCGCGTTATTCAGACGCTATTTTAAGGGCGCATGCTTGGTCATAATGTAGCGTGTGCACAACGGGCATACACCTTGCTTCTCTCATCTGCACACAGACGCAGCAGTTGCCATTTTTGCAAACCATACATAATTACAAGGAAAAATATTCCGCACGAGGGAAATCATTGTGGTGTCCATGAAGATTTGAAAAAATAGTCATAAATCTAGCTTACACATTTACCCAAATTATTATACGCCTGTTTAACCGAAGCTTATCTGGGTGGGTTTCTCCCATCCCCATACAATGTCACTTCTCTGTCTTTTACGGCCCTGACGAGAACGTCGGTCTCCTCGGCTGTGAACCGCTCCTGGCGTGCGCCTGGCAAATCCGCCGTTATAATAGCAATCCGCCATGGAACAAGCGCGCCTGCTTTTAAAGGAAATGTGAGATGACGCTCTGATTGGTTTATTTCACGTTACGCCCAAACCACACCTATGAGTAATGTAACTACTTCAGACCAACCCATTTTAGATTTGCGTCGGGCGCAAGAGTCAAGAGTCAAACTTGCGTTTCGCGTTTGATACTTGCGTTTCAGATCGTTAAAATAGGGCCCGAGATGAGAAAAGAAGGTATGAGTTTAGATGAAACAAGACGAGAAGGTACAATATAAAACGAGATAAGGTACAAATATTGTACCTGAAAATGGGGCTCCTGCAGGATTTTGGAGAGCTCTGCAACACTGTCATCTCTTACACTCAGCCCGCTGATGTCACCCAGAATCTCAGTCACAAGCTCAACATTATTCTCCTGCACAGCCTCCAACTTCACGTCCTCCAAACGTTCATGAGCCTGAACACAAACATCTCATCAATCCATGAACTGATATTTCTGACAGTATCTAGTTGCTCCTCTCTGTGTATTTATCACAAATTGAATGGCATGACACATTTTGATCTGACAAATCGGCATGACTTTCTTAAGGTGTCGATCATGAGTGTGATTTCAGACACGTGTTTAATATCCAATAATTATTCATATCATTCAGTTACAAATTAAATTTGTTTTCAGATTAACCTTATTAGCAATGCAAATCAGCTAGAGCAAAGCCTGGGCAGCTGAGTGTACTTTACCTTGGCCAGAGAGCGGACGATAGGACTCTCCATGATGCCTTTGAGGAAGATGAGGTCAATGTCTTTAGCCCCAGTGGTGGAGGGCAACTCGCCCAGGTTCTCCAACACCTGCTGCATAGCTGCACGCATACAGAAAGAAAGCTGTTACGACACAAGAAACACTCCTTTTGCAACACTACAAGTAAAACACACCAGGGTCAGAGAACAGGACAAATGTTTCATCTGTAAAATAAAACAAACTTCACATTACAATATCAGATGGCTGAAATATAACACCCCCTTACACAATACTATCATCTCCTTATTGTACGTGTTTAGCTATTCTTTTGTCTTCAGTGTTCATTTGATCCACTGAGGTTTTACTTGATCTTAGTGCTAGGTTCGACACTATACAGAAGATCATGACATGTGCTCTTAGATCGACTACAAAATTACACTGGTACTCAGGGACAGACATTAATGTGGTTTAGATCGTACCTAACAGACCATTGGCATTTTGTTTATTTAAACAGGGAATCATCTAAATTAACTTCAGTAAATGATGGAGTGCTGCAAGGATCTGTGTTAGGCCCTCTGCTATTTTCAATATACATGCTGCCCCTTGGTAATATTATTAAAAAACATGGAATTAGTTTTCATGGAATTACTCAGTATTTCATCACAACCAGATGAAATTTCTAAATTATCCAAGTTGACAGTGTGTTAAAGATTTAAGTATTGGATGACCAGTAATTTTCTTCTATTAAATTCAGATAAGACTAGGTTTATTACTTATTGGACCAAAAACATGTACACAGAATCTCTTAAAATACAATTTGCATTTAGAAGGATGTACTGTTACTTCATCCTCTACAGTTGAAGACCTGGGTGTTATATTAGACAGCAACTTGTCTTTCGAAAATCATATTTTCATGTTAGAAAAACTAACATGGCCTTCTTCCACCTCAGAAACATCGCTATTCTTACCAGGTCAAGAAAATATGATCATATAACACCAATTTTATCATCTCTATGTTGGTCACCTATTAAGTTCAAAATTAAAAAAGTATCAATTACAAAGTATAGCAGACTATAAGGCATTAAATGGTTCAGCTGTGTATTTAACTGAACTTCTATTGCCCTATAATCCACCATGCTCTTTAAGGTCACACAACTCTGGACTTTTGGTAGGATATCGAAGTCCACTAAAGGAGGGAAAGTGTTTTCACATTTGGCTCCTAAACTTTGGATTAGCCTTCCTGATAATGTTTGGGGCTCAGACTCACTCTCCCAGTTTAAATCTATATTAAAGAAACACATTTTCCATTTGTTTTTCTGTTTCTACCTCGGGATGCCCTGTGAAGAGATGATGCCAACCCCTGGATTTCAGATGATGCAAACTCTGAATCAACATGCACCACTGCCAAATTTTCTATACATTGTAATCAATATGATCACAACTTAACTGCTTTAAGATCATTGTTTCCACCTAAATGAATACATGTTAGCTAACTGCATGATTTGTATAATCTTAGAACTGTACATTTCTGACATAAGGACAATACTTGGACACAGTCACCTATATATATAAATATATTTTAAAAATTTACATTAAAAGTCAAACATTAAAACCACTTATTTAAAAAATAAATTCAATATATACTTATGTATTTAAATTGTATTTATTTATTATTAAATTTTAATGTATTTATTAAGTAAGTATTTATTATTTAAATTATATATTATTTGTTTTTCAAAAACTTGTGTACTCATACTGATGTTAAGACCACTAACACAGTCATTGAAAAATCTCCCTCAATATCTACACACAAACACAACCATTTTGCAAGGCCAAGCACTCAGTGAGTCACGTGACTACACAGGTCATAGCCTGCAGTAGCGTAATCCATCTGTGACAGTAGAACAGAACAGAGCACTTATGTGTGCTTGCACATTTACTCTCATCAGGAAACAGTAGGCGAGAGCAACAGATCAATATTTAACATCAGTTCAGTGGTTTAATTGCACTCACTTAATTCAGGTCAGACACTACTGTTGCAGTTCAGAACTCAGAAGCAACCATCAGCAAGCTTTGACATTGAGCCACTGTTTATTTCCTATTGCAAATATGTCACAGAGAAATGCACCCCGGGGCGTCCCTTATTTGGCTGAACAGAGTACATAATGGATGAAGTGACAGAGTAATAAACAATTGAGGGGGAAATAAAACACAAATGAAGTTACACACACACTCAAAATGAGAACACGCAATTAACATTAACATATGTGTGCACAAACCCTTTCATAAAAACGTCCTCTCATATATGTCAAATTCTGTAAGCTGTGTTTTAATTTGGTTTATTTTAAAGACCTAATTAGAGGCATAAGCACTCTGTTTGACAGTTAAATTGCAGTTTTGGCATGTACTGTTATTACACTCCCAAAGTTTTAATTACACACATGATTTACTGTAAATTCTGTGCAAACAGTGAGCTCTAAATGTCAAAAGAAAATGCTTGAGTAACACACTCACTGGCCTCAAAATTGCATGTTTTATCAAAACATATTCATTGTGAAATAATTTGACCAACTCATATGTTTGGAATAATGTGGGAAAAGTCAATAATCTTGTATATAACATCAAATGAATGATTTTTTTTTTATTATTATTATTGCCAATTAAACAATACAATATTTCTTATAAGTCTGTTTTTCTCAAACTTTAGTCCATGAAGGATTGGCAGATAAAAAATATAGACTTAAGTAATTAAAATAATTTAACCTTATTGTTATTATACTTACTAATTAGTATAATAATATTCTTCAATAACATAACTGGATTTTATTCCCAATTAAACAATAGAATATTTCTTACAAGTCTGTTTTTCCCAAACTTTAGTCCATGAAGGATTGGCTGATAAAAAAATATAGACTTAAGTAATTAAAATAATTTAACCTTATTGTTATAATACTTACTAATTAATATAATAATATTCTTCAATAACATAACTGACAATTATGTGTCGGTATACATAAGTGTTTGGATCAACTTCTTGTAGCAAACACAGTGACTCATTTAGGTTCATTAACTATCAGTCAGTTATTTTAATGATATAAACAAAACTGTTTCAAAAATTTCAGATCATTAAAATCAGGCTATTTCAAAATAGACAACAAATTAAAGCTTCAGTGCTGACTGAATCTTGTGTGTAACCTTTACATTTTTCTCATTCTCAAGTTTCTCAGCCTCAAGTTTTGCAAGAGATCCTCTCTCCCTCACATTCAAGTTCTGCTTGATTTTCTTTTAATAAAACATATAAAACAGACATGCAACAACGCATCTGTCAAACCACTGCTACAAGCTACGCTCTCGACATACTCTTTGAAACAATCTGGCAACCCACACATGTTCTCTTTTGGTTTGTTCAGAATATTTCACACCCAAAGATATTTCACAAGAGCCAAGAAATGACACTCATATTTGAACACACAATTGCAGAGGATATGGAAAAACATGAAGATCTCTAACCTCCAGAAGTCTCTGCGCTCTCTGCAAGTTCAGACGCCCCCTCCCCAGTTTCTCCAATGTCCCCGGCATCCGAGTTAGAACCTGCTCCGTTTGAGAACGTTTCGCCTAAAGTGAGAATCATTCCTGACCTTTGCTCTGTACCAAAACTGCACAAATGCTGACTTGCCTCTGCCAATGAAATGAAAAACCTAGACAGTAACTCCTCTGACTCTATGAAAAAATCAGGCAGGAGGTAGAGTGAAAAAAGAAAGACAGAAAAAGAGGCAGAGAGACATCCAAACAAAGAAAGGAGAGCCTTACAGACGTCTGCCAAACACAGATGTGGACACACATAAAAATACATATACATACACAGATCCTCTTACTAGCGCTTCACTTAAACACACACATACTGCCCTCCCTCCAAACATCTAATCCCACAATCCTCTCCTGCTGTTTCAGACTCCACCCCCTCACATCAGAGACAGCCCATCACCCAGTTAAGCCCCCCAGTGGAACTTACATAAGTGTCCTTATATAAGCTCAGCAACCAGGGGTCTGTGGGGCCAACGCAACATTCACCCACCCTCATTGAACATGTCCCCTGCTGATTTTTCTGCAGGTCTCACACTCTTTGTCCCAATCCTGGTCATACTTCAAATCCATGGTGTTCATGCATGGACTTTCGCAGGAAATGCACGAGTGAAATTCTGCGGTTTCCATTATGAACAGCAGTACACTCAACACCTCAACACAAGACTCAGTGGTCTATATATGAAGAATGTTCACAGTTTCTACGGTCACACTCTGGACTGACATGTTTGAGACCACAGTTTGCTCATATTCTGTCAGATATACAAAGCTTTCAATGCATGTATAGATTGTGATGTTTTATGCTTGGATTGAATCAGCTGGTGTGTAATGTCAGTTGGGGTCAAAATCATTCGCTTGCTGGATGTATTAAAAACAGCTCACTTAGTTTTTACAGTGATGACTTACTATAATCTTTAGTTCACAACTCTCATTTCATGACCATCATAATGAACCAAGAATTCCAACCAAGCTGGTAATATAAGCAATAACCATCAATCATACCATTTCAAAAAATACATCATGCACATTGCATTAGGAATGAGTCAAGTTGGTTTCTTCAGGTGCCATTTATCAATCACTGGCACTAATTGTTAACATTTACATTTAAATATTTAGCTACTATCTGAAATGTATAAAAATTCACTATACTGTTCAAATGTTTGGAGTTGGTAGGATTTGTTGATGTTTCTTATGCTCACCAATGCTGCATTTATTTGGTCAAACATACAATAAAACAAGTAATATTGTGAAATTGTATTACATTTTTCTATTTTAATCTATTTTATATTCTATTTTAATAAATGTAATTTATTCCTGTATAATGTCAGTTTTGTAAATTCAATGCATCCTTGCTAAATAAAAGCATTTCTTTCTTTTGAATGGTAGTGTATATTTATACATTTCAGATAAAGAAACATATTATTTTTTATATATTTAATATTAAAATATAACTACATTTAAATATATTTAATATTAATATGTTGTAAATAATAAAATAATGTTTATCAAATACTAATTTTAAATAAATATTAGGATTTTATGTAGGCCTATGTGTGCTTTTTGAGTGCTTATTGGAGTTAAATCTGGAAACACTTGACATTCAGCTCCCAAATTATCAATGGTATTCAATTCGAGTTCCAAAAGAATGAAAAATTTCCTTCCCAGCAAAAGTCCAAAAATCATCATTTAAAATAAATCTTTGTTCAATACTGGTACAGTAGTGTAGTCTGATCTGAGGTCAGTTTGTAAGATGCACCCAGCAATAACAGTCACTCTCTTGCACAGCTGTGCCGTAAGAGGATACGATCTGTCCCTAATCCAGCCGCCCCTCCCCCACATCTCCCTCTTTTCCTCCCCCCTCTCGTGGCATTGCCTTCTGTAAATCTGAGCCGGATTTTAATCTCTATCCAACTGTGGATTAGGGAATCCATTATGAGCTTGCTGAAGCCAGGCTGAAAAGGCACGTCCGGGCATCAGGTATGTAAATGACTCATTGGAGAGGCGGGGAAAAAAGGAGACAAATAATGCCTGAGGGGAGAGATACTTCCAGGAAGGGTCCATATGTTTACTGCACATGTGCTTCAAATGATGCATTTCAGAGGAAAGTGGCAGTGAGTTTAGAAGATGAATTTAGCAGCTATTTTAAACTTTAGCATTAGCTAGTTAACCAAATAGCGATTTTGGATCATTATACACACTTATTTCTTAACATAAATTTGAGAAAACAATTTCAAAGAAGGAGACATTGAATTATCAAATTACATCTGACAGCCCATGAACATGCAAATCATCACTAGCTTTCATGTATAATCTGCAGTCGGAGAAAAAGCCCATTATCTTTGTAAGGTATTAGCTTGGAGGCTAACTCAAAGTTACAGATGGAGAGCCTTTGCAAATTTGTGAAGCTAAGCCTGTAGAATGTACCTATAAGCAGCATTTTATGTCTACCATGTCCCAAAAACATTATTAAAGACACCAATTAAATAAAACCCAAATCAAACCTTAGATTTCCCAACAACTGTAAGTAGCCTATGTTTAGTGAACATTTGCTCTTGGTTAGCAATAGCTACAAAACATATTTTAGTAGGCTTAAATCTGTGAAGAAAGACTAGGAGGACTTATCTGACCTTCAAATAATGGAGTTACATACATATATTTTTGCATACATTGTACCCCTTCCCAAATGTGCACTGATATTCATGGTTAAACATAACAATGATGGATATTACAATTTGACCATTTACTATAAGTACTTCACAGTCGCTTTTTGACTTAATGACCTCTGTCAGCTATTTGAATGTCCGTGAATCATAAAGGTGGCAAATGTGTGACTCTAATGAATATACTATTAATTATTATGCAGCATATTCAACATTTCCAAAACATTTCTCAAACACATTTTCATTTATTTCATCACATTACTTATTACTTACATCTTTGGTTCCAGGCACCAAAGACTATATGCATGTTGGTTTATCTTCAAAACTTGACCATGCATATTACATAGTGTTATATCTAAAATTATATTTTATTAATCTGTATCACTTTATATAGGCCTACTGTATCTCTGTGTTTATATCTCTCAGATACCTACAACTCTTTATAAGCGACCTGAATCACTAACCACTAACCAGTTATTTTACAGCAATTTTAGGACTGGTTTATGAAAAAAGCGCTTGTACTCATAGTAAATTGCAAGCCAGATAAGTACACTCAGTCTTTCTTCTGCTCACTTCAACATCTCTACCTGTGATCATGGCTGCCGATAAATGAGATTCCAGCTGTAAAGACAATGTCACATTCACTACTGTTCATATACTATCAAGCAACATTGGAACAATGAACACACAAACACTCCACAATCACACACTGACACACGACTCACTTGTGTCCGATGAAGTTCCCGCTCCCTCCCCGTGCTGCTACAAACTTCTCATCTACTGCTCCACGCAAGTGCCGAATCTATAGAGAGAAAGACCATTTTACACTGATCACGCACACACTTCTCTTCTTGGGTCGGGACGGAGACTGTCACAGCCCTGATCCTGATACAGCGGGGTCATTGTGTGAACTGTTACTTGAGGTCAGAAGGCAGTTGGCTGGTTTGTTGTGTTAAGCAAAATCCACTATGCTTCTGCTCCATTGATCACCTCATGTCACAATTTTAAAAATATATTCTTTATAAAAGCAATGCATGATGATTTATTGGCATGGTATTTGCCATATGTCATGTTTAAGACATACAGTACAGGCCAAAAGTTTGGACACATTACTATTTTTAATGTTTTTGAAAGAAGTTTCTTCTGCTCATCAAGCCTGCATTTATTTGATCAAAAATACAGAAAAAAATGTAATATTGTGATATATTATTACAATTTTAAATAATTGGTTTTCAATTTATTATACTTTAAATTATCATTTATTTCGGTGATGCAAAGCTGAATTTTCAGGATCATTACTCCAGTCTATCACATGATCCTTTAGAAATCATTCTAATATGATGATTCATTATCAAAGTTGGAAACAGATCTGCTGCTTAATATTTTTTCATAACCTGTGATACTTTTTTAGGATACTTTGATGAATAAAAAAAAGAAAAAGAAAAAAGAAAAGAAAAAAAAAGAAGCAAATGTTTTCAAGATAGAAATCTTTTATAACAACAATATACACTACTGGTCAGTAATTTGGGGTCAGTAATTTTTTTCTTTATTTTTTTTTAAATAAATCAATAATTTTATTCAGCAAGGATGTGTTAAATTGATAAAAAGTGATAATAAAGAAGATTTATATATTTTAAAAAAAAATTATTATTTTGAATAAATGCAGTTCTTTTTAACCTTTTATTCATCAAATATATTAGGCAGCAGAACTGTTTCCAACACTCATAATAAATCAGAACATTAGAATGATTTCTAAAGGATCATGTGATTGACTGGATGTCACATGTGACACTGAAGACTGGAGTAATGATCCTGAAAATTCAGCTTTGCATCACCGAAATAAATGATAATTTAAAGTATAATAAATTGAAAACCAATTATTTTAAATTGTAATAATATATCACAATATTACATTTTTTTCTGTATTTTTGATCAAATAAATGCAGGCTTGATGAGCAGAAGAAACTTCTTTCAAAAACATTAAAAATAGTAATGTGTCCAAACTTTTGGCCTGTACTGTATATATATATTTTTTTTTTATCCAATATATGATGTTCATATTGCTTGAATATCACACATAAATTTAGCTTTAGTCATTCATGTGTTATTGACAGGGACAACTGTCAGAAGACAAAGAGTGTTCATAAACTTCAGTGGGTTCAGTGGGTTTCTATACGTTATTAAATGTCTTAAATGGTTTCATAATATTTTCAAGTTTAACAGGTTACTTCGATTTTTTCTAGTGATAAAGTACACTGTACAAAAAAGTTGTAAGTACAATCAACTTGGATGTTTAAGTTATTTAAACTGACTTAAAAAATTGAATCTTGTAAACTTATTAAAAAAAGTTGAAAATTGCTTAACTTATTTTGATAAGTTAAAGCAATGTAAAAACATGTTGTCATAACTTTTGGATAATATTTTACAGTGTATGTTTTCAAGCTGTTTAATTCATTAACTTCAATCAATATACAAAATTAGGATAATTAAAACAAAATGAATGAATTAAAACTAAATTCATAAAATGATCCTGTCACCATTATGTTCAGTTTGTTTATTCACATGTTTCTTTGTCTTTGTTTTCCTGCCACTCATCAGTTAGCATGGACACTAACACTAATCATCACAGGTGTTTGTTATTTTGTCATCATCATGTATTTAACCCTCATGTGGTCTTCGGGTCATTTTGACCCGGAGAAGATTTTCTTTTTCCCAAAAATACTAGTTAATGTTATCGCATTGGACTGAAACTTAGTGACTCTGTTCCCAAAGGGTATAACTACTTCTCAAATGTTTTTTGAAAATTTTCGTACTTTTTTTGCGGGGGTTTTGATACCTTGTTACACTTGTGGTCTTCCCGGGTCAAAATGACCCGACTATAAAAAATAGCTTATAAATCACTCATTATACCATATTTTCACCCAATCTTGGAATCAATCTTTTTGTCAACTTGTTCTCTTTCAATTAGGACTGGTTTTATATTTCTATTTGCATCTAATTAATCGTAGGCCTCATTTATTTGACAGTAGGGATCTCATTTTTTGAGTAAAAAAAACATTATTTTTGAATAATTTTGGAAATATTAAATGAAATCTGAAGAAAATTGGCACTGTTTATCACACTAGTCTACTTTAATATTTCACTAGGAATTTTATTTTGAAAAACTTTTATTTTGTAAAAAATGGTACATAGTCACACTTGTGGTCTTCCCGGGTCAAAATGACCCGCCTATAAAAAATACTTATAAATCACTCATTATACCATATTTTCACCCAATCTTGGATTCAATCTTTTTGTCAACTTGTTCCCTTTCAATTAGGACTGGTTTTGTATTTCCATTTGCATCTGATTAATCGTGGACCTCATTTGTCTGAGAGTAGGCATCTCATTTTTTGAGTAAAAAAAAAAATATTTTTGAATAATTTTTGGAAAAATAAAATAAAATCTGAAGAAAATTGGCACTGTTGATCACACTAGTGTACTTTATTTTTTCACCAGGAATTTTGTTTTGAAAAACTTTACTTGTGTACAATATGGTACAGAGTTACACTTGTGGTGTTCCACTGGGCCATTGAGGGCCATTGTGGGCCATTGTTTCAATGGGCCATTGAAAGTTAATGGGAGAGACCAATGCAAACAATGAATGGAACAACACAAAATAGGTATCATTTTAAAGCTTAGAATCTCAGCTTTTTAATGCATCTAATCACTTTGATCAACTCCTAACGAGAGCTGAGTTATCACTCTAAAACAAGAGTGTTCCCCTGCAGGCGCCACCTAGCTGCGAAATAAATAATCATAATATTTTTCAAAACTGTTACCTTGATCAACTTAAAATAGGTGTCATTTGAAAGCTTAGAGTCTGAAACTTACAATGAATGTAGCCAGTTTGATAAACTCCTAAGTAGTGCTGAGTTATTTGCTGATAAATAGAAAAAAACAAATTCATAATTTATAAACTACTTTTTTACTACATTCAGCAATATGTCAAATACATCATACAGCTCAGATAGTCCTGTGTCATATGTCATTTGAAAGGTCTCAATTAGTAGAATACAGCAAGCATAATTGTTTCAGGCTTTTTTCTAAACTTGAGTGAGATTTTTGTAAAAGAAGCCCTTCAAGAGACCCATGTGTAAACCATACATGGATGATGGAAGTTTAGACACATTTCCACTCGTAACTTCATGAAACATGCTCCGATTGTGGAAAATGACACATCATTATTTACAGCAGATGCTTACAATTAAAATGAGTCCAAACTCAACATAATCCATCACTCAGAACTAAAGATATTCCTCATGGAGTTCTAACACAAAAAATACTACAGACACACAGACTCACATAGCCAAGCAAGGTAGCTTAGACTTGGCCTTTTTACTCGTAATTTCATGAAACATACATCGATCATGGAAAATGACACATCGTTATTTACAGCAGGAGCTCACGATTAATAAGAGCCCAAAATCAATATATTCCATCAACAAGATCTAAAGATATTCCTCATGGCGCTCTAACACAAAAAATACCACAGACGCACCTAGCCAAGTATATACTCATGAAGCTCTCACGTTTGGTTTTTGCTCATAACTTCATGAAGCATGCACAGATCGTAGAAAAATGTACATCATTATTTTCAGTAGACTATCACAATTAAAAAGAGCCCAAACACAGCACAATCCATCACTCGGATCTAAAGATATTCCTAATGGAGTTGTAACACACAAACCCCCACAGGCGCTCACAGAGCTTTGAATATAGATGTAGCCTAGCACTTATGTCGCGTTTTAACTCGTAACTCAATGAAGCATGCATAAATTGTGGAAAATGGCACATCATTATTTACATGAGATTGTTAAGATTAAAAAGAGCCCAAACTCACCATAATCCATCACATGCTCATATGTGTACATGAACAATGAACATGCTCCTGAAAATGTTTCAGTCTCTCCCATTCACTTTCAATGGCCCATTGAAACAATGGCCCTCAATGGCCCAGTGGAACACCGCAAGTGTAATTCTGTGCCATTTTGTACAAAATAAAAGTTTTTCAAAACAAAATTCCTGGTGAAAAATTAAAGTACACTAGTGTGATCAACAGTACCAATTTTCTTCAGATTTTATTTAATATTTCCAAAATTATTCAAAAATAAAAAAAATTTACTCAAAAAATGAGATGCCTACTCTCAAATAAATGAGGCCTACGGTTAATCAGATGAAAATAGAAATATAAAACCAGTCCTAATTGAAAGAGAACAAGTTGACAAAAAGATTGAATCCAAGATTGGGTGAAAATATGGTATAATGAGTGATTTATAAGCTATTTTTTATAGGCGGGTCATTTTGACCCGGGAAGACCACAAGTGTGACAATGTGCCATTTTGTACAAAATAAAAGTTTTTCAAAATAAAATTCCTGGTGAAATATTAAAGTAGACTAGTGTGATAAACAGTGCCAATTTTCTTCAGATTTCATTTAATATTTCCAAAATTATTCAAAAGTAATGTTTTTTTTACTCAAAAAATGAGATCCCTACTGTCAAATAAATGAGGCCTACGATTAATTAGATGCAAATAGAAATATAAAACCAGTCCTAATTGAAAGAGAACAAGTTGACAAAAAGATTGAATCCAAGATTGGGTGAAAATATGGTATAATGAGTGATTTATAAGCTATTTTTTATAGTCGGGTCATTTTGACCCGGGAAGACCACAAGTGTGACAATGTGCCATTTTGTACAAAATAAAAGTTTTTCAAAACAAAATTCCTGGTGAAAAATTAAAGTAGACTAGTGTGATAAACAGTGCCAATTTTCTTTAGATTTCATTAAATATTTCCAAAATTATTCAAAAATATTCAAAAATAATGTTTTTTTTACTCAAAAAATTAGATCTCTACTGTCAAATAAATGAGGCCTACGATTAATTAGATGCAAATAGAAATGTAAAACCAGTCCTAATTGAAAGAGAACAAGTTGACAAAAAGACTGAATCCAAGATTGTGTGAAAATATGGTATAATGAGTGATTTATAAACTATTTTTTTATAGTCGGGTCATTTTGACCCGGGAAGACCACAGGTGTTATAGGGTTTTGAACACCACATGAGGGTTAAGTTCCTCCTTGTGCACTCTTCAGTTGTCCGATATTGTTTGTGTTTATGTTTACACGCTGTCTCACATGTTGGCTATCTTGTTCTGTGTTGTGTAAATAAATCCTCCATGTTATATCTTCATCATTATCTTCTTCTTCCTTGGATCAGAGTGTTACAGAATACCGGACCAGATGTATTACGCTGCGAAGTTTGTGGCCTAGAGTCATGAATTTATCATTTTCAGAGGAGTTTTACCGTCTCGCCATCTCCCTCCCCTTCGACTACGAGAACCTGAAGTGTTCTGGATCACCATCCCGTTGACCTCCCAGACACCACTGGTCTGAACTGGAAAGAAGCCATCATGCGGTTTCTAGAGAGCCTCCGTCCCCGATCCAGGACGCAGCCACACAGACCGCAGAGAATTCGTGTGAGCCCCCGACAGACGGAGAGCTTACACCCGCCGCGACACATCAGACAGAGCCAGAGGAGAAGAGGACAGAGCTGACCCTTGCCCCGGAAGTGGAGCTCCATCATGAGTCTGACCAGGGGTGTGAACCCGCGACATCAACGGATGAGGGAGTCGTGACTATGGAGGATGATAATTGGCTGATAGACTTCAATGAGGAAGTATCGACTCCCACCCTATCCCACCAGGTACCTTCATCATCGCTGTTTTTGAACAACACCAATGACTGCATGAACTATGAGGTCCTCATTTCATCATTCTACATGGACTGTGTTATTCTTACCGTTTTTCTGTCAAGTTTTGTGGCACCGTGAAGCTCAGCCAGTCCTCCAGCCCCGCCGTTGCCGGATGTCTACAGCCCTGCACTGTCTCCGGGGAGTCCCTGTGACGTTGAGCTGCAGATCGTGCATCTACCTGCAGCGCCCATGCGAGAAAATCCTCCGGCCTATGTCCTCTTCGCTCCATCTCGGCCTGTCGACTCCACCGGAGACCCTCGGCATTGTGGCTTCACCAGGTTCCCTCGTCCTGCCAGCTCCCCCTTGTTCAGTCGTCACCCTACTTCTGCCAAGGACTTACGGGCCGTCCGCTGCGCTTCGTCCCTCCACCCCTACTGCTGTAGCGGGCTACTCCTTCCCTTCAGCGTCGCCTCTGTCACACCAGCTCCACCTGAGCCCTCAGGTACTCTAGCTCCGCCTTCAACTAACGTCACCGCAGCATCGCCTTTGTCTCCAGTACCAGCGATGTCATTCATTTCCAATGGCTCTACGTCTGCGCCTGTGGATCCATCGGGCACGTCTCCGTCGGTCATCCCCCAGTTTTCGTCAGCCTCGACACCACCTAGGCCCTAAACTCCGCCATGGACTGTCGGCACTGGAGAGCTCTGGGTCTGTGCCATCTGGCTTTTTCCATCATCGCCGCCAGGGAATCGTCGTCATCCTTCCGTCACCATCTCTTCGCCACATCTTCGTCCTCCGCCAAAACCTCCTCCAGCCCTCCCTCTGCTCATCCTTCATTTATGGCATGAGGTCGCGCCTTGCCAGAGGGGGAAATACTGTCACCATTATGTTTAGTTTTAGTTGCCATGGATTTGTAGTTTGTTTTCATTCATTCACATTTTTTTTTTTGTTTTCCCGCCACTCATCAGTTACCATGGACACTAACACTATTATCCCAGCTGTTCGTTATTTTGTCATCATCATGTATTTAAGTTCATTCTTGTGCACTCTTAAGTTGTCCGTTATTATTTGTGTTTGTTTACACACTTTCTCGCATGTTGGCTATCTCGTTCTGTGTTGTGTTAAAGGGTTAGTTCACCCAAAAATGAAAATTCTGTCAGTAATTATTCACCCTCATGTTGTTCCAACCCCGTAAGACCTTCGTTCATCTTCGAAACACAAATTAAGATATTTTTGATTAAATCTGATAGCTTGATCACTCCTCCATAGGCTTCTAGGTGACCGAAACTTGCTGGCCCAGAAAAGTTATTAAAGAGATCGTTAATATAGTCCAAGTGACTACAGTGGCTCAATCTTAAGTTTATCAAGCGACGAGAATACTTTTTGTGCGCAAAAATAACGACTTTATTCCACTATTCATTTCCTTCTCTCTGGGCCTCTAGTTGGTTCTAGGGCTGTCGCGATAACCGCAATATCGCAGTACCGCGCTACTGACAAGCCAACCGCAGAGGAATTCAAGTTACCGCAGCAACCGCGATATTCGCGTGTTTTCTTTTTTCATAAGGCTATACCCTTCTTGTTTTGAACTTCGTGCATGTGTATTGAATGTTAAATAAGTTAATAATGATAATAAGACGTGGTGATCATGGTTTTATCATGGTGATTTGTACAGAGGCTTCGTGGATTTGCACGTAAGCCTAAACAGACAGTGAATGAGAGAGATCGACTGAGCGCGTGCGATTAACTGCGTCTGTCTTTGAGGTCAAGTCATATTCGTGAAAAGGTTGCCGTGTACAAGGAAAGTTAAATATTTGTCCTGTCATCCTTTTAACGTTTAAAATAAAGGGTATTTACCATGAATGGCATCAGCGACAGCGCTGGTCAGCATCCACAGCGCGAGGAACTCGCGGTCGCGGGAAACAAAACTCAGAGACAAATGGCATTGATTCAATGCGTGACTCACTAAGCTTCAGCGTTACCTATGCAACGCATTGCTGGTCAGCTGAGCCTTGAAAAGTGGAGCTCAAAGTTAAAAATAATTAACCTTGTTTCATTACTATCTTTTAATGAATCAATCAGCGTTTTTGAACGTGTTGTTGAATGTTTATGACTCACTCAAAGACAGTCCGTTGCTGTAACAACTGCGCGCTGAGTGACAGGCTTTCAATGCGCAGATACACTGTTTAGTTTCGGTTTACTGGTTACTGAAAATGTACTCGTT
The DNA here is from genome assembly GCF_949319135.1 of Squalius cephalus. NCBI lineage: Eukaryota > Metazoa > Chordata > Actinopteri > Cypriniformes > Leuciscidae > Squalius > Squalius cephalus. The sequence goes on from NC_137129.1 coordinate 30,577,674, forward strand.
TTTGTGCATGCTGACCACATCGTAACACTTATTTATATAGCAACAAATAAATCAAAATAAATTAATAAATGCGGTAAAACCGCATATCGCGCTATTGAGCCACTCATAATTACCGCAAGGGAAAATCCTTCACCGCGACAGCCCTAGTTGGTTCACGTAGTGTTTTAGCGCAGCGCGTCTGTGTTGCACGTCACCACGTAGGCTCACTATTGGCCGACGCTGATCATGTGTGTGATGCGTGTGACGCACAACACAGACGCGCTGCGCTAAAACACTACGCAAACTCACTGGAGGCCCAGAGAGAAGGAAATGAATAGTGGAATAAAGTCGTTATTTTTGTTTATTTTTGCGCACAAAAAGTATTCTCGTCGCTTGATAAACTTAAGATTGAGCCACTGTAGTCACTTGGACTATATTAATGATCTCTTTAATAACTTTTCTGGGCCAGCAAGTTTCGGTCCCTTAGAAGCCTATGGAGGAGTGATCAAGCTATCAGATTTAATCAAAAATATCTTAATTTGTGTTCCGAAGATGAACGAAAGTCTTACGGGGTTGGAGCAACATGAGGGTGAGTAATTACTGACAGAATTTTCATTTTTGGGTGAACTAACCCTTTAATAAACCCATGTTATTTCTTCATAATCGTCGTCTTCCTTGGATTGGAGCATTACAGATCTCATGAAGGAAACCCCTAAAAGGTTCTATATGATTATGAAGTGCCTGACAGAACCCTTTAAGGTTCTATATAGAACCTTTCCTAGACTGTAGGCACTTTCATTTCAAGTAAAGAAGCTGGAGAGTGTGCTATGCATATTACATGACAGATAAAAATAGGTGGCCAACATACATGTTGAATTAAGATGGATTCTCGAGTCGAGGGACTGTGTAATTCTCAAAGCTTCAGTGAATCTCTGTGCTATTTCTGTGAATTTTGTTTACATGTTACTACTATAGTGAAAACAGCAAAAAAAGCCATAGAACATCTGTGCCAAATATTGAAGGAGTTAGTAGATAAAAATGACTTTGGTGGATAAACTCAAAAAACATATCAAAGACCAACAAGGAGAGACAAAGACAAAAATGTTTTGTCTACAAAATGATTCTATCTACTGCATTTGTCCTCTAAATAGTGTTTTTTGTAAGAAATCTTCTACTGTGTGTGTGAGCTTGTCCTTGTTGAACTTTGAAATGTTACTACTATAAAAAGGCATATTTTTGCAAGCTTTTGAAGTCACCATGAAATCAAAATTGACAATTCATATGTTCATGACGTTTACCTACATGAGGGTGGTACAACCTGTCACTCACATGAGATCACAGCAATAGCAAACCACAACCATCCAACAATTCCCAAAAGACAAAATTAAGTTCCGCCCTACATTTTTTTCTTGTTTGAGAAGCTGTTTCACTTGATATATACATCACAATTGGGAAGAAAATACTATCACAACTTCTGTTTCATGCCAACTTTAAAGACTAAATGTGTCCAGAAAATATTCTGAGTGTCAAAATAAGAGCACTAGAAGACACCATCATAAAACACATAACAAATATATTATTTATCACATTTTTCTAATTTAGCGGGGATATGCATCCATTAAAGTTTGTGTACACCAGCTATTATGAATGTCTCTGCGGAACGGTTCTCATAAAGAGGGACTGGTAACATGGCTTTGCCAACAGCCTAATGTCCATCCCACAGTCTGCGCTGCTGACGTCTCAATACTTGATAATTACTGAACTTGATGGAGCGCACACACACTCGTCTCTGAACAAAGGGAACGGCACATTGCAAACCCCCTCATTACACACACACACACACACTTATTCACTTGCATGAATATGTAGGTCAGTTTGCATGATGAAGTGCCCTGCAAATAAGAGGATTACGCTGATTGTGCCAAAAGCAAAACAAATAATGAAAAGCCACAACAACAATTTTCATCATCTAAAATCATTCTATAAAATATTAACAATATCTATTGTTTTCATTTGTGTTTTTTATGCTTCAAATTTTTTAATACAATATAATTTTTCCTATTGGGTTGTAGGCAGATGTTATGTAAAAAAAAATATATAATACAAAATGTAATAGCATAGCATAGCCTACAAAGTAAAAATAGCAAAGTGAAAATGGTAAAAATGTTAATGATAAAGCAAATGTTAGATGTTTGATTGTCCTTGTTGACAGATTTGATATTGTGTCTATGTGAAGTTTAATTTTTTTTCATAAAAACTGTGAAGAGAGACTTATAATCAGCATATTTACATTTTTGGATGTAGAATTGAATTCATAAATTACATTTATAACATTCCATTTATAACACAACACTGATCATCATTAAGTACTTGAGATCATTTATATAGCATAAACTAAAATGCCACGGACAGAATTCTACTATGCAAATAATTAAGACAGATTTACCTTGGATAAGTATTTAATTAGGTAAAATGTATGAATTAAAATACACTTTGACAAGAAAAAAATCAAAGCATTTTATCAAATAGATTATTTAAATGGAAAATTGTGGAAGGGTGAAAATAATAAAGACCAGAGTCTTGCTCTAATGTTTTCTGATATTTACAGGTAATTGAAGCCACGCCCCTTTGGAACCCCAAGTCTTCTGCGTAATGACGTAGAGGGATTCCCCGGTCACTTCCCAGAAATGTTTACACGGGCAGATGTCCAGGGTTCGGGTGGGAGTAGGACACTGCGTAATTATGAACTAAGATCGATATTAAGCTAGACTGTACACCTATTATGCTCAGTTGAAACATTGACAACCGACAGGTGTCTTTAAAACGACACAATTAAGGCCGAAATAAGCTCAAATATCCTCTTCCTACAAAGTCTTGTTTCACGTAAAGTCAAACTCGAATCAATTGACAATCGCGAATGTATTCTATTAAAATTTAAGAAGTTGTGTGACATTCCCGAAGAAAATTCTGTCAAGCTCCGCTCCATCAAAACTGCAACGCGGGACGTTCAGTCCATGAACGATACCATCGGATGGGCAGAAGCAGATCAATATCAGCAGAACGAGGCGAACGAAATATATTACTGGCAAAAGATTCTCTATCCTATGCTATGCATTTAAAAACTATATTTGTTGCAGATGTTTTCACACGCGCGGCCATTTTTGTTTTATGTTCAAAGCGCAAAACAGACTTAACCTGTTCCACCTGAACTATAACGGGACACTGGACAGATGAGAAGTACATAGTCACTGATCGCCCATCAGTGACCGAACCTGGTGGCTCTCCAAACACTCACACACAATGCGCGTGCACATACAACACGCACAATTCACGCACTCTAAAAAGGACAGCTGGGGGCTGGACTTCCGAAGGCAAAGTCATTTCTACTCAAAAGTGTCTCTCTCCAGCACGTGCAATGATACTTTAAAATGAAACACAGCTTGCTTCGCAAAAAATATGATCACTGCACTCACCTAGGTTGTTCCGAGTTAGAGCTCCGGTTGTCCCGGTCAGATATTCAAAGCTTTCAGTGGTCGTGGGTCCCGTGGCTAACTATTCGGACACACACAATGCCAATCAAACGCTAAGCCTCGCCTTTCGAGTGACGTCGGCGCGAATGGACCAATCAGAACGCGCTCTGGGTTCGCGTCTCGCCCTCTCGTGGCCGATTATGCGAGACAGGGGTATCTGCAGGTCGGAAAGGTAGGGTGTTTCTAAAGGTGAATTGCTACAACAGAAACTTACCCCTATCCCAGGGGTGTCCAATCCTGCTACTGTCTGTCCTGCAAAGTTTAGCTCCTCCAACCCCAATTAAACACACATGATCGAGGCAGCTAATCAAAGTATTACTAGGCATACTTGAAACTAGGCATACAAGCGGGAGCTAAACTCTGCTGGACAGTGGCCCTCCAGGACATAGTTTGGACACGCCTGCCCTAAACCTACCCCACACCCTAACAGGCAGCTTCCGCAACCAACTGTAAAGACATGTTATGAGATTGTGTCTTATTTAGTAGCTAAGAATGAGTAGAGTTCACCTTTGTGGATACATTAGAATGACTTTTAATATAACAAAAATCATATTAGTCAATGACTAAAATCCCTCGACTACACAGGACAAATGAGACAGGACGATTTGTTTTCCCATACAATTTGCATTGTATTTAACAGGCAAATTGTACAACCCCATTTCCAGAAAAGTTGGGACATTTTGTAAAATGCAATAAAAACCACACTCTGTGATGTGTTAAAGGTTGCATGCGATTCCATGTTTCAAAGTTTAGTTAGTGTGTAATGTTGTTGTTAGAGTATAAATAATATCTGTAAAATTATAACGCTCAAAGTTCAATGCCAAGCGAGATATTTTATTTAACAGAAGTTGACTACAAAAAACGGCTGGATTGGACTACACCCCTCTACATCCTGCTTTAGTGACATCACCAGAACCGTGTTTAGACTAAACTCCGCCCACAGGAACACAGGCGTATTGATGGCGAAATGTCAACAGACGGTTGATGTTTATCTATAATCGGATACCGCAAAAGTTTAATTCGAAGTTGTTAGTTTGCTCTGTCCATTTCACCACGGACTGTTTTTCTAACCTGGGATAATATCAAGCAGGCTTCTCTCAGCGTTTCATACTGACGAAGGGGGCAATTTCAACTATATTCCAGCAAGCGGTAAGTACAAGTAGTGATTTAATATGGAAGTAGCGATCAACTTCACATCGTTTCTCTTAGTAGGATGAAAATAATCTTACTTAAACTGTGATTAATATACAGAAAGCGATCACAGAACAATCCCTTTCCAATCGGCCAAGCTGTGACACACAGCGCGAGTTTATATGGACACTTGCCAAAACTCGTTATGAAATCAATGACGCTGTTACACTGCACAACGAAGCTCTTACTGTATTTATATGCCTCATGTTTGCATTGGTGAAATCATTAGTGAGTGCAGAAACTGCATTGCAATGATAAGATCTTTCACGCGATCAACAGGCTGTCATCTGCTCAATGCTCATCATCACTGCAATTTTCTATGTGATTGAAATAGATCTAAATACTTAAAAAACTTCTCACGATTCGTTAATCCCGATAGCTGTAATAGTAAACACGTATAATAGCTGTAATAGTAAAAGTTTTCCAGATAGTTCCACATGTAATGCCAGATATTTCATATGCAAGCATTTCAGCCAATCACAGCAGAGGGCGTTTACACTGAAGTCTCACAGCAGACACGCCCCTTCAAACAGGGTGTTCAAACCAGGGAATGAAATCAGGCTAGGAAATATGCCTTTTACTTCTAAATTATAACAATTTTTGATCTAAAAAACATACTAACATTATAAGGGCACCCCTGGAAACATGATAAAATAATAAAAATAATCCATGGAATGGGACCTTTAATTCTCTTGAACCTTTTTTTTAACTGACAAATGTACAATGTTTTCTCTGACCAGCATAATTGTATTTTGTAAATATAAACAAATTTTGATTTTGATGGCTGCAACGCACTCCCAAAAAGTTGGGACAGAGGCAAAATTAAAGTGAAAGATTATATAATATCCAAAGCTGATTTTGAAACAGTCGACAATGAGCAGGTGAATTGGTAGCCTATAGGTGCGGGTATCCTGATATATATTATATATGATTGACTGTAGAAGAGCTTCTCACTCTTTGTAAGCAAATATGGGTTATGGTTCTTTTTGCCAATTATCATGAGAGAATTGTCAAACAATTCAAAAATCACATTTCTCAATGGAAGATTGCAAAGAATTTATGTCACAGAGTCAACAACATCGACAGCACCAGACCTCTACACTCCACCCACTCCGCAGTCACCAGAGTACTAATCACTGTCACCTGTCACCAATCTTCACTGATCATCACCCAGCACTATATAACACTTCCTAATGCAGTTCACCATTGTCTGGTCTCGTTGTTCCCTCAAAGAACACTTACCTTCGCACGATACCTTCGCACGATACCTTCGCACGATACCTTCGCACGATACCTTCGCACGATACCTTCGCACGATACCTTCGCACGATACCTTCACGAACGATTTGTCTTCAGTCATCTGCTTCCTTCATCCGTCTTCAGTCATCTGCATCAATCTCCATTTCCGAACCTGCAACAGATAAGACCCTTACTCATCCAGATATCCATCCTGAACATTATATTCATCAGTTACCCGCCTGCTTTCATCGTTGCGATCACATACTTCTGCAAATAAACCTGTTGATTATTTTACCTGTGTGAATCCTTCTGTTTCATGGCATTATGTCTTTCACCATTTACAATACATAATATTGTGAATAGATTCGGGGAATGCAGAGAAAAGTACATATATAGGGCAAGGCAGGAAACCTCTGTTGAAGGAGTGTGACCTTTGAGCCCTCATACGGCACTGCATGAGAAACCATCTTGCTGCTCTGTTAAATATATCCACATGGGCTCTGAGGTTTTTGAAAACTGTTGTCACTTAACACAGTCTGACGCTGCATCAAGAAATGCAACTCGAATCTCTGTAACGCAAGGAGTAATCTGTTTAATGCAGAGATGCTGCTGAGTTCTCTGGGCCTGAGCTCATCTCCGATGGTCTAAAAGACAGTGGAAACGTGTGCTGCGATCAGTTGTGTCCATGTTTCAGCTTGTTTTTGGGAAGAAAAAAAAACTGCACTCTGAGTTTTCAGTCCCATTTAGAAGAAAGGGATCATCCAGACTATCATCAGTGACAGGTGCAAAAGCAAACATCTGTCATGGTATGAGGTGCCAGTGCATCACGTGTATATTGGGATTGTACAGAGACATAAACTGCCATCAAGATGACATCTTTCCTGGGAAGCAAGACAATGCCAGGCCTCATTCAGCATGTTCTACAACAGAGTGGTTTCTTAGACACTCTAGAGTGGATGTGCTTGACTGCGGTCCAGATCTGTCTCTTATTGAAAATGTATGGCTTATCATGAAAAAAGGAGAATCAGACAACGACGACCACGGACTGTTGAACAGATGTTTTATATTAGGTGAGATTAGGCAAAAATTCAACAGTTAGTATTCTTAATTCCCAAATGATTAAAATGTGTATTTAAAAGGAAAGGTGATGTGACACAGTGGTAAACATGCCTCTGTCCCAACTTTTTTGGAGTTTGTAGCAGCCACCAAAATCAAAATTTATTTTTACAAAATACAATTAAGTTGGTCAGTGAAAACATTTTATTTGTACATTTTTCAGTTAAACAAAGGCTCAAGAGAATTGTCAAATAACAGATTCTTGATTATTATTGCATTTGACAAAATGTCCCAACTTTTCTGAAAATGGGGTTTGTAAGCTGCAATAGAGAGCTCTCTTTTATCTCTTAGCTTTTTTAGGGGGAAAGGGATATGAGTTTATACCTATTATAATATATCATTTTGACTTATTCATGGAAATAAAATTTGCAAGACTATAAAGGGGACAGCTTTACGAAAATAGACAAGCAAGATACTGGATGCTCAAACGCACACAAGAGGGCGCACTTTCTACTAAATATTTTTGAAGTTTCCTCTAGTGACTAATCTACTGTTGTTAAATGTCACATGGAGAGAGTGTCTCTGGTGCAGGACAAAAGAGTTTAGTGAAGGTATCTGCACCCCTGGCATCAGTAAATGCATCAGTGTTGTATGAGTAGTAATCTCTTTAGGGATTTGGACAAAGGGCTCCACCACTTTTTTGTGTGGGCATGTAAACTGTTGTTTTTTGATAGCATGTGCTGGCATTGACAAGTAAACCTCTGAAAGTTACTATACGATCAGATTATACAGCCCATTTTGAACAGTTGAATCCATGTTTTTATTATAACTAGTTGCCATCCACAAAGTAGTCTGTATAATCCAAACTGAATCAAATTGATACTAAAATCATCTGTTTACAGACATACACAACATAACCATGTCAGTAAGGAACAATAATGATAAATAGTCTATGTCCAGAATAGATCACTAACATGGCTACTACTTGTACTATTTCTGTAGTAATGCAAATTTTGTATTCAGTGCATGGAATACCTGGATCACTATTTGCCAAAATATGCTGTATATGCAACTGAACACCACTCACAATTAAGCGTGCAATTTAATGAGATCATTTGACAATATTGCTGTTTATGTACACTTTCGCATACTACTTTTAAAAATAGTAAGCAGTATGCAATTTATATTACTGTTATATTACTTATTACATTTTTGCTTTGCACTGTTGAAATTCTTTGACCGCAAGCATTTCATTGCACTGGGATTGATTTTGACAATGGGACAGTCCTACAAAACTCCCAGCTATTACTTTTGAACTATGATTGAGACATAACCTACCCTGTAGTATGCAAAAAGCAATACAGAATATGCAGTATTCATAAAATGGAAAATTCCCATATGTGACCTATTCTTCTGCCAAGATTCTTTAGTACGCATCTGATAGTGAAGACTTCTACACGTGTATAGATAGAGAGTAGTGCTCTAACAGTCGGACTAAACTACACACTGAAAATATATGCACTGGTTAACGAAGGACAGGTGAAATAGGCACAATTACTATGACAGGAAACAGGAAATGGAATACTAGACAAAAAGTAGGCAATTACATAAAGTGTTAACTAGGGAAAGACCAGGAGCTATACGTGACAAGTAGAGTCTGACAAACCTGAAGATAATAAAACATTGAAGAAGATAATAAAACATTGAAGCCTTGAAAAGCAAACATTTGCATATGATGTGCATCAGCTCTTTCAATTTTAATGCTTTGAACGTCACATTTTCGTCACCTGCATGATGAATGTAAATGCCTTTTACGGCACCTTTCTAAAGTCCAAAGTATATCAATAATTGTGCCATAGACTTTTTCTAATTTATAAAGATCACTTCCTGATCAATAATTTTTGGATTTGCATATAATGTGCTTCACGAGTTTGGAATGTGTCTGATGCAGTTTGACCCTTGTTCAACATCTGCATTGGTTGGCTACAATTACCTGACAGCCGAAACAACCAATATGACCAATGCGCCATTTATTGCAATTTAAAATTGAACAACTTCAATCAACCTTGAAACATTTAGCCTCAGAACAATGAAGCTCTAGAGAAATGTTTAAGGAAGGGCTGTTTTTAAAATATAGCCTACTATAACTTTTAATATGTTTTTTTCTAATGTACCTTTTTTTTTCTTTTCTTTTTTGGAAACTGTCAGGAAACAATTGTATTAAGCTCTGAGTATTCTTAAACTTGACTGATATGTTTTTATTGAAAGCAGAACACAGGAAACAAAGACGACTCATTCAAATATAGTGAACTTTATTAGCACTGTTATACTGTACAGTTAGTAATGTTCTCTTTTGATATTTGGGATTACAATGGACACAACACGCATACACACAGTAAGTCTCTGTACAATTGTCTTGTTGGGCGGCTGACTGATCTCCGATGAGTCCAGAGCGGGCACACGTCAACAAGGCCATATTCAGTGGAACCATATCTTAGCATTTCACATAGACGCACACGTGTACAGACGTAAGGATTTGAATGTTATGCAGTGTTTTCACTATTCTGATTATGGATGTGGTACTTCACAGAAAGTTGTTGATCTTGATGATACAGAAGATTTCAATTTGATGAGATTTGGTGACCGTATAACAGGATGACACATGGATATGACAGCGTTAACACAAATGCTGAGATCACCACACCAAATGGTCCTCATATCTGTGGATAAACAGCCATAAATTCTTATAATCAAAAAAAAAAAAAAACTGTTACACTTGATGTTTTTATTGTTTAGCCACTTAAGAATGGTGAATGGAACACTATGATAATAATATTGTCATAAAAGAATAATGAATTAATTATAAGCTGTCTAAAGTCAGTTTATAAGCCTTACCTGGTCTGAGGATGGGACTCTGTTTCACCAATCAGAAGGTCTGATATTAAGGTGTCAGCGCTGGACCTTTTGCCATACCTGTCAAACAGAACAAATACATCAAAATCACACCAGTGTAAGAATGATACAGTGGGCTACTTATGAGTGGAGTTAACTTTTGTAAAATCATTTTGTCTTTTTGCGCTTAACATTTGTAAAACATCAACTTGCTTCACGATTTCTAATTACCGTGGAGTAAAATAATACGCACTAACTGACTGTAAAGAACTTATGTAGTTACTGAAACTACGAAAATGAAGCTAAAACATGAGCTCATTAATACTAATATGAAACAATATTCCTTCCCCCATTCTAGATAACATGGATCCCAATGTCAATTTAAACTTGATTCCCACAACTAAAGTTTACGCTTAGAATGAAGTGCATCGTTTCCATTTCCACGTGCAGTCTAACCTGTGTTCTTCCTTTTTCTTTAAGCGGAAGGAAAACAATAGGCTACTTTAGTTATGCGAAGGGATTTGAGTTTATTTGTAACCGTTCCTTTGTAGCCTACTTCTCTTTGTTACTTCGCTTGCTTTCAAAACTGTGTATTTCGTCACGTCAATAATTAAAGAAGGGCAATCAGCGATGAATTTTAGTAAGTACAAAACCACATCCCGCTGTTAAACACATTTTAAGCGCTGTGTAGTGCGCAGTCAATTAGAGAGTCAGCGGGGGTTTATCTATGGATTAATCCAGTGCTTTTGAAAAGAAAGAAACGGAACTATAGTCCCCATGCAGTTGCTTCAAGGTAGAGAGCCCATTTTGGTGTTTTTAAAATAGGCTACAGATTAACTTTTGTCGGTCAAAAAATAGGCTAAGCGATGTTGTTGAGAGAAGAAAGAAAAGGAACAACTTGAGAAAGAATTTTTAAACATTTCCATCCAATTCTTTTGATAAGTATTTATTATAAGTAAAAGTAAAGAGCTCACCTCTGCCTTGTTATGAGGTTGATGTAGTGTCTTAGTGCAGAATAATACTTGGCGAGCTCCTCCGCAGGTGCCTCCTCTCCAGGGTTGTCAGGTTTTGTTGGATACCCTTCCGTAAGAGTTCCCAAGCAGGCGAACAAGAGGAAGGCGCACGCTGCCCAACCGATCCACATTTTCATGTTTGGATGCATCTGAGATAAAAAATAAATAAATAAATAAATAAATAAAAAAGCAAAAGTGTTTGTGCTAATACGTAATCTAATGTTCTAAAAACTAACTCATATATTCACAAATCTTAACAGAAGACGTTTGGGCTGGACTGTGGTCTGCATTAAACTAGAAATGTTATGGTATCGTAACACTTAATAGCGATATTTAATATTACTAGCATAATAGAGATATTTCATAAAAGCTACATTTCATTACTTTCTAAAATAAATAAAACTTAATAAAATAAAGCTTCCAAATAATGTAAAAGCATTATATAAATGGTGCACTTACTCTTCCTTGTATGAGGTCTTGATTGCACTTCTTGCTCGGTGGGTCTCGACTTCTCTGATTTTCTGCATTCTGTGTCGTGTGTCGTCTGGTTTTATACCTGTACGGCTCGTGCCATAAAGAGCAGAGCCCACGCGCAATTGCGCGCGACTCTTTTGATGCGCGCGAGCCCGCGTCACGGATTAAAACCTCTGTCATCACTGCTTTAAAACGCGCTTGTTTGGTCCTCATTTGAATGCGTGGGAGGTTATTTAGGGACGGTATTTTTCACTATACACAAGAAGTTCGAATCATGATCTAAAACTTCCAGCTTTATTCACTTGTTTCACCTTTTAAACTTCTTCAGTTGTTCTGATGTTCTTTACTAAAATGGCATCCTGATATCTACACGCTGAACCTGATAGGCAACGTTTCAGTTATCCCATAGAACAAACAAAGAGTCCATTTATGATCACAATGCTATGTTGCATGTTATTTATAATGCCATAGGAAAGCTTTATTGCTCTTTCATAACTCGGTTCTGTTTCAATGAAGCATTTGTCTCAGATGTTTCCCCTTAAAATTATAGAAGGAACACAAATGTGTCATTTACAAGTGTCAACATACAATATGATTAATAAAGTTATAAAATGAATGTGGATAGCTTAGCCTTTGAATGAATTTTATAAAAAAATGTTTCAGATCATATTATAATCTTATAAAAATCTGACTTTTGATTGCAGACTGGGTATTTTGTCATTTCTGAGAACAGCGTGAGACATCGTTCGAGAAGACACAGTGTATTACTGGGGTCTTTTTCTCAAATGGAAAATCAGAAAAACTGGAAAGGGATTTTTCCCCCCTCCATGATTCCCTTATAGGAAAAATAATGAAGTAAAATGGACATCCCGCAAAATCTATGCATACAATGATGTGTGTTTTTGAAGTCAGATGAAATTAATGATAAAAAAACACCTTGAAATGGAGAGGAAATGAAAAGCATTTAATTTATTCAGGCATGACATGAAACTGGGTCAAAATGCATTAGTTTTGCCGGAGCTAAAAAAAAAAAAAACATGGCCATTGTGCTCAAATCATAGGATAAAAGAGTTAGAATGTGAAATTTTGGATTGTATATGTGCTCTGTTGAACTTTGTATGGATTATTTGTCAGTATAACCGCAGTACGTCAGTCATTCCAGAGAGACTTTATGCATCATATACCACATCATGGCTTTGCTCTCTTGTTGAAAAATATTTTCACTGTAACCTGTCCCCTCCTTTTTTCTACTCTTTATCTGAGTACATCTGAGTGTGTTGCACTCGTCAAAGGCAAACTGTCTTCATATGAATGACAATATAATATGTTCTTTGTGTTGTTGAATGAGGCTGTGTTGTGATAAGGAAAATATTGTGGGGCCAGAATGTCTTTCTTTGTCAACAACTGTAGATAATTACATGCACAATCAATTTTTTAGTTGTTGTTACATAGGGCAGTGTGTCCCATTTTTACCTCTTTCACTTTTTTGGTGTTTTTGTCATCTCTCTCTCTCTCTCTCTCTCTCTCTCTCTCTCTCTCTCTCTCTCTCTCTCTCTCTCTCTCTGCCAATCTCTCTTTCACACTGAGCTGATGAACAGTATAGAGCTTTGAAAGGAAGCACCTCAAAAATTCATCTCCAGAATTCGCCAATTCATCTCCATTTATTGCTGCACATCTGCTTCCACTCACTCAGACATGTATTAATTTTACTAACCCTTACTAACACTTGCGGCTCCAGTTTATATTCTTTCTGTTTTTGCAGCAACCACTGCTTTAGTGTGTGTGTGTGTGTGTGTGTGTGTGTGTGTGTGTGTGTGTATACTGTATGTGTGTTTGTGTGTGTCTGTGTGTATATATATTTTGTTAATAACGCTCAGGGAACAGGGGGGGGGAGTATGTTTTACAGCAAGGAGGCACTATATGTTCCCTTTTAAGGTTGAAAATGTAATAATTATTGTACTTTTTTTCTTGACTGTGAAAGTGGGGATATATATATACACTGCTCAAAAAAATAAAGGGAACACTTTTTAATCAGAGAATAGCATCAAGTCAGTTAAACTCCTGGGATATTGATCTGGTCAGTTAAGTAACAGAGGGGGTTGGTAATCAGTTTCAGCTGCTTTAGTGTTAATGACATTAACAGCAGGTGCACTAGATGGGCAACAGTGAGACAACCCCCAAAACAGGAATGGTTTTACAGGTGGAGGCCACTGACATTTTTTCCCTACTCATCTTTTTGGACTGTTTTTCACCAGTTTTGCATTTGGCTAGGGTCAGTGTCACTACTGGTAGCATGAAGCGATACCTGGACCCTACAGAGGTTGCGCAGGCAGTCCAGCTCTTCAGGATGGCTCATCAATACGTGCCATTGCCAGAAGGTTTGCTGTGTCTCCCAGCACAGTCTCAAGAGCATGGAGGAGATTCCAGGAAGACAGACAGCTACTCTAGGAGAGCTGGACAGGGCCGTAGAAGGTCCTTAACCCATCAGCAGGACCGGTATCTGCTCCTTTGTACGAGGAGGAACATGATGAGCACTGCCAGAGCCCTACAAAATGACCTCCAGCAGGCCACTGGTGTGAATGTCTCTGACCAAACAATCAGAAACAGACTTCATGAGGGTGGCCTGAGGGTCCGACGTCCTCTAGTGGGCCCTGTGCTCACTGCCCAGCACCAGGGAGCTTGATTGGCATTTCCCATTGAACACCAGAATTGGCAGGTCCGCCACTGGTGCCCTGTGGTTTTCACAAATGAGAGCAGGTTCACCCTGAGCACGTGACAGACAGGAAAGGGTCTGGAGAAGCCGTGGAGAATGTTATGCTGCCTGTAACATCGTTCAGCATGACCGGTTTGGTGGTGGGTCAGTGATGGTCTGGGGAGGCATATCCATGGAGGGACGCACAGACCTCTGCAGGCTAGACAATGGCACCCTGACTGCCATTAGGTATCGGGATGAAATCCTTGGATCCATTGTCAGACCTTATGCTGTTGCAGTGGGTCCTGGGTTCCTCCTGGTGCACAACAATGCCCGGCCTCATGTGGCGAGAGCATGCAGGCAGTTCCTGGAGGATGAAGGAATGATACCATTGAAGGGCCACCACGCTCACCTGACCTACGTCCAATAGAACACCTCTGGGACATTGTGTTTCGGTCCATCTGACATCACCTGGTTGCACCTCAGACTGTCCAGGAGCTCAGTGATGCGCTGGTCCAGATCTGGGAGGAAATACCCCAGGACACCATCCGTCGTCTCATTAGGAGCATGCCCCGACGTTGTCAGGCATGCATACAAGCACGTGGGGGCCATACAAACTACTGAGTACCATTTTGAGTTGCTGCAATGAAATTTCAGCAAAATTGACAAGCCTGCTGCATCATTTTTTCACTTAGATTTCCAGGGTGTCTTTGAATTCAATCCTCTGTAGGTTGATCATTTTCATTTCCATCAAACGATGTGGCATCCTTTCGTTCATAACACATTACCCAGTCCATATTAGTATAGATATCCAGCATGAAATTTTTCCCCATTGAGATCTGATGTGTTTTCAAAGTGTTCCTTTAATTTTTTTGAGCAGTGATATAAGTCTTTTTCTATGTACACAAAAGGCCTATTTCTCTCAAATATTGTTCACAAATCTGTCTAAATCTGTGTTAGTGAGCACTTCCCCTTTGCCGAGATAATCCGAAAACGAGTCAGTATCTGGTGTGACGACCATTTGCCTCACGCAGTGCAACACATCTCCTTCGCATAGAGCTGATCAGGTTGTTGATTGTGGCCTGTGGAATGTTGGTCCACTCGTCTTCAATGACTGTGCAAAGTTGCTGGATATTGGCAGGACCTGGAACACGCTGTCGTATACACCGATCCAGAGCATCCCAAACATGCTCAATGGGTGACATGTCCGGTGAGTATGCTGGCCATGCACGAGCTGGGATGTTTTCAGCTTCCAGGAATTGTGTACAGATCCTTGCATTATCATGCTGCAACATGAGGTGATGGTCGTGGATGAATGGCACAACAATGGGCCTCAGGATCTCGTCATGGTATCTCTGTGCATCTCTGTGCAAAATGCCATCAATAAAATGCACCTGTGTTCGTTGTCCATAACATACGCTATGTTGACAAGGTTGACATCAGCAAACCGCTCACCCACACGACGACATACATCTGCCATCTGCCCTGTACAGTGAAAACCGGGATTCATCCATGAAGAGAACACCTCTCCAAAGTGCCAGACGCCATTGAATGTGAGCATTTGCCCACTCAAGTAGGTTACGATGACGAACTGCAGTCAGGTCGAGACCCCGATGAGGATGATGAGCATGCAGCATGAGCATGAGCTTCCCTGAGGCGGTTTCTGACAGTTTGTGCAGAAATTGTTTGGTTATGTAAACTGATTGTTGCAGCAGCTGTCCAGGTGGCTGGTATCAGACGATCTTGGAGGTGAAGATGCTGGATGTGGAGGTCCTGGGCTGGTGTGGTTACACGTGGTCTGCATCTCAAAACTTGCGACATCTGTGGCATTGTGCTGTGTGATAAAACTGCACATTTTAGAGTGGCCTTTTATTGTGGCCAGCCTAAGGCACACCTGTGCAATAATCATGCTGTCTAATCAGCATCTTGATATGCCACACCTGTGAGGTGAATGGATTATCTCGGCAAAGGAGAAGTGCTCACTAACACAGATTTAGACAGATTTGTGAACAATATTTGAGAGAAATAGGCCTTTTGTGTACATAGAAAAAGTCTTAGATCTTTGAGTTCAGCTCATGAAAAATGGGGGCAAAAACAAAAGTGGTGCATTTATAATTTTGTTCAGTGTATATATATATATATATATATATATATATATATATATATATATATATATATAATACATTTTATTTATTTGGTGCCTTTCTGGACACTCAAGGTCGCCTTACAAGAAGGTACATTAGAACAAACTAAAAACTAACTATGTTAAAAACTAGCATAAAGCATTTTAAAATACATCAGTTAAAAGCAGTACAGGAGGATAATGCAATAGTAGTCACAGTGAGTAGGCTTGTCTAAACAGATTAGTTTTGAGTGTGAATTGGAAGTGTTTGAGAGAATCGGAGTTGCGGAGGTCAGGGGGGAGAGTGTTCCAGAGCTGGGGAGCAGAGCGACTGAAGGCCCTACTCCCCATAGTGACGAGGCGGGAGGGCGGGCGGGACAATGAGATGAAGAGAGGAGGAGGAGGAGCGGAGAGCAGGCTGGTGTGGCAATATGAATGAGGTCAGTCAGGTATGAAGGGGCGAGGTTATGGATGGCTTTGAAAGTGAGGAGCAGGATTTTGTAGTGGATACGGTGTGAGATGGGGAGCCAGTGGAGCTGTTGAAGGACTGGGGTGATGTGCTTTATGGAGGGTGTGTGAGTGATGATGCATGCGGCAGAATTCTGAACAAGTTGGAGTTTATGGAGGGTTTTTTGAGGGAGACCAAACAGGAGAGAGTTACAGTAATCGATTCGGGAAGTGACGAGGCTATGGACAAGAACGGCAGTAGAGAGAAGAGTGAGAGCAGGGCGAAGACGGTGGATGTTTCTGAGGTAGAAATAGGCTGAACGAGTGATGTTATTGATGTGTGCATTGAAGCTGAGGGTGCTGTCTAGGATGACACCCAGACTCTTTACCTGAGGGGAGGGGGAAATGGAGGAGCCGTCGATGAAAATTGAGAAATTGTTTATTTTACTTAAGGTGGATTTGGTGCCAGTGAGTAGAAGTTCAGTTTTATTGCTGTTAAGTTTGAGAAAGTTTGAGGTGAACCAGGACTTTATTTCATGAAGGCAGTTGGTTAGGGAGGAGGGTGGGAGTATGCTGTTGGGTTTACTGGAGATGTAGAGCTGGGTGTCATCCGCATAGCAATGAAAATGAATGTTGTGTTTCCTGAAGATGTGACCACGGGGGAGAAGATAGATCAGAAAAAGCATGGGGCCAAGAACAGAACCCTGCCGAACACCAGAAGTGACAGGGAAGGGATGAGAGATGAAGGACTTTAGCTGAATAAACTGGGAGCGGTCGGAAAGATAGGAACGGAACCAGGTGAGGGGAGTACCAGTGATGCCAATGGAGGAAAGTCTGTCCAGAAGGATAGAGTGTGAGATGGTGTCAAAGGCTGCACTGAGATCAAGCAGAAGGAGGATGGTTAGTTGGAAATGAGGGAGAAAAGAGCCTTTGAATTACCTTCATTGGAGCTGATTAACCAGGAGTAGTAGGTAGTTTTGGCTTTGGAGATGGAGTCTTTGTATTTGAGGATGTGAGTTGTGTACATGTCTTTGTGTATGGTGAGTCCAGTTTTCCTGTGTAGTCTTTCCAGCCGGCGGCCTATTGCTTTTTGTTTTCTGAGGGTGGGAGTGAACCAGGGTGATGTGTGAGTGAAGGTGACAGATCGAGTTTTGAGTGGAGCCAGAGTGTTGAGAATGTTTTGGAGGTGTGTATTGTAATGTGTGAGAAACTCATCTGTTGTAGAAAGGCTATCTGCACTGGGAAGGTTATTGATATGAGTTATGAAATTGTCCAGGTTGATGTCCTTGATTTTACAGAAATGAATAGAACGTGGTGGGTTAGATTTAGTGAAAGACAGATTGACATTAAATGAAAGAAGCAGATGATCAGTGTAAGGGAGGTGGTCAGTTTTGCAGTCCATAGGTGTTATTCCTGAGCAGCAGATTAAGTCCAGAATATGTCCTTTATTGTGTGTGGGAAAATTGACAAACTGTTGAAATCCAAGACTGTCAATACATGAGGTATAATCTTTAGTGAGAGTGCTATTGAAGTTGTCCATGTGGATATTGAAATCTCCCAGTAGTATGACATTAGATGAAAGTGTAGCCAGATGAGACAAAAATGCAGAAAAATCTGAGATAAAATCCTTGTTTGGTTTTGGTGGTCTGTAGAGAGTCGCAATAACAGTGGGAGTAGGTCCAGAGAGCTGACAGACAGTAGCCTCAAAGGAGAGGCAGCCAGGCAGATTCACAGGAACAACTTTCCAGTTCTCACGGTATATTACCGCGAGACCACCCCCTCTCCCAGACATATGAGGTGCAGATCGGTAAACAAACCCCGGTGGAGTGGCTTCATTGAGGGGAACGAAGTCGTTTGGCTGCTGCCAGGTCTCAGTCAGACAAAAGATGTCAAACTTACGGTCCGTCAGGAGATCCTGGATGAGGTGGCCCTTGCCCGTGAGAGAGCGGATGTTTAAAAGGCAGATGTTGACCGCAGTGCTGCTGAGACTGACAGCCGCGTTAGCATTAGCTGAGCTCTGGACACGGGCTAACAGCGAGTGATCAGCACAGCGTCCGGTGTTCTTCAAAGGCCGGCGGGCGGTAGACCAGAATGACTTGATGGAGCTGGAGTTGTCGTATTGGAAATATCAACGTGGTCCCCGGTGAGTGCCTCTCCGCTTTTGATGTTCCTTCATATTTATTCTGGCGCCGACTGTGTTTGTGGCTGAAAGTGAGCGCACGTTATCCCCACTTCTCATTGCTGTTCTCACTGAAGAATGCGTGGACCATGTGCGTGGATGTCTAGAATGGTTTTCCACAGCGTTTGTAATGTCTCAAACTTCTATCTCACTGAGAAGAGCTTAAAGCGGTTAAAGGTGAAGAGTAGTTCCAGCATCAGACGTGCAGCTCAAGCCGTTTCTCATGACACGTCCTCATTCTCTCTGAGCGCTGCTCTCGTGCAGTACTAGCACTAGCGTGCCTCACCGAAAGAGGATGAGTGGTGGCTCGAAGATGGGGAGCTGGAGAAAAGTGTGACCAAGGCGGGTGCTGACAGAGGGAACCACCACGGAGGAGATCACGGAATGAACAGTAAGCGAGAACATGGCCGAAAGCCCCAGCAGGATCACCAGGATGTAGGGCCAAGGCACAGTCAATGAATGGATAGGTGGACCTTTGGTGAACGGGCCAGATGAAACCAGGGGGACAACCAACTCAGATGGAGCCATTAGAGGCGGGGACCTAGACAGAGCTGGACAGTGCCTATCCTCAGACAGTTTGTCTTCAATCTCTTGACACAGCTCCTCACTTCCATGTCCCAATCAAACTCTCGTGTCTCCATCAGCACTCGTTAATGAAACAACTCCTCACTTCAGTTGGTTCTTCACTCTCCAACCTACATCACACACTGACAATCCATATAATGTATATATATATATATATATATATATATATATACAGTGAGGAAAATAAGTATTTGAACCCTGCTATTTTGCAAGTTCTCCCACTTGGAAATCATGGAGGGGTCTGAAATTGTCATCGTTGTCACATTCACCGTCTGTCATCGTCCTGTCTGCACTACACTTCCCAGAGTTCCCAGTCATCATCACCTGCACCTGGTCTTCATCATCATCTCTGTCACCTGTGTTTAGTTATTAGTCATTGTTCTTCATCACCGTCACCTGTCTTCACTCGTTGTCATCTGTGTATTTAAGTTCCTGTCTTTCAGTCTTCTGTGTCGGTCAATGTTTAATGTTAGGTTCCTGTTCTGAGCACACGCTCCCTGTTTTTGTGTATCTGTTATATTTGAGAATTAAAACCTTGGAATACTTCATCTTCGAGTTTGCCTCCTACTTCATCCTTCCAGAAGCCTGACAATCGTAGGTGCATGTCCACTGTGAGAGACATAATCTAAAAAAAAAAAATCCAGAAATCACAATATATGATTTTTTAACTATTTATTTGTATGATACAGCTGCAAAAAAGTATTTGAACACCTGTCTATCAGCTAGAATTCTGACCCTCAAAGACCTGTTAGTCTGCCTTTAAAATGTCCACCTCCACTCCATTTATTATCCTAAATTAGATGCACCTGTTTGAGGTCGTTAGCTGCATAAAGACACCTGTCCACCCCATACAATCAGTAAGAATCCAACTACTAACATGGCCAAGACCAAAGAGCTGTCCAAAGACATTAGAGACAAAATTGTACAAGGCTGGAAAGGGCTACGGGGAAATTGCCAAGCAGCTTGGTGAAAAAAGGTCCACTGTTGGAGCAATCATTAGAAAATGGAAGAAGCTAAACATGACTGTCAATCTCCCTCGGACTGGGGCTCCATGCAAGATCTCACCTCGTGGGGTCTCAATGATCCTAAGAAAGGTGAGAAATCAGCCCAGAACTACACGGGAGGAGCTGGTCAATGACCTGAAAAGAGCTGGGACCACCGTTTCCAAGGTTACTGTTGGTAATACACTAAGACGTCATGGTTTGAAATCATGCATGGCACGGAAGGTTCTCCTGCTTAAACCAGCACATGTCAAGGCCCGTCTTAAGTTTGCCAATGACCATTTGGATGATCCAGAGGAGTCATGGGAGAAAGTCATGTGGTCAGATGAGACCAAAATAGAACTTTCTGGTCATAATTCCACTAAACGTGTTTGGAGGAAGAAGAATGATGAGTACCATCCCAAGAACACCATCCCTACTGTGAAGCATGGGGGTGGTAGCATCATGCTTTGGGGGTGTTTTTCTGCACATGGGACAGGGCGACTGCACTGTATTAAGGAGAGGATGACCGGGGCCATGTATTGCGAGATTTTGGGGAACAACCTCCTTCCCTCAGTTAGAGCATTGAAGATGGGTCGAGGCTGGGTCTTCCAACATGACAATGACCAGGATAACCAAGCAGTGGCTCTGTAAGAAGCATATCAAGGTTCTGGCGTGGCCTAGCCAGTCTCCAGACCTAAACCCAATAGAGAATCTTTGGAGGGAGCTCAAACTCCGTGTTTCTCAGTGACAGCCCAGAAACCTGACTGATCTAGAGAAGATCTGTGTGGAGGAGTGGGCCAAAATCCCTCCTGCAGTGTGTGCAAACCTGGTGAAAAACTACAGGAAACGTTTGACCTCTGTAATTGCAAACAAAGGCTACTGTACCAAATATTAACATTGATTTTCTCAGGTGTTCAAATACTTATTTGCAGCTGTATCATACAAATAAATAGTTAAAAAATCATACATTGTGATTTCTGGATTTTTTTTTTTAGATTATGTCTCTCACAGTGGACATGCACCTACGATGACAATTTCAGACCCCTCCGTGATTTCTAAGTGGGAGAACTTGCAAAATAGCAGAGTGTTCAAATACTTATTTTCCTCACTGTATATATACCCACTTTCACAGTCAAGAAAAAAAGTACAATAATTACATTTTAATTTTCAAGGGAACATATAGTACCTCCTTGCTGTAAAACATAACCCCCCCCACCCCCTCACCCCCACTCCGTTCCCTGAGCGTTATTCACAAAATACTACAGCTTGCTTTGAAAACATAACAGCATGGTCTATTGATAACACTATAAAATGTTCTGTCTGCCTTATTATGTTGAGGTAACCGCATGATAATAGCCTGAAACATGTGTATTGCGTTTGCGGTTTAAATCTGCTGCTAAAAAATAGAGTTAAAAGAAGTAGCATTTAAAGGACCACATTACGTCAGAACAAATTTCCTAGAAAATAATGTGCCTGTGATTATTGTGTTTTATAAGCTTTATTCAACCGTAGAAAAAATATCATTTAACTAAAATGATAAGTGTGTGTATGTGTGTACATTTTAAGAAGCAATCTTTCAAGAAAATAAAGGACAGAAGCGAACCACAGATATACTGGTGCTGTGGTGCCACCTGTCTCCTCCAGTGCTTAGCCTTCAGGCTTGTGCAAAGTCACAGGTCAGACTCAAAGGTGAGAAATAACTTTAATGAAACCTGCTGCATCTCTGTCTGACCCGTAAACTCATGTCTTAGAGCTGCCAATCCAATAATGTCTGTCAAGAAAGCAGGTAAACTGGGATCATGACGTTTTTTTCATCACCTGTTCATTCCTATACATAAACATGTCTGTATATATACCAGAATCAAAAACATCAAAACAATTCACAATTTCCCAAATAGAATTTTAGAGCTGCATTAGTGGTGAGGATTTATCAATTAATCTTTCTGCAGGATACAAAGATATACCAGTAAGTGGTACCAGGTTACTGTCTTTATGTTAATCAAGCTATTGACTTGTTCATTCAACCAATTTGTTCAAAAACATGAATCACCCTGTGTTCCATTCTGAAGGTCTAATATACTTTAATCCCTTCGAAGGGTTTACCCTCCAGAGTGAGAGATTCGAAGGGATGAAGGGTGTAGGGGACCAAAAAAACTGGCGCTTGGAACGCACTTTTGCATCATCTTGCCGAGCCAATTATGGAGGCGCCATTATTGTACAATAGAGTGTAACAGTTGGTTTATAGAATTAAACTTTTTTTTTGTACAAGTTGATAATCAACGATATAGAAACTTTTAAAGACAGCCCTACTGTGAGCTACAAGGATGTTTAATGATGGTATTTGCTTCAGCCCACATCATTTTAATTTATTTCTAAAATTATTGTGTTTTACAGTGGAATTTGTGGTGAAAAACTACATTACCCATGATGCTGTACAGACAATTCCACCAATCAGAGAGGTGCCACTATCAAAATGCACCAAAAGAGCTCTTTGGTTCTGCCCACTAATATTTAAAGTCAGCCTCAAAATACGCTTTCAAAATATTTAAAGTCCCCTGTGGTGAAAAAGTATTTAATGTTGTTTATATGTTTGTGTGGTGTTTTTAATGTGCTTTAAGACTAACCATGTGCAAATTCATAATTCAACACCATTGCTTGAGTATTTTCTCTTTAAAACTGCCGTGATCTAAAGACAGTCTTAAAAAAGCAGTTTGAAATCGCTGGTGTTTCTGACGTCACAAACTACCTTGTAACCAATTACGTCAATGTGCCAGCGGGATTTAGCATATCATTAACTGATGTAGTGGAATCCCGGTATATGTTTCTGTTGATGTGAAAAATCAGGTTGATTTAGCAATATAGAGGGTGTATGATGTATTACAATGTTATGATGAACTATATGCCTTTTGAGGTTCTAAGTTGTTCAAAGCATTTCTAAGGATGCTGAATTTTAGAAGGCAGCTGTCTGACTCAGAAATTGTGAACGGGAACATGGTTTATGTAACACATTATTAGCTGTTTGATAAAAGACTAATCATATTAATTACCGTTATGCCATACCATTGTGCAGCGTTTACCTCAGGTAGTTTAACGAGTGGATCTCTGAGCTGGTGAGAGTGAATGGAGATGGGGCTAATTTGCATATTCATTGATCCACAAATGAAGCAAGGGTGTAGAGTTACATTCAAGCTATTTTAAGGCATGAAGAAATTTTTTTCACTAAAAAAACTTTTAAATATGTAATTTTGGTGATCAAAGATTAGTTTTAAGGGATAAAATGATTGACTACAAGGGGACTTTAAATATTTGTATATATGTGCATATTTTGCAATGAACTTAAAATATATTGTTCGACATTTTTAAATGAGTAGTTTTATATTGCTCCATTGTTTCTAATTCGATTATGCTGTTTGCAATGCTTCATGGGATTGTGGTTATTTCCCATACTAAAGCTGTTAAATGCAGCTGTTATATGGAAAGAAGGAGGCGGGAACCGGTGACCATTTAAAGACTTTTAATAAATAAATAAACACATACAAAAACCAAAGTAAAGACGGCAGCCCCTCTCTCGTCCTTCACGGTCATCTCTCCTCCTTTTATGCTTCTGCTCCTCCGTGAGAGATACGAGACCGGTGCGTCGCGCAGGTGTCGCTCATCCTCAATCACGCCACCGGCCTCGAGCCGTTTTCTCATGGCCCTCTGCCTCGTCCTGCTCGCCACAGTGATGTTATGATTTATATCGAATCTAGTTGGCTTGGTTCAGACTCTTTTTTTTAAAATCCCTATGGGAGAAATGAATGGAAACAATACTTGTACTTGAGGGACCCTTCAATATGGCGGCAATGATTGTTCTCACTCTGAAGTGCAGTGGCCGTCAAAGGCGGATTTATCCCATTTGGAACACAGCCTCATTCAGGTACAAAACAAATTTTTTTATGAGGGATCCAGGTTACAATCTCTTTTAAGGTGTCCTTGTTACAGTGTAATTATACGGTTAAGTACTGAGTAATGAGTAATTGCTGTTCACTCTGTTCATGCTACCCTTAGGAGATATCATTAGGAAGCATGGCATTAGTTTTCACTGTTAGCTGATGATACTCAGCTCTATATTTCTTCAAGCCCTGACGAAACTTACCAATTCACAAAATTAACTGAATGCATAGCTGATATAAAAAAAACTGGATGACTACTTTCCTACTACTTAATTCTGAAAAAACAGAGATTCTAATTATTGGACAAAAAACTTCCTCACGTAATAAACTAGAATACTGTCTAACACTTGATGGCTGCTCTGTCAAGTCTTCGTCGTCGGTTAGGAACCTTGGTGTGAAAGTCACGTTTCTAGTATCTGTAAAACTGCATTCTTCCATCTTAAAAATATATCTAAATTACATCATATACTCTCAATGACAAATGCGGAACAGTTAGTTCATGCGTTCATGACATCAAGGCTAAATTATTGTAATGCTCTTATGGGTGGTTGCCCTGCACGCTTAATAAACAAACTACAGCTGGTCCAAAACGCAGCATTTAGAGTTCTTACCAGAACCAGGAAGTATGACCATATTAGCCCGGTTCTGTCAACACTGCATTTGCTCCCTATTAAACATTTTTAAATATTGCTGATTACTTACAAAGCACTAAATGGTTTAGCTCCGCAGTACTTGAGCGAGCTCTTAGCGCATTATAGTCCTTAACGTCTATTGCGATCTCAAAATTCTGGCCAGTTGATAATAATACCTAGAATATCAAAATCGACTGCTGGCGGTATATCCTTTTCCTATTTAGCACTAAAACTTTGGAACAGTCTTCCTAACTTTGTCCGGGAAGCAGACACACTCTGTCAGTTTAAATCTAAAAACACATCTCTTTGACCTAGCATACACATAACACATTATAAACTTCTATAATTCAATGTTAGGCTGCATAGATTAGGTCAGCCGGACAGAGATCTGGTCTGATGAAGGACCTGCGCCTGGACACGACGACAATGCAGTCCTGAAATGTCAACTGGTCTCTCCCCTGTGAAGGCCTCATTCCCTTCCCTTTACCTTTGTACCGATAAAACATTGTCAAAATAATTCCGGTTCACATGGCTACGCGGAAGCGATAAAAAATTCTGTATTATAAATTTTTGATGCCAGACAAGTAATTTGTTGAGGTCAGTTTGTAAAGAAAGACTACACACCTGCGCACATATATATTCAAACACGTATACTTATAGACTAAACACGTAATACGCATGCCGTCAGTGTTCTCACAGGTTCACGTTTTTTTAAGTTTGTGCAGAGATCACTTTTCTTTTTTTTTTTTTTCAAGGCTTGCACCATGGAACCTATTTCAAGGTTTGCGCTCTCGAGCCACCAGGCACTGTTGTTGTGCAGATGCGTGGCCGGAGTGCATTAAGGGTTTTCTGTTAGATTGGTGTCGTGTAAGCGGCCCCTAAATTAATGACTAATGATCTTTGCAACGGAAGTGAATCAATCAAAACAAACTTTAGCTGGACAATAACTTTATTGAGAGCTGCTGTAAAGTAGCTGTATCTAAAATGTAGGCTAAGTTACTCAATATATAAACTTCTTGGTTATTGAACTGTTGTATAAAATCACACATGTAAATAGTCCTACATATACAGTACTTGTCTAAAGTAAAGGCTGGTTGTCTGAAAAAAGACAGTTACACTCACTTGCTCGCAAAAATGTCTGACTCACTATTTGCAATTATTGCTCTTGTTTCTTCTCCCATTCACTGTGTCTGACTGGTTTAACATGTTACATAAAAGCCTTTATGTTAAAGAAAAGCGTCCAAAGATAAGAACGTCAAACTAATTTCGCTCCACTCAAACACCAATTGTCTCTTTTCTCTTTTTTCCACCTCTCCCTCTCTTTCTCCTTATCTTTTTCTCAGGGCGGTTTTACAATGTCTTATTAATCTATAAAAACATGGAACTTCACTTTTTTGTAATGTTCTTTTGTTTTTACAAAAGTCTGTTTCTGTTCGCTCTTCATAATTGTTATTTGACTCCGTCCATTCCTATGTTTGAGTCATGGACGTTGGCAAAGACAGATTACTAACTGAACAAATGGGGCCCCCATGAGAGGGCCCTTGTGGCCAGACACCTGGAAATAAGCTACTGCAAATGTAAAATAAATGTAGTGTAGACATACTGACACTGTCTGAATGTATGTCTGTGACTACTGGTGCAATGTGAAATGAAGGCAGAAATGAGAAATGTCCTTATAGCACCAACAGCAGTGCATTTTTGAGCATCTCAATGCTAGTGTGGTACATTTGTTTTTTGTTTTTTTGCAAATGATTACAAATAAGGTGTTTATTCTTGTAACTGCCACTTTATATCTCACAATTTTGACTACACATATCTGTGGTGTAATTTCTTGTTATTTGGAAATAGAAAGCGCTTCTCACAAGTGTAAACCTCTATGCATTATATCATATTCCATCCAAGTTAATTGTGTTTTATTACCAAAATATTAATGCACACTTTGAAAACATAACAGCATAGTCTAATGATAACACTAACGCGGTTAGGTTCAGATGAAGAAAAAGGTTTTAAAAAAATAATTTTCCACAAACAAAAGGTTCTTTAATAAAACAAACTCAGGTAATTCAATAGCTGGAAGGGAACGTAACAGCATGTGCGACCGAGGACCCTGGTGAAGCTGCAGGGAAGGCAGGGCCAGAAGGAGCTGCAAGGGGTTGAAAGCCGAAGTGCAGCGGAAGGCTCAAAAGTACGCAGGCAGGGTGATGTCCGACCAAGGTGGAGCCGGTGGGACGAGGAAGCATTGCGATGCACAGGGGACGATGGTCCCGGGTGGAGCCGAGGGAGGGACGAGCCAAGGCGGAGTTGGGAGAAGTTGCTCTTGCAGAATGTTTTAATACCATTCTCATGGCATTGTTTTTGGGCAGAATTATGAGAGAGCCTACTCCCTTGGATGAAAGAACCCCACAACATTCACTGTTGGCTCGACTCATGGTAGCGCTCGCCTTTTTTCTTCTCCAGACAATCGATTTTCCAGATGTCCCCAACAGCCTTCCAGTCCCAGGAAGGGGGCTTCTTCAGAGAAAATATTTTTACACCAGTCTTCTGCTGTCCAATCCTTGTACTTCCTACAGAATTTTAGTCTGTCCTTGATGTTGTTCTTGAAGAGAAATGCCTTTTTTGCTGCCCTGCTTGACACTAGGCCGTTGTCCAAAAGTCTTCGCCTCACTATGTGTGCAGATGCACTCGAAACCACTTGCTGCCAATACTGAGCAAGCTCTGCACTGGTGGTGACATGATTCCATAGCGAACTCTTCAGGAGGAGATGGTCCTGGTGCTTGCTGGACACTCTGGGACGCCCTGAAGCTTTTCTCATTATTGTTGAACTTCTCTCCTTGAATTTCCTGATGATCCGGTAAATGGTTCTTTTAGGTGCAATATTCTTTGCAGAAATTTCCTTGCATGTGAGGCCATTTTGATGCAAAGCAATGATGGCTACACGTCTTTCTTTGGAGGTAGCGATCGCTAACACAAGACCACAATGATTGGAAAGACATCCAACTAGAGCCCTGCGCGGGACTGTTTTCATCATCCCGCTCCCGCCCGCGCCCGCCGAATTTCTGACCATTACCGCCCGCTCCCGCAACGTATGTGTTTCACTCCCGCCCGCTCCCGCAATATGTATGTCCACTCCCGCCCGCACCCGCAAAACTCTGAGAATTTATTCCCGCACATGCATAATAGAGATGCATTGATTTTGTGTCTTCTCCCGTCCCGCAGGAAAAAACACATATTTGTATTGCTATTATTAAAGAGATTCATGGGGTTGTTTGTTTCGTTTCCCTGGCCGGCATAGCCTACTGGACACATACACACAGGATAATGGAGGAAATCGAGTGTGCTGTTTTTGGATGGTTTTGTTTTCGTTTTTGCTGTTTTTTATTCAGGATACTCTGTCTTGCGCGTGCAATGATGACGCAGTGAATAGTGATGCTTCTCTCTGAACAATCAGCAGTCTGCCGTGTTTTCACGTCACATTATAGTATCGCCTAAGCTCGCTCAGAACCTCGCCGGAGGTGGTACGAAAAAAAGTACCGGGAAGCAGATACAGTTACAACTTTTACACAGTGGAAAACCAAACAAAGGCGAGGCGAGTCGAGTCGAGCCGAGCCAGGCTGGTACTGTGTAGTGGAAAAGCGCCATTATTGACATCTCCATCATGTTGCAAGGCTACCTCCCGATCCCGCAGTGTTTTTTTTAGCCGCCCATTCCCGCCCGCAGCAAAGTTCAAACCGCCCGCTCCCGCGAGATTTGCGTTGGGTCCCGCGGGACCCGGCGGGACTCAATCCCAATGCAGCCCTCTACATCCAACTCCTTTTATAGCAATCAGTCTGCTCTTATAATCCTATCAGAATAATAGACTAGTTTATCTGACTAGTTCTTGTTCACACTTTCCCATGTGCTGATGATAGGATTCGTCAAATGATGTTAGCTGGTCGTATTTTTGTGCCAGGCCCAGGGCAAAAATAAAATAAAAACAGTGTTCTTTTCTCTTTTTTTGCCAATGAAGCTTTTTGCAATTATTTAAAATGCATTCAAAGATTCGATCACTCTGCACAATAATCTAGAAACAATGTGAATCAACACCACAACAACTGAAGCAACAAAATGTATGTCACTGCCAATCACTTATGGCCAAAGCAGTCAATGAAAGTAAACAATTTATGAAAAAAATAAAGAAAATAAGAGTTTTTCTCTCTTTTTGTCATAAACTGCCTAAAATATTACAGGTTGTTCAATGCTTATGCTAACTTTTACAACTATTTAAAAAAATAGCTCACAATTGTGTCAAGAGGAGGCCTCCAATGAAGCTGTTGTCCCAGGTCTCGCAGGACCATTATCCATCCTTGGCGGTTGGTCTTCAAAGGCAGAGACCATCATCAGAGTGCCATCATGTGTCTGAGTGTATTTGATAGAGTCTGGATTCAGTAGGCAGGCAAATTGAAGTGTTTGGATGCAAAAACGACAGAAATCATCTTTTATTACTGTCAAGCAAACTTTTATCGATTTTGCTCAGCTGCGTGATTCCACGCTGGGTCTTGTCTCCCCCTTCACACTCATGGGCTCGGCGTGAATAAACAGTGTCACCAATCCCACAGTCTTCATCTCTGCTCCCTCACTCCTCCTCCTCCTTCTTTTTCAATCCTTCAAAGCACCACTGAGCAGAATAAAGGATTGGAGAGGAGCAGAAGCACCTCAAGTCATGGCCACAATGCAGTCCCAGCGTCGATTTTCAAGCCTTTTAACAAAGAAATTGAAAAAAGCAATTGTCTTGACGCACTTTTAGGTCTCACTGCTTTGATTCCAGGTAATTGATGTTGTTCTTTTCAACATCACACAATATAGACTCTGACAATTGTGTGGCAATCTGTCAGGCTTATGGGAGACTGAGAAGAGAAACTCTTAAGGCGACACTTTACAAGGCTTCAACGAAATTCAATGTAATATAAATAGACTAATAATAAAGTCTGAACAGAATCAAGAAGTGCCTTGTGATTCATAGTTCGCTGGACAGTTCCTGACTTAGTATAGCAAGTTTGCAGTTTGAGTAAAACTAATAAAGTATTAATAAAGTAATAAAAACTCAACTTCTTGAAATATATCATTGATTGACAGCTGCTTTGTGTGACGAATATGAGCTATAACCTAACACGGGTGAATATTTTTCAGGTCTATTTTCTACTCTTTTCTGTTCTTCCCCAAAGCCTGTCAATCACGACACCATGGTGACTCCTATAGAAGTACATCAGTTGCTCTAAAAAGACCTCAGAAAGGTTTCCATGGCAAGGAGATTAGACTTGCGAGGAGGTATATATTTTGAAGCTTTCCTTCTTTCCTTGCATTTTTATCATGGTCTCCTCTGACGGGAAATTTGTAAAGTGAATTCATTGCGTCTAGTCTTTAGATTAAGGTCATCAGGAAGATGTAATTTATACAGCGTAGACTGATTAGATGAAAAAAGATTATTGAAGGCAAAATGACACCAAAGGATCTGTGAAGTTAGGCATCAGGGTTGATATCAACACACACACACACACACACACACACACACATACACGATCATCAAACACTCACACTAAATCGATATGTCACCTTTCAGATCAGACATCATCCCTTCCGCTAGCTTACTCCAGTGTTCTCTTTGGACACAGGTGTGTGTTTGTAGATTGTTTGCGTTCCCTTGGACACCTGCAAGCTTGGGTCAAAAAAAGATACAAAGTGTGTCATAAACAAATGAAGCCACATCAATAATCTGAATCACAGCAATTCGTGATCTCTGCTCTGACAGACCAAGGTTATTCAAAAAACATGGCACGATAGCAAATTGCTGTCTTAATCACTACTGCGATTACTTACTCATTTCAGCTCAGAATTAAAATTAATGCACTGTATCACAGCAAGGAAGAGAATTAATCTGATTTCAATGTGAATCACTTTAGTGGAGCACATCTGCTGAATCTAATCAGATTAATTAAACATTTACACCAGCTCCTTTATATGTAATCCTGTCCCGATTTCTTCTATGTCGTCATTCAAAGCCTCAGTTGGATGGTAATTTTATATTTTGTTAATAAACCGCTGCTTCTCATTTTTCATGCGATGCATTTTTAATGAGTTCAAAGAGCCTTTTTGATTTCTTCTTTCATTCTTTTTTTAAAAATCAAAGAAGTATATGGAAAGAAGCAGGACAAAGCAAGCGTTTCATTATTGTGGACTTATCACATTATTACAACACTGCATGTATGTGTGTTTGTGTGTGTGTGTGCATGGGCATATTTAATTAAGCAATTTCCCCTCCAACAAGTCACTTCTTTTGAGCGCATATGATTGGAAAATCGATATTTAACTGCAATGCATTTTATAATTTTATGCATGCAGCAAAGAGGCCACAGGGCCTGGTTTATGGCACTCTAAATGACAAAATCAGTTTTAAGCAAATATGGTATATCAAGTATCAAGAAAGTAACCCTCAAGGGATTTAAGTATAGCTGAATTTTATAATATGTTCTCTTTCATCAATTCAAATAGACTTCACAAAACATTTATTCATTCAAACTAAAAATCTCCAATGACAAATTGCTGTAAATGCACCAGATTCGGGTTGTTGGAACCCTGCTTTTAAGGTTCCGTAATGAAAAAGAGTTAGTTGCAGGAAATTAAACCTTAAACCCCAAAACAAAGATAAATGTAAGTATATATTTAAGGGTTCTAAATCAAAATCTAGATAATATAATTAAAGAAACGCATTAATTAGGAATATACAGTATACTAATTGTTGGGGATATTACACCTCAAAACTAAAATTCTACATAATCACTCGTTTCATTCCAGTCGAATATGACATTCTTTCTTCCATAGAACACAAATGGGTGTGTTTTGAAAAATGTTCCCACTGCTCTTTTTTTCACACAATGGAATTGGATAGTGGCCATGGTCTGTCAAGCTTCTGAAAGGACTCAATCCATTATAAAAGCATTAGAAGAAGCACACCTTCTGATACCTTTGTGTGTGAAAAAGATTCAGATTTAAGTGGTTATTCGTTAAAAGACTCGGTCCTCATTTACTATCATTATGGAAAAGAGCTGCTTCCATGTGGTTTGATCCATGAGGAGGAAGAAAGTTATATTGTTTGGAAAGACATGAAGGTGAGTAAATGAGGATTTTATTCTTTGGGGATAACTATCTGTTTGAGGAATCTTTCTCTGTTTAGAGTGAATGTACAACATGGCAAAGAACATCGGCCAACCAGTGAACTTAGAACTTGCTGTGTTTTCTCCCGTTCTCAGTGTCTTTAACTGATTTCTGTGTAACTAAAGATTTGAAGCTGAGGGATTTGAAGGAGGGGGACAAAAGAGAGGGAACGAATTAAAGATATCATTGACGAGGTAGAGAGGCGAAGGGTGCATAATATAATACGATCTAAATGAGGCTTAATATAAATAGAGGACCAGGCAAAGAGCGGCAGTACAAAAGAGACTTCTAAATAAATCAGCGAGGTATTTTCAGAGTGTTGGTGGCAATGAAAAATCCACCAATGAGCCGCGAGTTTTATTTCAAGTGTGGTAATGAGAAGAGTCTGTGTTTGGTCTCATCGCCGGTTTTTCATCACCGACGTCATCAAAGGCAAGTCTCACAGGTCACACACACTCGCATTTGCACATTTCATGAGACATACAGATGTTCTCGAGAGCAATTGAGTGGAGACGCATATCAGAACAGAGGAAGAGAGTAGGAACGTATAAAAGAGGAAGTCGTAACGAATCCAATCTAATGGAATCTTGAGAAGCTTAGGATGAGTCATAAAACATTCACAAATACAAATACAGAGTAGCACATTCAAACATATTCTAAACACACACACACACACACACACACACACACACACACACACAGAACTAGTCATGCAAAGCACATACAGCAAACCATTCTAGTGGAACTGTACCAATGATTAGGGGTGAAATTGTTTCTTCTTTCTTTCTGCTCCTTAAACAGAAAATGATTGAATGCAAACTACAGAGCCTGCAGAATTCACAGAGCACGCAGCCCTCTGTGTCTCATAGATAGAGACTAAACACTCTTTTAATTACGTACTTTAATTGCTATTATTGTTCTGAACATTACCAAGTAGAGAAGAGGAATTTAAAGCCAATTCATTGAAAACAAAGACACATCTCTCTCACACGGTCACGTCAATGCTGGTGAAGCAAAGCAGAGGCATGTGTGTCACTACTGACTTCTGCTGGTCAAAAGCAGATACTATATCAGGAATTTAACCAATTTAAACATGAATATTTTTCCACACTGCAGGAACATTTAAGTGAAACTAAAAAAGGCAAAAAGTTACAGGACTAAAATATACATTAATATACATTTTGACCTTGATCTGGTCAGATACTTTAATTTATATATATATATATATATATATATATATATATATATATATATATATATATATATATATATAGCCACACATATACTTACAATAAAATAAGGGTAATGTTGACTCTAAAGGTGTGTGCTAACCTAATGTTTGTAATGCCACCAAATCATTGATCAGGTGACATGTATATCCTATTGTGTGTGATGTTCACATGCATTGCCTATGCCACTGGGATCCAGTCTCAGGTAGCCTTCTGCCAGAGAGCTGAACCCAGTCAGGCCTCCCATAGCCGCATAAGGAACAGCTCTGCCCACCGGACGTCCCCGTGTCATGCGCTCTTCCCTGGTTTCAACCACCGTCACATGAGCATATCCAGGCTGGCCACATCCGCAGGTGAATGGACTGCGATAACCAGTACACTGAGTGCCTGCATGTATGAACAGGTAACTTTAAGACAAAGGGAGACTCATTTTATGTTTTATTGAATGCTTATGCGATACATGATAAATTATGTTAGCTTTCATTTAATAATATATGGGATGCAATGGTGCAAAACTCACATTTCTTGCACAGGTGCCCTGAAACTTCAGCGTGCTCACTGGTTGTGTGTTTGCATCGGCAGCGTACTTGGTTAGAGCCGTTGATATGAACGTATTCATAGGACACACAGAGACAACCTTTGACCCTACAGGGCAGGAGTATAGGCCTTTCCTTTGGCAACTCCTCAAAGTCTGTGCAGTGTTGTTTATACCTGAGAATGAAATAGAAACATAGAATAATCTGTTTTTGTATGTGTGTGTGTGTGTAAATCAAGTATGTGTATGACTGGTGATCCATACCTGTGTGTACAGAAGCAAGGTGTCTCTGGTCCAATCAGTTTGCAGTCTATTTGTCCTGGGATGCCAAAACTGACGTAAAGGCGGTTTCGTAATCTTCTTGGCACCACTGTGTCTTTGTATTTCTTGTACTCATCCTCTGAAAACATCGTCCCTCTATCATCTTCCCCAACAATCCTTTGTAAAGCATGGCATTTAATGATAGAGAATTACAAGATCACCGTTTCAAACTGACAAGCTTATTACTTGAACTACAAAGGGATGTACAAATCACCAGAACATGAAACAAACGAACAGGAAATGAAAAGATCAAAATAAAGTTTTTTTTTTTTTTAAACAGACTTTATTTATCAGCTCACCGATTTCCTCAAACAAACCCACCTTCTGTATTCTAAATAGGCCTCCACTGCATTGGTTGCATTTTTGTCGATTTGTATATTTTCCATCCCACGGTGATTATGAGTCTATTTTGTTGTTTTGTATGTTGATATATAAATTAACGTTACAGTCTCGCCCTGCAACACTGACAACGGACAACTTGTTTGGAAGGAAGACTTTTCTTAGCGTCTGTGACGTGTTTCTAGGCAACGACGAAACAATCAGTTTGTCTTACATACCGGTAGACTAAACCAGGTCTAAACCAAAAGAAAGAAGAAAAAATATACGAATATAAAAATCTTATCAGTAATGTCCAATATAGCCTAATATAGCCATTTTATTGCATCTCGACTATATTTGTACAAATTGACTACATTTCCCAAGCTCCCTATGACTTTTACGTAAGTGCGTGGCGAGAAGTCTCATAGGCGATCGGTTCCTTCAAACAGTTCTTTTCAATAAAACGATTCAGTGATTCTTTTACGTTATGACGTAGTTGCGTACTTGCGTTATCGCATGGTCCTCGTGTGGCATAGTT
The DNA here is from genome assembly GCF_949319135.1 of Squalius cephalus. Taxonomy (NCBI): domain Eukaryota; kingdom Metazoa; phylum Chordata; class Actinopteri; order Cypriniformes; family Leuciscidae; genus Squalius; species Squalius cephalus. Next base: position 30,612,749 of record NC_137129.1, read on the forward strand.
TCTATAGCCTATTAAAAATAATTCCAATAAATACTGTATGTAGGCACATAGGCCACAACTGTCTATGCTGCTTTTTTCCCAGTTTATTAATTAAGGTGTTTGTTGTAGTGTCATGCTCATAAAAACATGAGGTCATTTACAACATAAATACTATTTGCGTTAACAGAAAATAATACAAGAAATGTACATCTTCTGGCTGAAAAAAAGTTTTTTTGTATATTATATTATCCAGTTTTAATAACATGCAGTTTTGATCAAATCATGTTATACGATCAAGTCGTACAAAATAAAAATAAAAAATCCAGAACGTTTAATTCGTACATGTCTGCTCTAACTTTTCTGTCCATTATTAGTCAGAATAGTCACACACGCACATTCATTTGCAAATGACTCGAGAACCGCTCGAAATATTTTTGTTCGTTTCGTGTACCAACCGTTCAGTCCAATGTGAAAGAATAGTTCAGACGATATTGTGAAACGACCGACTCATTTCAGCGATAGATTCATTTAGACAGATTCGACTCATAAGAACAATTCATTCACAACCCGGACATCGCTAGTGCGTAACATGACGTCGTATCCAATAGGTCGTGTTGTCACCGCAGGGAAATACTCAACATTTTGCTATGTTTGTTTCTAGTTTCTCCACATCAAGCTGCTCCGAATGAATATCTGGCATTTATTTTAAGGCGTTTTAGCTGTAAAATAATTCGCTTCTTACTTTATACAGAGACGCTTACTCTGAAGTTATGCTGCAGTTTGAATAATGTTTGAATATTACTGATTTTTGCAGTAAGGCTGCCAGCCATGCAAACGTGCTAATAAGATGTCAACAATTTGGAGTCCTGGAATCTGTCACCTTGACTTAAGTATTAAGGTAATTTCTATATGAGCTATATATGTTACTGTATGGTTTCCTCAGGCTGTTCCAGCTGTCTAATGTCTTTCCTAGCCGGCCTCGTCTTAAAGCGATAATAGAGTGTGTGTAATAGCAATACAGTCGATAGCTTAACAGTCTGCAGACCGAGTGAAAATGACCCATCGAGCACGTGTCGACGATTGATACGAGTCCAGCCAGAATCCTGAACTGTTTTTGATCTGCATGCTGCTTGCCTAATATAAGTGATCCTATTTGTCTGTTAATGCTAACCTTTTCTAAAGACAATATAATAACAGCTATATGGTAGCATCAACAGCTAAACTGTTAATAAATAACTTTCTAGCATTGTTTAACTATTAATCATGATCTGTTCAGCAAGGCATGAAATGTCGACCTCAGCGCTTTAACCCAGTTTTTCCCCATCTTAAATTGCATGTGACTATGCTTTGACCGCTCTGCAAACGAACACAATAGCTTGACAGGGTGGAGCACACTATGTAAACTCCCTGTACTTTGATCACTCTTTGTTTAAGAAAGTCACAAGCTTGAATATGTCTTCTTGACTAATATAATCAATGTGCAAAAACACTAGACTACATTTTTATTTTGCCAATATTGTGCTGCTGATTTTGTGGTGTAGAGAGTTAGAAGTGGTCTTATTTCTCCCTCCCGCGTTATTAATTTATTTAAAGCATCGTCTCAGCGAGTGATTGATTTGTGATTGGTGGAGAATAGTACTGTGGCCATAGTGAAAGAGAGCGATGACAAGGTTCCCATTCACTTAGGATGGAAATGTAATTTATTCATGCACACTGAAATCTGAGGCTCTGCAAAATAAGTGCACGTTCATAAAATCTGATATTATTATTACATATGTAAGGGCAAGTACCATTTCATATGATTAATCCACATATTTGCTTGTTTTTGTGTGTGGTGTTTTACAGATATTCATTGCACCTAAACCCCATTGATAAATAGGGATTTATTCCCCCCCCCCCCCCCCCCCCCCACACACACACACACACACACACATACTCACACATTCAAAATCTTCCACCCTGTTAATTTCCTAGGCAAAAAAAAAGGATAAACAAATGTATGAGATCAGTGACCTTATTACCCAGTCTTGTCCCCAGCCCTGAACTTGACAGCCTCTTTTAAACCTATCCCCACCCCATCCCCTTAACTGGGGTCTCATCAGACCTGCAGCATTGCCATGCTGGGCTGTCTTCTGCGTAGGAGCATGTCTCATAAACTTAGTATGTTACTGGTGCTCTTTGGCCTGGCCTGGTGTTTGCTGCTGTTTCACTACACCGTCACACAACCACGCCGGCAGAGCAGCGCAGAGCTCCGCCAACAGATCCTTGAGCTCAGCCATCGCTACGTCAAAGTCCTTAGCGAGGAGAACCAGAACCCTTCGGGGCCCCATGGCACCTCCATGGCAGGATATGGTAAGTATTTACTATTATTCATTTTTTAACCACCCTCATGTCGTTCCAAACCTGTATGCTGTTTTATAGTGTTAAAAAGCTATGTAAATGTGCCATAAAACATTCCATACGACATGCAATATATGTTTGTGATGAAAAGACCAAAATTGATGCCTGTGCTCTGTGGCAAATGTTGTTGGTTCCCTTGTGTCTTTTAACCAAACCAAATTTCACAGTTTTAACTTGTTACTTGAGTGACACTTTACAATAAAATGTAATTAATTTTCATTTGTTAATGCAATAACTATCATGAACTAAAATAAATAAACTTTATTATAGCATTTATTAATCCAAGTTAATGTTAATGTATTTTGTTCATGTTATTATATATATATACTAAAAATGTTAAATATGTATATTTAAAAATTCAATTAAAAATGCTGTAAAAACAATGCTTGTTCATTGTTAGTTCATGATATCTAATGCATTGTCTAATATTTACAAGTTAACCATATTGGTTTCTTTTTTGGTTTACACTTTACAATACTTTACAATACGTTTTTATTTGTCAAATTTAGTTAATGTGTTAACTAATGTGTTGTGAACTAACAATAAGCTGCTTCTTTTTTTTACAACATTTATTAATCTTTGTTAATGTTAGTTAATAAAAATACAATTAGGTCACAGTGCATTAACTAATATTAACAAATGCAGCTTTTGATTTTACTTTTTTTTTTTTAATTAGCAATAACTTGGATTAAAAAAATGCTGTAGAAGTATTGTTAGTTCACGTTAACTTATGTAATCTAATGTTAACAAATGAAACCTTATTGTAAACTGTTAACATGTAATTCTGTAATCCTTTTATGTTATCTTTTATAAAATATGAACATTATTCTTATTCATGCTTTTTCTTCTTTCTTTTCTTTTTTCTTTTGCATGTGAAGCTTATGTGAAAGCGTATTTAGCATTCTGGATGGGTGTGTCTGAAAGAACTTTAGAAATAACACAATACTAATACTTTCATTATCTCTTTTTGCTGAAGCTGATTTGAAGAGGACAATTGCTGTACTGTTGGATGATATTCTCAACCGTTTGGTGAAGCTGGAGGGGAAAGTGGATGCTGCAGTGAACGCTTCCGTGCACAACATCTCCCGTCCTGCTGCTGGAGCCGGCACTCTCCTTGCTGCCAAAGTTGCTGTTTCCAGGCCCACCAAACCAAATATGCCTGCCCACCGGCCAGACAGGCGTAGTGACCCTCTGCAGTTCCTGCCACAATCACCTGACAGGCCACATAAGCCGCACTCTTTAAAATAGAAAACTGTGGCCATGGACATCTTTTCTGTGTACACTACAGCAAAGCCTGTACAGAGATTAAAAAATATATATAAATATATATATATATTTTTAGACTAAAGCAGCTTTTAGAAATTTTTTTTAGTTGTGCACATGAGTTTCAGCTTAATTGTTTTGTCTTTTGTTCATGGATCAGAAATATATTTTATAACTTATTTGCAATATGAAATATAAGACCTGAGAGAGTGATAGGATGCTTTTTTTTATTTATATATATATATATACAGAAACTGATTTTTGATATACAGATGAGTGTTTCATAATGTATCTGCAAAAGACTCCATGTACAGCATCATCTCCACAGCTAGCTACTGGTGGCGCCTTTTAATCGTTAGGATTACATGCGTTTCTACGCATTAACTATTGAACTGTGGATCCAAAGAATATTCTCTGAATAGTTGATTGATGTCTCTATTGCAGACTGATTCGGGTGGGGATTTACCTCAAAACTGAATGTAGCATTAAGCTTTCAGAAGGAACTGTACACCAGGCTCTACAACACAATCCATTCAATAAAAGATGTACCAGACTTCATTTGTGTCAGTGTATGCAAGAGTTGAAAACACAGATTTGTGCCATTAACGTGATTAAATAAAATTGGAAATGTCTCCAAAGTGCTTCAAATAATACCATGGTGGTTATGTTCCATGTCAATACATTATTACCATTGTGGATATGTCGATTTATAATCTGTAATTTATATCTATAAATTGTAATTGATGTTTATCCATCCATCCATCCGTCTCCAAACGTTGAGCAGGATGTGACGTAGTGGTTGAGTGATCTCCTCTCATACCAGTTCCCCTCGCGCGTCAGTTGGTGTGGTCAGCCATTTTCTGCAGTTACAGCATTGAGAGCGGAAGTCTTCGGGGAAGAATATCTTCATTTTCATTCTACCAATCATTCATATTTTAAAAATGAGTGATGTCGAGGAGCCACAATTCGAGGGGAGGGTAAGCATTATTGTTGTGTCAACCGTTCTGCAGTTTACTCTCAAATATTCTTTCTTTCTTTTTTGCGGTAATGCTCGATTAGCGAACAGCTAACTTTAGCTGCCGCTTTCTTTTGTTTATTTACAACTTAACTGAGCAGATAGATCAGCTGATACATACGTATCGGTTAATAATTCGCAAAACATTTAGTCACTTTAGAGCTTATGAGTCCTTTACAATGTCGAATATCAAATAAATGTAACTACGCTGTTTGTTTTTCACCAGCATGTATTTGTTTATTAATATGTCCTTTTGGTAGTGTATTACCTGCTGGTCCTAGAATAGTAAGTTATAGTTATTAAAGTAGACATTGAATAGAAATATGTTAATACATAATATTCAATTACTACTACATTCACACAATTGTAGCCTGTGTACTTTTGGTTTCTCTTTCCAACGTTTCTGATCTTTCCCTACCTTCTGTCTCTTACATCATATGATTATATAAGCAAACCAACATCTGTGTTTCAAAAGGAGTGGTAAAATTTGAATAGTTCAATTCATTTTTCTCCCTAAATTTCCCATGATCTTAATTGCTCTGAATGTTCTTTTTTCATTAAGGTTATTGGTCGTGAAGGATTTGAAGAGTTAAGGCCAAGAATGTGGAAGAATATTCAAGATAAAAGAAGGCTTTTACAGAGAAAATGTTTACAGAGCAGACGGTTAAGTGGGAAGGGGAAAAAAGAACGGAAGATCGGTCAGATAGAAGCACGCTCGCATTATGTCTAAAGCAGAAAAAAGAAAAAAGGTTTCAGATTGGGGTGAAGAAATGAAAAGGAGAGGAAAAATGAAAACTGAACAAATGAAGACCGAAGAATAAAATGCCTGAGAGAAAGGAATAGCCTATACTGAAAACAGAAGAATGAATGAGTCCGTAGGTTAAGTAAATGCAAAATTTGTGTTCCAAGTGTCTTTCTAATCTCTCTTTGATGATCATTTGCATGTTTGTAGCTTTATTATGGTGATTCGGCTAAAGAAAAAGCATCACAAGGACCTGTGATAACTTAGTAGCCTTTGTAAATGTATCGATAATGTTATTAGCATTTTTTTAAATCCATTATATAATTTAAGTAATTCTAACACTTTCCTCCACAGCTGTAATAGTGTATGTTTGGATTTCTGCAATTATGAATGTGATGTGGCGTAAGTTAGCTTGCTTTGTGAATGTTTGTCTCGTAAATGTTGTAACACATTGCTGTGACATTAGGAATCCCGCTCACCATCCAAATCGGAGCGGGGCAGTCCTGTCCAACCCAAGAACGAGAGCAGGTCTGGCTCTCCCAGCCCTTCCCGAGCATCCAAACGTTCTGAATCAAGATCCCGATCCCACTCCAAGTCCAGGTTAGACCATACATTAGCTGAATGTCATAAAGCCATTTCTTGATTGGCTTCATGTCTGTTTATTTTGCTATCTCTCACTCTCTGTTTTTGGTCCTTTCCAGGTCCCGCTCTCGTCGGCATTCAAATCGGCGCTACAGCCGTTCTCGGTCTCACTCCCACCGGAAAAAGTCTCGTTCTCGCTCCTACAGCCCCGAATACCGACGCAGACGGAGCCAGAGCGCATCGCCCATGTCTAACCGCCGCAGACACACTGGCAGCCGGGTGAGTTCCATGGTTTGGGGTCAAAGTTCAAATGGGCCACAGCTACGTTTACTGCAGTTAAACATAGTTCACTCAAAAATGAAATTGTCATTGATGCTGTCATTATTTATTCACCGTAAACCCATGTGCTGTTGTTTTTTTTTCATAAAAGTGTATTTTTTTAAATACATTTTATACCAAGTCATAAAATAAATAACAGCATACAGTAGTGGTTCTCAACCAAGGAGCCGGCGGCCTCAGCAAACTTCTGGGGTGGCCAGGATCACAATGATGAGGGTAGTTCTTGAAATTTCTGTAATCACTAAATTAATTATGGTTAATTAATTTAATGTATCAATACTCCCAGCTACTGTTAAAAAAAACAAATACATTTTGGGGGGAAAAGCAGCTTTGTCATAATACTGGAAATATCTTAGCCTATATGGGGCATATTGTGTTGGAAATTAGGGGAATTACGACTGGCTTACAGGTTTGTAACAACATGAGGGTGAGTGAATAAAGACAGAATGTTCATTTTTGGGTTAACTATCCCTTGAAATCAATTCAATTAAGAGCTATGTGGTCCCGTTTTTGATTAAAAGATTTGACCATTTTTAAATTAACAGCTACGCTTAAAATGTAACACAACTTGATTTATGTATTTTTAAAAAGTGATGTTTTAAATACTTGTCTCAAACTTGTGAGTCTCTGGTTTTGTACAAAATGCATGCAAACCCCCATCACAGCCTCACGGGGATGAGCATGACTGTCTTTAATAACCCCTTTTATTCCTTCTTATTACATCAACAGAGCTCACACAGCCATGACTCCAAAAAAGACTCACACAGTCATGGTGACGCCAGGGTATGTGGACCTTTTTTTAACCTTTTAACAATGACCACTAGACCAAACAGGTCTCCATGTTGCTTTTTAAAGGGGTTAAGAGGTCCTTTTGGTGTCTTTTAAGAATCGCTTTGTCCTCCTGCAGTGACTGTGAAGGCCCTTCAGATGGCTCATGCAATGACCATATTCATACCATCATGCCTTAAGAAATGTTTTGTTGGACGGAAAGCTGTAATGTTTGTTCTTGCATTAAAAATCTCTGTAACAGGGGTTATTAAATACTGTCACACAGTTACCCGGAGAAATTTCAGGAAATTAAGCAGTCATGTTGATTTGCCGTCCCACCAGAGAAAGCAATGAAGTATTTCCTGAAAAATGGTACATCCATCTCTGTTTAGTGGTGTAACAATAAACACTGGGAAACCTAGAATGGTTATTTCATACAAAAAGAATGTTGAGCTGCTTTCCATCACGTCCAGTAATTATTTAATGTCATTGCATGTGAATATTTTTTTTGTGATCTAAAATTTGATACAAAGAAATGAATTGCAGCATGTTTTTTTTTTTTCTTTTACTTAAGTTAATGTCTCATCAAAGAAGCGATAATGTAAGTTTAATATTTACATATTTATATGAACAGTAATATTTGTAAATAAATGAAATGAAAGGTCATAGACACAATTTTGTATTGTATTATTTGGTGGTTATTACATTTTTGGTGTTTTGAATCATCTGTCTTGTGTTCTAGTGCTCACACCTCTGTCCCTCTTACAGGCCAATCCAGACCCAAACACATGTCTAGGTGTGTTTGGTCTCAGTCTGTACACAACAGAGCGAGACCTGAGAGAGGTCTTCTCACGTTACGGCCCTTTAGCCGGTGTCAACGTTGTCTACGACCAGCGAACGGGGCGCTCTCGCGGTTTTGCCTTCGTTTACTATGAGCGCATCGACGATGCTAAAGAGGTACGTCCCCAACTGTAAAAGACCTGCCAACGCATATTCATGGGCTAAAGCCGGGGACACACTTAACGACTGTAAGGCCGATTATGAATGTAATTTGATACTTACGACTGATCGTTCCCAAACGGGCCAAGTCAGACGGTCGTGTTTAAAATCTACTCCAGTCATTGGAAACAGTCTGTAAGTGTGTTCAGTTCAGTCTTAGAATGTTTCAGCTAGTCAATAAGTATGTCCCCGGCATAAGAGGTTTAGCAATTGTCTTAATTGTAGCTCAAGGACAACTTCGGATTACCTGTTGTAGCCAAGTGAACACACTGACTTATAAAGAGTTTCCCATACAAAATCGGAGAAACTTTTCCAGGACTGGAAAAGTCATGATAATTTCAGTATTGCAATAAGGCGTGTTTCAAAGTATTCTGCTATAATTGCTTGTCAAGTAAAATTTTCTTGCATGCAATAGTAAGGTGAGCGAATAAATCAGTTAAACAGTCTGAATGATCAATTAGTGAATAGGTCTGCAAAACTTCCTTTAATCTTTCAAAACAAGACATTTTCATTTATATGGTTCAGTGCTCTGTAAATATATCTTGTCTAAAAAGACCATTTGTCCCTCACCATAGGCAATGGAGCGGGCTAATGGCATGGAGCTGGATGGAAGACGCATCAGGGTGGATTATTCCATCACTAAACGTCCACACACACCCACACCAGGGATCTACATGGGTCGGCCCACACAGTGAGTATTTTCCAGGCAAAATAACAAGAAGCAAATGGCTAGTAGGATGGTTTTTAATGACACTTCAAATATGACTCTTAGTAATGGAGGCGGGAGCAGCAGCAGCAGCGGTGGAGGTGGCCGGAGACGAGACTCATATAATGATCGTGGCTATGACAGATATGACCGATATGACGAGTATGACTACAGATACAGGTAACATGAATATACATACAGCATTTGCCAAAAGTAATTTGTTTTTAATGGCCCTACAAGTTCAATTAAACCATCAAAATATGAGAAAAATGTTTTATAGTTTTTAGTCGATTAAATATGAGGAAATAACAAAACGCTATAATTTAAGGCATTTGTCTGACAAAATTATTTGGCAAAAACAAGGCAAGCTACAGAAAAAAAGGCATACATTAACTAAAGTTATAATCAGTTATTAGTATTTATTTGGTTCACTCGTTTTTGCATGATTTCTTTGTATGACAGCTGTGGAAAAAAATGTGCGCACAATTTGGCATGCTGCTTTCTCTCAAATAAACAAATGTTTAATAATATTTGAATAAAGTTTGACTTTATTAGGCTGAACATCACTTAAGGCCACTACTGTGCACTGCAGTGTCAAACATTTGCATTGTGCTAAATGTAAAATCCTTGTGGATCCTGATCCGTTCTTCTCTTTTCCAGCAGGAGGCGCTCTCCGTCACCTTATTACAGCCGGTACAGGTCTCGCTCAAGATCTCGCTCATACAGCCCACGTGAGTGGATTTAAACGCCTTGAGCAATCTAAATTTTCCACATATGCCCCAAGTACATGACTGCTTTATAAGCCTCAACTTCTAGAGTGTATTACTCGTGAAATCCCATCATTCACCTGTTAGGTCACAGAATTGTGTACAATGTGATGGATATTTTAATTATAGACTCATGCTAATGGAACTTTTCTGTTTTGCAGGACGATACTAAGAAGATCCTGATGACTTCTTTCTTTTTGCCTGTTTGCATCAAGCTATACATTTATAAAAACATGAAGTACATGTTAACTCACTGTACTGGAGAGATTTGTTTAATAAATGTCTTAATTTGTAGACTCCCTAGTATATAAGTTTAGGGTTTGTGGAGATCATAAAAACTGTCATCAGAGGGTTTTATGTGCGAGACTTCTTTTTTTTGTTTGTGTAGTGTGCTCCTATGGTGTGATATGAATTTTCTTAAATACTGGGCATCTTTTAGCGGGTATGTATGCTGTAGTAAGAGTGTGTGAGTTGCTGTACGTTTGTGTGACAGAGCATTGTGTACTTGAGAAAGCAAGCTGAGATTGCCTGTTTATCTGTGACATAAAAAAACTTTATTTTCAGGATTAATTTGTGTTGCTTTGTTTCTTTCTCAAGAAATAAAGAGCTCAAAATAAAATGTGTTTCTTTCTATTCTGACAAAGACATGCTTTGATGTGCTCCTTAGTCTTGTGAATGTTCTTCAAAGTGTGAATACAAGCAATGTACTACACATAATCTAATGTCAGCTTGCCTTAATAATTACCATAACTATAGACATCAAAAATGTGTGAAGAAACATCTGAATTATTGCTAAGAAATGGGTTTCTAGCTAGTAAATAATGTTGAACAACTATTTTTTTTTTAAAGTGTGGTTACTCACAATGCAAATGATTTTAAACTTAAAACATTCAAATATCCAAATGCTTGAATTTTATTAAAATGTAATAATTATGTCATTAAATTAATAATAACTGAAAAGAAGAACATTGACCATTTGTATGATTATCAGATTGTGTTGTCATAATGCAATGAGATGTGCACAACTGGTTTAAATCACTCTTTATTATATCACAAGAAAAGATTTAATACAAATCTTACAAAAAATATTTTTACAATACAAATTGTAGTAACAATTTATCCTAAAATAATTCAAATAAATGCTTTTGCATTTTGTGTAAAACTGCATGGTACATCAATACTAATAAACGCACCTCTAATATATCAGTATGTGTTCAGTTTTTAATGCACACTATATAAGTTAATCCTATAATATTTAACATTCCACTATAGAGCTGTTTTTTCCCCCAACCATAGACATAGGCATGGGCCGAATACATGCTGACTTCACTGTTTATAGTACAAATTTAATGTTGAGGGCAAATAGAAATATATCTATCATATTTCAGTAACACTTTTTTTAGCTACTTTCATTAATACAAACATCATATAAGAGACATTAGTTAACATGCATTCAATTTGTTCATACTACACATGGATTATAGTAGGCTATATAAATTGTCAAGAGGGTCCACAGATTTTATAAGACACCGTTGTTGTGAATATGTAATGTGTTTGAAATCAACCACATTAAACTACGAGAACAAGCCTACAAGGTTCTCCATTAGAGGAGCATGGAGGACTTGGCTACGTTAGACTGTCGGCCATATTGTTTTCACCTATCCAGGCATTTCAGATCAGTGGCGTGGATGAGTAAGGAAATTCTGAGACAAGACCATTGTTTAGATTCCGCTCCCTGATGTGGCCTGTAAGTGACATGAGGCCAGCACTCCTAAATTTTTATTAAAAGTATTTTTGAATATATAGAAATTAGCAAATTAGTCTACAGAGACAAAACAGACTGGTGGGCTTAAAAGTTACATAGCTAACTGCCTCTCGTGTAAGTCAACGAACTCAAATCATTTTGTTACTTCTCATACCAAAATACATACACGGCCACCTTTTATGCACATTTAAACAGGCTGTATTCAGCTGTCAGTGTATTGTGATTATGAAAAAAAAAAAATCTTAGTAAACATTCATAATATCATATGAGACTATTCTTTTATTGTGATGTGATGCATAGCCGTAACAAATCTTACATTTACAAAGCTTTATTTGAGAAGAAAAAGGATAACTTTAAGTCATATTCTTGTCTGCTTTTTAAAATTCTTGATAATCAATGACTCAAGGCTGCAGTCTTTAAGATCTTATAAATATGCAATAAAACCACCGACTGCATACTTTCTTGAAGAACTTCAACAAACCCAAATGTCATGAAAAATGGGCATCACACAAAAATATGCCATCCTCTCACATACGTCAACTTGCACGCAGAATAAGCTAAACATTTAAGCCACACAACATTTGTACAATACCTTAAAATATTTGTATTATACTACACATTTTTATTCCTACATTTCCAGACCATTCCAGCAATTAAAATATTAGGTGACTGTTGGATACATTAAATAACAGTCTTTACTCTGGAAAATGTCCTTGCATTTGTTTTGTGGATATTCTTCAGTGCACATCATCAATTTGTTAGCATACATTAGTGCAACTAAATACATTCCAACACCAAAAATGGTCCATATTAGTCCATTCAAATGTTCCTGGAAATGAGCATGAGGAGGAAATTAGAGCACATTGTAAGAAACACTCAAAATATCATTGTTTGCATAGGTACAAATTATTATTTTATATTGTGCTTTACAAAAAATTATTTCCAGGAATGGAGGGCATTCGTAGCGTTTAATACCTCTGTAGGTTGTTGTACACTTTTTAATTATATAAGAGTGTGACAACATCTAGCTTTGTTCTGCTTGAGACAATGAGCAAATTAATAGATTTGTTTTTTCAGGTCTGTTGTGATTTCCAAACATTACGCACTACATTTAAACAGCCTCTCTAACCAAGCATGTATAAAACATTTATATTAAATCTCTTCTTATTATTCCAACCCTCTGTTCGTTAGCATTCAAGAAACCCCTGTTAAAGCTTGCAGAGCTTTGATTTTTGAGGCCCCACAGTCAAAGGTCAGGCCCACCTCGTCACATGAGTTATGCAACTTTTTTTTTCTTCTTAAAATGAATTTGAGACCAATAGGCGATTAGTAAATTCCTTCTTCATTCTCAAATCAATATATAAAAAAAAACAAAAACTTGTGCTTTTTAACAATCAAATATTCAGACTGTACAAGGATAGCTTTATACAGGCCATGATTTACAAATAATTTATGTAGCCCAAGATTTATTATTATTCTTGTTGTTTTATTTATTTATGGATCACAATCATCATTATTATTTCTTAATACTAATATCTCAAAATAACAACATTAAAGGGAAATATGCAATACGTAAAACTTTCAACTTTACATTGTGTAAACTAAGGCACAATAATAATAATACAAATGTTCTGCAACATAACATTAAACAATTTATTTAAGCTTTCGAAGTCTTCTTTTAAATATCAAAACAGGATAAAGTGAATGAATAACTGAATAAACGTAGGCTACGTAACGTAGTCTAAACAACTAATGACTATAGCCAACACACTGTTTAAGATGACATTAGTAGCCTAACCTAAAAAAAGGTTGTTGTATGTAATTGTGACGCTTGATAAAGTAAATATATGAACTATGAGTTCTTTGACATGAACACAGGAAGCAGGTTGGAAAAAAAACAATTGGAAGATGTGAATCAGTACCGCCATTTTCTGTATAAATACACGGTGGTTCATACAGCCAAGAACATAAACATCGACTAAACTGTCATAAAATATGTCCTTAAAACAAAACCAAGAGGATTGAAGAAGAAGTCGGTTTTAAAAAAAATACTTATTTGAGAACACGAAGCAAAACTACTTGCTAAACTCGAAACTTCCATGGAAGTTTCTGAAAGCAAATTATTCAAAAACATGGCGATAGCTGCACAGAATGTTCCATACATCCACTCATAAGGGAACATAATCTGAAAACAGTACAAAATCTGAAACGGTACATAAAATACGTTTTAACTTACAAAGTGATTAAATCCACTGTTCCTCAACGAAAGCGAAGCTAACATCAATTCAATGCTCTTGTTAGCCTTTTGTTTGTATATAATATATATGCTACGTTTAAAACGTATTTATGTTATCGTTTGGGTCACTAATTCGACTTAAAACGGCAAATTATCCCGGTGCTTTTAAGGAAAGCCCGTAGATTTCCGTCGTTACACCAATATTTACCACCCTCAATCCGCGTAGGCTACTATATAAACAATATTTTCCTATAGAAAACGTCTCCCCTGACGGGTGGAGCAACGGGTCGCATTCCTTTTCAATAACATGCATTTTAAAGCAACCTCACAAACATACTGCACGAATGTAAATGTTTAGTGATTTTATAAAGCATTTATTATCACAATCTGTATAAAAGTTTACTATAAGAAATTGACGTTGCAAAAGGGGGGGGCATGAAAATGAGCTTCCGATCTGACCAACGAATGAGGGGAGGCGAATCCCCCACACAAAAGGACTGGGTATCTAAAAAGGCAACGTCTCCTAACATATATATATATACCAACAAACAAGTTTTCAGAATCAGAAAATTTTCTATATGCAACACATTCATGCGAACTGCCTCGAAATACCTCATGAAAAAACGAAGTCCTCCTCCACATATTCTTTTCTTTGCATGCCTTTATCTTTTAAATCTGAAACGAAAAGAAAATGTAAAGTGCATAATGTGTTCCGGTTTCTAGTTTTGAGACTGGATGAAGTAATTCCACCACATAGTAGACTTTTCGCGCCTGGATTTGTACCGAAGAGCAGTGGATGAAAACCAATGAATGAACAGTCGGCGCAGCAGACAGCGAGAGTAGTAAAGCAGAAAGGAGCTGCGTTTTCATTGGTCTCCTGTTCGACCAATAGGAGCGCTTCATGTGCGTGCCATTCTATAGTAGTATTTCAGTTGTGCAAGCCATACTACTGGCATCCAGGCCCACATTGAGAAGTCAGCTGTTGTTACTTCTTACATTTTTATGTGCCATTTAAAGTTCACATCTATGGCACTAAAAGAAGCCAGTTCTATTTAATTATGAGAAAACCAAATGAAGATGTCGGTGCTCTTCGTATGAAGATAATCCTCTTCGTAGGATTTTAAATGAGAAACATGGCTATAATGCTGCTATAGAACAAACCACGATGTATGGCTTACTCTAATTCTGCAATTCTGTTTGTGTCTCAATGAGTTAAAAAAGCTAAATAAATATTAGTAAGACAGAATTGTCGAGAAAAAGAACATTGCCACCACATTTCCAAAACATTGTTTTGGAAAGATGGCCCTGGCTAAAAAAGAAATAGGCTAAATATCGATACGTGAAAAACAGTAATGAATAAAATCATTTGGGAAAAAAAAGCAAAGTTCATTCGAAACTGCGTATCTAATATGTGATTACCCTGAAGGTGCTGGACAGTGTAATTTAGCCTAATTATTTTAATCATAGTTTTACCTTAATATGCGCTATTATCTTTGTTAGTGGTTACAGATTTGTTTAAAATGTATCAAATATAGCATATTTAATTAGCCGATGTGTGTACTTCGTGTGACGTTTGGTAAAACCAAAGATAAAAATATTTTTAGGAATATTCCTCATTTCATTTAAACGCCAGGTAACAAATGATCTAAATTCCCTTGAATTAAATCGCGAGGGAGCGCCTACTGGATCACGTAAAAATAACAGAAAAAAAATCTTGACGTGGCCGTCTTATGTAGGATAACCTTTAATACTGCCCTTGTGAAAGGGCCACTAGTAAAGTTTTTTTGTTGTTGTTGTTGTTGTTGACATTTTAGAACGACACTTTAGGTTGCGCTACATATCTCGCAAATTGAATACGCCCTAACTATCCGAAATCTGTCGAACGTGTCATACTTGCGGTGCATTAATTGTACAACTTGAATATCTACCAAAAACTGACTTTCTCTATTTTTGTGTACAGAAAAATCTTTAAGGAATCCAACACGACCTGTGTGTGTGCGTGACAGAAAGAGAGGGGGAGAGAAAGAGGCGCATGGGCGTGGGCCCTGTGTAAATGCCTTCGCTTTACGTGGAAGGTCGAGCGATTTGCAGGCCGCACATCCACATATTTATGCAACTCGTCTTTTTCTGTGGAACCGTGAAAGAAATGTAGCGAATTATCAGGGAAGAACTCTAAAGTATATTGCATGAACAAACACAGGCCTATGATCTCCTCCCCGCTGTGCCTGAAGGAGGCCCGCCTTAACCACTCGCCATTATGACTTTTCTATGTTGCGCATGGCCCTCCCCTTTCTTTAGGCACCGGAAGTGTTTAATTCGCTTTGTTCAATCGGGTCAGGTCAAATTACATTAGGCCACAATACTGTACAGTTATGAAGATGTATTAGCGTAACACAAATGTAGCCTACCACACATGTAGCTGTGTTAATAATAGGCTGCATAGTTACGCGTGTAGGACTTCTTAATGAAATAGCAGAGAAGAGGCATAATTTAAACCATGTCCCTTGATTGATTGCACGCTGTCTCAGTTTTATAGAGGTTTATTAATTGCATTTCATACAATGTATAGAAAATAAAGTAGATGCTGTATGAATGGCAGACCCTCCCCCTCGTCCCCTATATGGCAGCCCACCATAAGCACAGATAACATTGTTGGCTTTTAGCGCTGAGAGCGAGAGTGCGTGCAACGCCTCTTTACAACTCCAACAACAACCAATAAGAGCGCAGAATTGCATTAGTAGAGAAAAGTCCACCGAACGGAATATCATTGAACGGTACAACGAGTACAGCTAGCTTTGCACGGGATCCCTGCAAATGCACTCTCTCTCTCTCTCTTTCTCTCTCTCTCTCTCTCTCTCTCTATCTCTCCCCCCACCCCAGTCATCCCTGTGCCATTTTCCCCCAATCCGACACTTAATTGAGCAACCGGGACACCTCACGTGCAGGACTGATTTGTAGTTTGAACACGTGGCTCATTGAAAAAGGCAGAACTTAGGGTTTTTTTGTTTTCCGTTTTCTTGATGTTATTGAGAGGCGGTGCCTACACAAACGTGTCTGACAATTTAGTCGCATCGCCAAAGAATAAAGAAACTTTCTCTGGTTTCCTCCTAGCCCTTGCCTCGCAGAGGTGACGGAATAAATAATTCAGCTCGTTTAAATCAAGAGGAAACGCGAGTGCGCGCAACCACGGCGGCGATCTCGTCCATCAAATATCTCAGTAGCTTGGAGTGATTGGGAGAACACTCCCAGACCCTCCGCTGAGCGACAGTGCGGTTCTCTCTCCAAACACTGCCCATCCGAGCGACGCGATAAAGGGCTGCCCCTCTGCAACACGGTCGCTCTTTTTTTGTATACAACAAAATGAATAAGCTTTACATTGGGAACGTGAGCGAGCAGGCGAGCGCGCTGGACTTGGAAAGTATCTTTGAGCAGTGGAAGATACCTTTCAGTGCACCCTTTCTCGTAAAAAGTGGCTACGCGTTTGTGGATTGCCCCGACGAAAAGGTAGCGATGAGGGCCATTGACACTCTTTCAGGTGAGACTTTTATCCGAATGTGATTTTGTCCACCCTCCATATGAATTACAATGCACACGCAACGGTCGCGTTTAACAATTAAATGCCTATGCAAAGCAGGGATGTGCACGTAGATTGAGCAAGTGTTGAATATTCACTTTCAGTTTTTTAAACCACGGGCTTTACTCGTCGAGAACGCCAAGTCTCGCTTTAGAACCAAAATAACTGAACGGCAAGTGTCCATCAAAGTTGCAGCGTTGCTTGTCTAACCAGGGCGAAATGTGAAATGCTGTGTCCAAGTGGCGAGTGGTTGCACATATTATTTATTTGAATTAAAATTGTCTTCATGTTTGGTTTGGTTTTTAAACGCATCTCGTAGCTCGTGGAGCACTTTCTGAATGTGAACTGAAGTGTTACTCAGAATTGGTCGTCTTCGAACTTTGCCATTGTAAAATTGTATCACTTTTATCGCTAGCTGCTCTAGAACACCAGGTGGTTGGGTTGCATTGGTGGCTTGTAGGCCTTTCGACTACTCCCCTCGTCTCCAGTATATGGGTTGATTATGTTTGGGATGAGTGTAAATTGTGTAAAGGCTGCAATATTTGCTGTAAATGGAACGTATAAGTCAGTGGACATTTTCGTGATTTTTCTAAAACAAGTCAGTGTCTCGCTGCTCGTGGCTGAGGCCTTAGCGCAAGCGTGGGGCAAATTTGCCTTCCATGTTTAACCTCTGGGAATTTGTATGCATGATCTTTAAAAAAAAAAAATTAAAAAACGATTTTGCTTTAAGATGTCGTGGAAATTTAGTAGCCTACATGTCAGTGTGGTTTCTGTACACGTAACATAAATAGGAATTTAATTTTTTTTGCACTTTCGTACATTGTAAACATTTGACACATAATAGACATTTTGTTTGAAATAAGAATGTGACTTATTAAAATACAATTAATATTTTTCAGGGAAAGTAGAACTCCACGGAAAAGTCTTAGAAGTGGAGCACTCTGTCCCTAAACGACAAAGGTAAGATTCATTTGTAAATTTCGCAATTGCATCTACGTTGAAATTGAATCCACGTTTTGGTTTTGAATTAATACCTCTAAATTTCTGTCCACTAGCCCTGCTTTTAAATGGGGATTCCTGTTGTTTTTATTCTTTCAAATGACTCATTTGATTTGTTTTCGTTCATATGATCATTCAAACTGTTATTTGCAAGCTAAATGCATTATTTAGGGTGGTGACGGTGTTTCATGCATCTGCATTAAATGTAAATCTGCCGGTGTGTTTAGTAACAAAATAAGGTGTGGAAGCTACTGGTTGAACCTCCATGCCAGCGTGCGGAATGTGGGTTTTTGTAACAAATCAGAGGCCCTTGATGTGCTGAGTTCACATATTACTGGGCCTTTAGGCCTTGACAAAATGTAGCAAGGGACGTAGCACGGTGTCCAACGTGAGAACACAATCGTAAAAATGAGACCGTGCATTAATGGAGCCATGCTTGCAGTGGCGTCCATTTAAGAAGAAACTACTATTCAGTCATGCCGCTCACTCAGTGCTTCCGCCCCCTCTTCCCCTCCTCGCGCTGCTCAGGCACGAGATGGACTCCTCAGCGCGTGTGGACTGCAAGGGTCGAGGTCTTGTCACAAAACTGGTTTGTGGTTTCACAGGAACTGTAACTACTAAGACCCGGTGTAGGCTAACCCACAAAGCACTGTATACCAACCGTGTACGATTGGGTTGCCGTTTTATTTTAATCATTAAGTTGACGTAACGACACGATAGGCTATAATGAATATTCGCCTTATTTTCAATATACGTCCACCTTACGTAGGCTACACATTTCCTTGGCGTAGCTACTGTGTTTTTTTATTAATAACTAGCGTGTAGTGTTTTTAATATTGACTGCTCAGGCAAAAATCAACGCAGTTTACACACAGATTTTACGCGATATAGCCCACATTTATATAAGTTTAATTAAAGACGTTGCATTTAAGCGTTTAAAACGTTTAATTCAAATAAATGCTACGTAATGTTTGATTACTTTATTTAGATTTTTTTTCTCGTACTGGTTAAACGCATGTTAAGTTAATTTCTTTTAAATTTTAAGGGTGGGACAGCTAATGTTAAACTGTTGGTGACATGCAAGCCGTTTGGTTGCCATTTAATTTTTATCCACTAACCGTGTGTCAAACTATGGCTTAATATGCTGAGTTTTGTGTGTAAATTATAGAAAAACTATAATTTAAGTGTGTAATGCTCATTGTGTGTGCTGCACATGTGCTATAGCCTACTTGCTGATAGGACCAGGTCAGAGGTTGTGTATGTAAAGTTGGTTTGAACTGCGAACCAATGAGAGTTAAGTATAGTGAAATGCATGATGGGAGTGATCTTGCATTCTATCATATGAGTCTCGGCTTAGGCCCTGCCCACCTTTACACGCACACACACAAAACATAAGATTTGGGTAAAGTTTGGCCCCTTAGCTCTCTCTCGTGTGTGTGTGTGTATCAAGGGGTGCTGTGCATGCTATGGAGCCGTTTTCTGGGAGCTTTAGTGTGGTCAGGGTGGCAACGTGTGTACAAGGCTGTATGTACACAGGACTTAATTATTTATGTAAATATTCAGTATTATTCACCTCAACATTTAGGCTGGATTATTATTTTTTTCCCTTTTAATTCAGAATTGTAATTTTGTAGCATAGTTAAAATGTTTCATACATAACAACATGATGACCAGTCAGACTTTAACCAGTCTTGTGTGTACAACGTGAGCTTAGTAGGGGTCTGCATGGACAACCCATTGGCCTTTAAAAGTTTAGTTTCATACGCCATCTTTCATTTTGTAGCTTCCTCTTGATTACTAGCATAGCCGTTTTCACTCAGAGCTTGCGCTGTATGTGTGTGTGTGTGTGTGCATGCACACGTGTGTGTGTGTGTGTGTGTGGCGCTTGAAGGGGGGCCCCAACTGGAAAAGAGAGTGGGGGAAAAGGGTCTTCAGCTAGAACAGATACTCTGTTGTGTGTGGAATTTTTTTTTAACCTTTGTGTGGTCTTTTTATTTTATTTAATAAATATTACAGTGCTGAAATTTGCTCTACTTAATAAATGTTACTTTTTTAAAAAAAAATCTATAACGATTGCAAGTTGGGAAGAAAATATTCCTAGATATTTGGCTTTCTTTTTACTTTGGTTCCAAAAAAATTGCTAAAATGAAAAAAAAAAAAAATGGTTTCAGTAATATAATGTAAAGTGTCCCATACAGTATAAAAAGTTCTTATTTAATTGGTGTATGGTTGAAAACCCTCCCCTACTTTGCTATTTCAAGTCACACACAATGTGTAGCTGCTATTTTATTTTATTTCTTTGTGCTAATGAATTTGGTGGTAATTTTATCAATTGTATTTTCTATTTGATGTTATTTTGTTTAACTTATGCAATAATATCAACTATGGTTGAAATGTTCTCTTTTTTTTCTTGTCTTTTTACTCTTATGAACTAGTGAGTATAAAACCTAAATATTGAAGTGTCTTGATTCAGACAGAATTTTGGGTTCTCGTGATGGAGTCACGGGCTTGTGAATGATATGCAGCCATGTTTCCTGGTTCCTCCAGGAGTGTTTGTGTTGGGACGTCTACCCCAATCCCCCCATTGTGCTATGTATGTTCTTACACGTGTACACACAGAGACAGTTGTTGCATGTCCGTTGGATTTTGAAGTAGATGAAGATGCCCTCTACTTCCTTTACGTCACAACCAAACCCCCAACCCTTTTTTCCTTTCTTGTCTGTAGGCTAACATGTTACCATGGTAACCAGACCCCACCCCCTGGGGTAGAGAGAGTTTGTTACCCTGAAATGGGGCACTAACACCCCACCCCCGTCTTAACACACACACACACACACACACACACACACACACACACACACACACACACACACACACACACACACACACACACACTCTCCCCTCTTGCTCCTATAGCTTAATCTGCTGTAGGAGAACATTCCATAATGCATTCCCACTGGAATGCAGACCTGGACTGGAAAAGCACACCAATCCCACTAAATTCCTGAAAAGAAAAGGGAAGTGTTTAATTCGTATGTCAAACCTGGAATGTCGTACGGCTGTACTTTCCGCTAAAGTTGGTTTTAAGTGAACGTAAAGGCTTACGAAATGGCATTTGGTTCTTTTTAAATTCACTCACCCCAGTTAATGCTATACTATTGGCCTTGGCTCCCCCCCCCCCCCCCCCCCCCTTCTCTGGTCTCGCATATGTCTCTGTTCATTCAGTTGAGTGCTAATGTTTTCTTTATTGTGTCTGTTCCTTTTTAGTAGATTTAATTTTGATATGATTGTATGAACTAAGTTTTTTTAGATTTCAAATATTGAATGTGTATATATTGCTGTTTTAGGTTATGTAATTCTGTCAGAGCTTAAAGCCACAGTGGATTTTTAGTGAAGCATGGACGGCTTCTCGTGTTGTGTGTAGTATCACTCTTAACCCATGACTTTAAGCTCAAAATAATTTTTTATATCAATTTGTTTTCTCTATAGGAGCTTTTCCCTGTTAGATGTTAGCATAAGCCCTGAACTACCTGTGGTATTTTTGCCTCACTGGTTACAAATCAAATTTGGATTGCGCTGCCTTGGATTTTTTCACACCACAGACACGCTGGGGAAAACATGTCCAGGAATCACACAGATGTTGAATGCAAGTTGTGATGCATTTTGATCATTCCTGAGATGACTCCCAGTGATTGTTCCCCTCTTGACATGTACACTCTTCATGAGTGCAAATGTCCCTTACACCGTGCACAACTTCATCTCTAGGCCTTACTCCATTTAGCGTTACAAAGCTAGGATAGACAGTCTAGTTTTTTTTAACATGCGTTAAGTTTAAGAGTTAATGTGTCAGTGAGTATTTGAACTTGTCAATTTCAAGGTAAAACAACAAATTAAAAGGTCAAAAATGCTTGCAGGAGTTAATGGTGGCAGTGTATGTCCGAATATTATATCCAAGCTTGTTCCAATTTGCAGAGGCATTATGGTATGACCATTTTGAGTTTATTTATTTATTTATTTATTAGAAAATAGTTGCTAAAAAGTCCTGAATTATTTAGATGGTAATGTAGTGCTATTTAAATTTGCTACTGTACAATCTACATGACAGGAAATGGAGAAAATATGCAAATTTTTAGTTTTCTATATTTTTTTTGTCTAAATGAATAATCATAAATTCAGCTTGAAAACTGCTCAATTCGTAACTTTTTTGCAGCAAAGACATTGCTGTTAAAACAAGATCCACCATCTGTTTTTTCACGGTCATTAAAACAACTTGCACAATGTTTTTTTTTTTGGGGTGGTGGTTTACTGTCTTTTAGGGAGGTGAAAGCTGACATTTCGATAGCCAGTAATTAGAGCACAATACACTTAAGTAAATAATCCCGATCAACCATTGAGTTTATAAAGCCATCAGAACTGTTGATGCACACTGTTTGCTTTAAGCACCTATGTGCATCGACATTGATTACTCTATTATGGTGGGGCAGTTTCTTGAACACCAGTGTCCTGCGAGTCCCCTATTATTACTTACTATTTAGGCCCCAGTCTATGTACATGTGTAAAACGTGTGTGTTTGAGAGAGGGAGTGTGTCTACCTGTTCAGGTAGAGGCTTGTTTGTTCCCATGTCCTCTGTACATTCTGTTCTTGTAAATGTTAGTGTGTAAATACGCGAGTATACAGACCGTGAACTTTGGAGCAGTGTAAAGTCAAGTGGCCAGTTATAGATCTTTCACAATCGCTACACCAAAACATACACATTATTATTGAAACCTATATTAAAATAAAAGTACTGGTCTTTAAAATCTATACCACCATTAAAATTGATTTTACAGTGACGACTGACATTTATTGGCTCTGTATAAATCTGAGAAACGCTGTCATTTCTAAATGAATCTGAAGAAAAAGTGTAGGCCATCAGCATCTTTTTTTTTTTTAGTTTATATTAGGATTGTAGCCTAGATGTCTTTGTACTCGTAGTAATGTAAACATTAAATACCCTGTCAGGGTTCTTGACTGCTACAGGTGTCTTTCTCAAAAGCTAACTGACACATTCTTTACATTATTGACAAAATAGTTGATTCATAATGGATTTGGTTGTAGTCTCTGACCAGTTGGTATTGTAGACAGTGTGGTGTTATGAATTTCTTAAACAAAAAAAAAACCCTGCAGAGTTTAGATCAAACTCACCTACCTGTGATCTTTTTATTTTTTATTTAACTTTTGTTTCCTAGTGATCATGAAGAACTTGATTAGCTTTCTAAGGTGTGTTTGATAAGGGTTGGAGCTAAACTCTCTAGGCCAAGATTTGGGGAACCCTGACCTATGGTATAATGTTTGAATCAAGCATGTCCATTATATAAAAGTTCACTTTGTATATAAGTTCACCCTACATTATCTACATGTCAGTGTTTGTGAAATCAAGGCATGTGGCAATAATATGCCAAACATCTCAGACATAATGACATCTTGTATAGTCAGGTTTTATCTGTCTGCTGTATATGCAAAATCAATTGCATCTACAACTGAAGGCTAATTAAAACACATCTGGCTCTGATCATGTACATGTTAAAAAATAACTAGAATTCTATTGACTAAGGGTGTTTAAATCGATACATGAGTCAGCAAGGTGTTCAGACATTGGTAAGAGATTTTTACCTTTGTTTGTAAGTTTTCATGCTGCTTTACGAAAAGCTAGGGACCTTTGAGATGATTGATTGAGGCTTTCGGAGACTTCGAGGTGACTGTATTAAATGAGTTTTAAAGGAAGCCACTGTCAAAAAGCCTTTTAAAAGGCCTGAGCCTTTTCTACCTATTTGAACAGGTTTACTGTCCCCTTTCTGTGGCTGTAACGTACTTAAAACCAACTGATATTTACACTTAAGTCATTGGACTTTCACCATTTTCTACACTGTAGCTGATTACCTCCTTCACGTATAGTTCCATGAGAAGGATGGGCAACCTTTCTGTATCAATTATCTTGATTTATAAACCCCAATTTCAGACTCGGTTGTAGTAGGAGACTGGTTTACGTTAGGTATCTTTGTTTCCTAATACAACAAATCCCAGGTTGTGTTTGTTCCAGTTGATGGACTCCGGTATGTCTTTTTGCTATCCTGGTATCAATGGCTCACAAAACCACTAGCTTGCTTCCCTCTTGTCTGATGAGTTACTTATGTTTGCTAATATTGCCCCTAACTGGATCCCTAATCTCCAATTACATGTACCATATAGTCAGATAATTTCTTTGAGTTATGAAGGAACAGCTAATGCATGTATTTGCAATACAGTGGTGTTTGCAGGTCTACATATTGAAACTGAGGTCTTTAGAATTACTAAAACTCCATCTATGGGAGATTATGTAGCTTAAATAAACCTAATTTGTTTTCAAGATCAAACCCATTTTCTATTTGCTGTGTTAGAGAGGCTGTTTGATTGGACACAATCTAGCTTTAATTTTCAGTAATTTCCTTTCGTGGAAACCAAAGTGGGAAGTGGATTTCTGGTGACAAGTCTCAACTAAGAAATGGAAAATGTATAGAAATTGACAATTACTACATTGATTT
Organism: Squalius cephalus; assembly: GCF_949319135.1. Taxonomy (NCBI): domain Eukaryota; kingdom Metazoa; phylum Chordata; class Actinopteri; order Cypriniformes; family Leuciscidae; genus Squalius; species Squalius cephalus. Next base: position 30,637,444 of record NC_137129.1, read on the forward strand.
GTAGGGGGGCAAAGCCTATTTCAGAGTGCAAGTTTCAATTTTTATTTTTATTGTATTACAATGACCCCTCTCTCTTTTTTTTTTTTTTTCCAGGAGCTGCAAGCTGCAGATCAGGAATATCCCCCCTCACATGCAGTGGGAAGTAAGTGCCACTCTCTCTCTTTCTTTTTCTTTTTTTTTCTTTCCTTCTCTGAGGTGAAGGGCCTTGTATGAGGTGTGGTGTTGAAGCCATACTGTGACTTGCTGGCTCACCACCACGCCTCAGCAGCACTATTATTTAAGCTAGCAGCCCTCCTGAGTAATGTCCTAGAATTTGACATCTTGGGCCTTGTGTTTTAAGTAATTATCCTTCATATGTATCCTTCATCAGATGTTTCAAACGGCTTTTTGGGAAGTAGCCTGTTGTGTATGTTCGTTTTAGAGGTGTGTGACTTGTGTGTGAGGTTTGAGCTTCGGGAAGCCTCGTCATGTGATGTAGAGTTACAAAAATTGCTTTGAAAAAGGATTTGGATCTAAAATACTTAGCATTTAAAAATTTCCCGATTTGTGCCCTTATCTCACAAGATGGATGGGTATTATCTGGCTTTTCTTGATTAGTATAGTGTGGGTGCCAGTCTAGAACAGATCTAGTTAAAAGCATATGATGTTCAGTTAAAAAAAAATCCCCTTTACACCTACTAACCCATTATTCTTGTCTTTCACTTATCAGATCAAACTATCTGTAGAAGTGATCAGTACGGTTCAGTACGCTGCTCTTTGCCCTCCTGCTTCTCATCTGAGCTTGAGACAAGATCTCACTGACCCTTTGAAAGCGTGCATGACATGCTCGTTTTGCGTATCCCTCTTTCTCGCTCCTTCTTGCAAGTTTACATGGCTGCTCGTGAACATAGCCTTACAGAAGTCTACAAAAGTGCTCTGATCATAGGAATCAGTTCAGATTCAAAACTGCGTTGTTTCCCCAGCTTTTGGGGGTGCTGGGTAGGGGGCTTCTCAACTACCAGTTTCATTTAAATGTATTATTACAGTAGTAGGTCATTGCCTCTTTGATGTTGGATTAAATGTAATGATTTAAAGAAACATTAGAGTCGACAATAACTACAATTAAAATGGCGACTCGCTGTGATTTCCATCATAGATTTAGTCAGCAACATAGGGAGCTTTCGGTGTGTGTGGTTTCTTTTTTTTCCCCAGCCAACTCAATATAATAAGCTTTAATAGAATTGCTATATGTGTGTGTGTGTGTGTATGTATATGTGTGTTTGTGCAAAACCTGCTAATGGCTATTATTATGATTATTATTATGATTATTATTATGATTATTATATAAGAGGTGTGAATCTTCACTTGCCTCCTGAACCAATTATGGTTTGGAGAAAACAATTAGATTATAAAATGATTCTCGGCGCTTCATAATGCGTCTTTTCCCAATTCTTATTAATAATAACTGTTTTTTATTTTAATAGAAATAAGAACAAATATGCAAAAAAACAAGCAGTACAGCTAAAACAATATAAGTAAATAAACAGTGCTTTACTTTTTTTTTCATTTACATCTGTTTATCAGAAGCATTCAAGTAAGACATACAGAAATTGAATAATCAAATGTAAGAATAATTACTGCATAATCACTGCACACTGTATCATTAGCATCACTTATTCTTGTTTGCATCAGTCCTTTTGCATATTTTATTACAGGTAAAATGAGTAAATAAAGTCTACTGGGATTGTTTGCAGTCACAGTAAAACGAAGCTATAATATGTGAAGTGTTGTGAACGATTTAAAGGCTATTTCAATATGTATCGATCACGATTACTAAAGTGTTCCTTGACAATATTATGAATTATGTTGATGTAAGTAAACCTGAAAAGCCTGATATATGAAATAAGTCTGAAAAACAAAGTATTGTAATAGTTTATTGCACCTAAGGTTTTAAAAAAGCACGTTTGGAGTATCATAATTGAATTGATACGTTAGGCTTTCATGGCTCTCATAGTATGATCGTAGAATATGAACTTCATACTCGAGGAAAGAAGCAGAGGTCCAGACTGAGCAAAAATATTAAATTTGTAGGCAATATGCAGTTGCTTATATATAACGTCCAAAAAGATTCAATTCTGATAGCTTGTAAATCAATTAGATATTTATCTATATAGCAGACTACTTGCAAAAAAAGTGCATAAATCAGTTGTCATTTTATATCTTCCAATAATATGTCTTACTTTCTTTAGGTTCACTTCCACTACATAGAACTGTTATTGGTCTTTGATCCATCAGGGAATGCAGTGTATCTGCAGCAACAGTAATGGGGGATCAACAATATGGTATTGGTATTCATATTCCGGACCGAAGCTCTATCTTCACAGCTCAGACTCGAGCGTTGCTGTTGGTTCTAGAAAATATTGAGAAGGGTCTGTTTAATTGCCTCCGACTCAATGTCTTGTCTTCAAGCTCTTGAATCCATAAAGACTGACCACTTTGAGATTGAAATTTTACAGCTTTTACAGAAGGAAAACTTTAATTTGATATTTTTCTGGGTTCTGGGACGCGGCTGCCAGGGAAGTGCTTGACCTGGAAATATCAAATACCACCTTCTGAATCCAGACCATTAATTAGCTTATACGTCACTAACAAGTGGCAGATGGAATGGAATTAATATAAAAATAATAAACTCTATGAAAGAAAGCCCAGGATAAAAAGACCTGACCAAGTCATCTTGACTGGGTCACTCAAGACTCGCATGTGGATTTCTATCGAAAGGCGAAACTCCTCCTTTGACTCTTGTCATGTTCCTTTGACTGGTAAACACATTCTGTTGGACTGTAATTTTTATGATGCTACCAGAAAACATTGTCAAGTTGAAATGTTCAATATAGTATTTTAAATGGCATGGATTGTTTACCTTGTGTTTGTCATATAAATAGCCTTGATGCTAACATGGCATTCATTTTAATAAACTAAAGATATTTAAATGGTTAGTTTTATGATCAAATCTTCGTATTTTTTTTATTGTGGGGCAAATGTACAAAGAAACAGTCCTCAAAAGCCTGATGTATCTTTCTTTAAATACAATGTTTTTTTTTATGGTTGGTTGTAAGAATAAAGTAAACTGGAGTTGCTTTAGTCCAGTATGTGTTTTTAAAGTCAATTTATTCTTGCGTATACTTTATAAAAATCTGTAAAGATTTCACTATAAAACGATACTTGTATTATCAAGTAAAAGAAAACAAACACCTTCATGTGATGAAGTATAAACTATCAATCATAAGGCATGTAGTAGATTGTGAACAAGTGTTTCAGCGAAATTGTGATTATGCTGAATTGAGGCCTTTGAAATTGAGATAGTAGTCTTTAGGGTTAATATTTTGTCTTAATATTTTTGCCTAAAGGTTCCTAAAAGATGCTGTAACTTGAACAGTGTTTTATTCGACTTAAGAACCACTTTTCTCTGATATTGTTGTACGTAATTGTGTCTGGTGTAGACTGAGAACAGAAACTAATTGGTGTGTAAGTGAGTTTTTGTTTTTCTCTCCCTAGCATTTTTAATTTTAATACCATGTCAAGTTCAAAACAGTTCAGCTTTTAAAAATGTATCATTATTACCCCTGAATTTAGTTTCAATTTCTTTGCACTTACTCTAGCTGTGTAAAAATCTCCTATTTAAATGGCCACATGCTTTCTGTTACCTTTTCGTGTTGAAGTAGCTATGATCCATACACAGGTTAGGCACATTTTTAAAGAAAAAAAGAGAAGACATTAAGAATTATGTATTCTCTTAAGAGAATATTCTGGGGGAAATGTTTCTTAAATGGGTTATAGAACATTGACCATGTAAACCTGTTTAATTATTATAATTAAACATGTATTTATTAATATTTTCCAGAGTTTGTCGCCTGGAAGTGTGTGTGTTTTGATCAATACACCACCGATACAGAAGACTTTAATTCCTCGTGGCCTCATTGTCTCATATGTGAAAAATGAAATATGATGTCTTCCCTGAATAGATAATAGGCACACAGATTGGTTTTCTTACAATCACAATTCAGTATGCAAATGGGTGGAATTGAATTGATGGAATTCTTTAACAATCTATCAGTAAAGTGAATGGGATGTTGTCAACTTACTATAAAGTATCTATTTACAAGGCTGATGTAATCCGCAAAACTTTTGTATGTATTCTGTACGTTTTAAGCAGTTAGGTCTGAATTTGAGAAATTTGTTGGGGGGGCTGTTAGCACTGTAAATATCACCTTTAATGTTAAACGTGTATATAAAATATCAAAATGAAACTGCTGTAAATTTTGCGTCATTCTGATATACTATAAGGCTGTTCATGTTTTCCGCAGCAGAATTCTGCTGAAGTATTTATGATCCATCTGATGAATCATGTCTACTCAGGTTTTGCCCTGTGGTGGTAAGCTCTGTTGCTGGATAATACTAATCTGTTTGTAGTCCATTAACCCGGAAGACAATGATCATTTGAACCATGGGCTTCCTTGGGAATTTCCAGTGACTTTCAGACTTGTAGATACCTTCACGTTTTGTCCTATAAGTTGCTACGACTACCACAAGTATGTGAGTTTCTGTGCTTGACAAAGCGAACCATTGTAAATCCCTATGTTGTAACTTATGTAATACTGCAAGAAATGTAGTAAAAAAAAAATGTAGTAAATGCTTTAAAATTCACTTTTGAAGTATGATTGTAATTTGTTTTAGAACAAAGCATGAGTCTTTTAAAGTGGTGTTTATCACAGACCTTTTTTTTTTTTTTTCTGAGAAAACAAAAAAACAAAAAGCTGAAACCGCTATGCTAAAAAGCCATAGAAAATTCCAGAGGGAACCCATGGTGAATTAGCCTCTCAGTTTGGCAGATTAAGTCAATTGTAAAGGTCAATAAAGGCTCACTTTATTTATTATTTATTTTAGCCTGTAGTCCATTTGTGAAAGAAAGCTAGATAGGAAGAGTCATTATTTTAGTGTACTGTTCAAAAGTTTTAAAAAAAAATGTTATTCTCTTATGCTCACCAAGGCTGCATTTATTTAAACGCAATACAGTAATAATGTGCAACATATTACAATTTTAACTAACTTTTCCATTTTAATATTATTTAAAATGTACTTTTTCTCTAGTGGCAAAGCTGAGTTTTTGACAGACATTCAGTCCACATTGTTCCATGATCCTTCAGAAATGAATTTTAAATGCTAATTTGTTGCTGAAGAAACACTTTTTTTTTTTAAATCGTTTGATGTGTGTGTATATATTTGTCTTTACTATCACTTGATCAATTTAATTGTCCTTGCTGAGTAAAAGCATTTTATTATTTTAAAAGTACAAAAAGAGTACTTTTTCAGCAGTACATCTCGATAAATAATTTGAATTTCGGATGTACTATTTTTAAAACCACAAGCATTTAGTTGGATATGCTGTATTTGTATTCAGATAGGTGTATCAACTTGGCATGAACCAAAAGTTAACAAAAAAAAAAATTGGACCTTGTCTAATTGTTTTATTTCCCATGCACTTGCAAATAAACGTACTTAATTTATAGTGCATTAAATTTCCTTCTCTTATTTCAGCTCAAAATGAATCGGCAGTCACATGATGTCAGGCTGCAAAAATGTCAAGTACCTACTTAAGCGAGATTTAGTTATTTAATCTCTCCCTTTGCTTTTCTTTGAGTTTGACCTGCCATTTGTGTTCAGTTAAAAGGTATGTGTGTTGTTACTGTGGGCACATGTTGAGATCTTGGAGTGTGTGTGTGTTATCTGTGATGGCGTAGCTTTGGGGATGTGCATTTTGCTGTGTGACCAAGCTCAGGCGAGCTTAGCCGGGGCTGGATTTTAACCTGCTGCCCCGTCTAGCTACAGGCCTGCTCCATGTGCGGACGCCCAGAATGTGTAGATCAACCCCCCCACCTTTCCCCTCACTGCATGTTGTCTGAAAGCCAACCACACCCCCTTCCTCTTTCACCCGACTGAAGGAAGCTTCGTCTTATTGGCCTGGACTCAGTGACTGACTGGTTATGTAGCCAATGACTAGAGATGCACAATGGCTGCTGGGAATTCCATAGTAATGCACACGCCAACCAATAGGACTGCTTGTAATGGAGAAGGGAAGTGGCGGTGGTTGGGGGGTGGTTTGGGGCATTAATATGTGTGACGTATAGGGGGCTGGTGTGTGTGAAAGCCTGTAGGCTTCCTTTTACCCATGTTCAGTGTTTCGCCTGCACGCCTCCTTAAGAGCAGGAGTGGTGGAAGCGAAGAACTGTGGCAAATGAGGTGTAAAACAGTGCTTTTTATTTTTATTTATTTATTTGGAGAGGATATCATGTTTTTAAAGTATAAGATTCCATAAGTGTGCTTTTGAGTTCAAATCTTTGGTCAAGACCCCTTCAAGATCCAAATCATTAAGAGGCAAACTGCTTAAAGTCAACATGAAATGAAAAATCACCCTATTTATTTTCAGAATGCATGTTATAGAGCTTGTGGTGAACAATTTATCCGTGTGGGTGTTATTTAAAAAAAAAAAAAAGTAGTTTGTCACAACTGGACAATCCAGTTAAAACAGACTTCTCTATAGTGATGTATGCTGGACTTTTCCAATCATATATCCCATTTATTCCACTTTAACCCCTTAATCTAAGCCCACTGATGCATACAAAGTTCCTTTTCCATTTCGATAATCCATTAAATTTCATCGCAATATGAAAGATCTATTGTCATTTTGTTTCATTAACTGCAGTGACTATGTATATTGAAGAAAAATGTATGTTGTCATTTACACTCCCTCATCTGTTCCAAACCTGTGTGACTTTCTTCTGAGCAACACAAAAGCTAATGGCTTTTTTGTTTGTTTTTGTTTGAAAAAATAAAAATGGTTCAGAAGCGACCATTTTTTCTGACACAGAAGAAAAAGTCATGCCGGTTTGGATCAACATGAGGGTGAGTAAATGGTTTTGGGTCAACTCTTAACTTCAACCGTTCAATATTTTTTTGACCCCATTACTTGGACTATTTGGTTATTTCTTACACCATTAATCTTACTCTGAAGGTTTGTTACTTGTCTTCACCAACAGGTTTTGGACGGGTTGTTAGCCCAGTACGGCACAGTGGAGAGCTGTGAACAAGGTAGGGTGTGCTCTTCAGCAGATTGTCACTTAAGTAGTAATCCATATATAAAAAGATTAGTTAATTCTCTCCCCTTTCTATTCCATCTTCAGTCAACACTGACACGGAGACTGCTGTAGTCAATGTGCGATATGCCGCCAAGGACCAAGCCAGAGAGTGAGTATCATCTGCCTCGGATTCGGCCGACTCGGTCACCACCCCACCCCCTCCAGTGCATCTCTGTCCCACGTCTCGCAGTGAAATGTGAGACTGTCGGTTACACATGCACTGCTATTGGGATTTATTCAGCAATTATAATAACTCATTCAGTGCCACCTACTGTTTGATTAGTTGAACTGCAGAGCGGTCACAGGGGTTGGTGAAGAAGCCTCTGGTAAATGAATGGAAAGGCTTGGATAAAAGAATCTTCTGCAATTGTTTGCGCACAATAGGGAGTTCCTGTTACCATCCGCTAGTGGATGTCAATGAAAGATTTGGTGGCTTTAAAGGGCTCTGGCATTACATCATGTCTAAGCCTTAAGCGAAACCGATGGGGAGTTGAAGAGCATACGTTTTACATGTGTCCTGTTTGAGAAGGAAGCTGAAAAGCAGATTTCATGCCCTTTGTCTCAGTCGCCAGGGCTATTCCCCGAAAATGGCCAATATTGAATAAAAAATAGGTTTTTTTTTTTTGTAGAACATTGGGCCTCATTCATGGAATGTTCATTAACTATTTTTGTATAAACTGTTGCATTGAATTGTGACAAATTGTGCAAAAATTTAATTATGTATATTTATTTAATGCTTTTATAAATGAGGCCCATCTTATTTTCAGCAATTGTTTTTATACTTGTACTATTTTAATTTGTTCCAAATCAGCAAGAGCCAATCTGTTTAAAGGGGTAGTTAAACCAAAAACTTTTTACATTTTCAAACGTGTTTATGCAATAATGTAATCAATAATTTGCTGAAATGCAGAATTGCATTCATTAATGAGGCCCAGTTTTATTTTATTTTTTATTCAACTAAGCATAATATCCCACACATAAAAGTGGGATGTTTGTGTATAAAAGTAGCTTTGTTCATCCATCATTGCTTTGGTCCTTTCACTGAAATATAACTTCTAAATGCAACATGATTTTTAAAATGAGTTCTTAAATAAAAAGATCTGTTCACGTTAGTAAGTTAATGTTTCCTCTGCGCTCACTTTTCCAGAGCATTGGACAAATTAAATGGCTTCCTTATGGAGAACTACGCACTAAAGGTTTCCTATATCCCAGATGAGACGGCTACAGCAGATACCCCTGCCGTGGGCGGCAGGAGAGGTTTTAACTCACGCGGACCGCCTCGTCAAGGCTCTCCCAATCTGGGCGCGAGACCTAAACTACAGTCAGACGTGCCTCTACGCATTTTGGTGCCCACCCAGTTTGTAGGAGCTATTATTGGCAAGGAAGGTGCTACCATCCGCAACATAACCAAGCAGACTCACTCAAAGTAAGAATACTCTGTGTACGTACTTGTAAACAGTCCCGTTTCACAATGCGCACAAAGCACCACATATTAACATTACAACATTTACACTCAACACTGAGCCTATTTGCTCTATATACCAGTTTATTAAAATCTTTTGCAATATTGGATTTATGAAATCGAACTGATCAAAGTTGTATTCTCGATGATTGAAGAATTTGATTAAATAAATCAATGTATTTAATAAAATTATAAAATCACTCTCCAAATTGATGCATTAAAGCAGGGTTCACCAATCTCGGTCCTAGAGGGCCGCTGTCCTGCAGAGTTTAGCTCCAACCAGCTCCAACACACCTGTTTGAAAGTTTCTAGTATGCCTAGTGAGACCTTGACTAGCTGGTTCAGGTGTGTTTAATTGGGGTTGGAGCTAAACTCTGCAGGACAGCGGCCCTCCAGGACCGAGATTGGTGAACCCTGCATTAAAGACTTAAGTGTAACCACTGCTTGATGCATAATTTTTATGTACAACTTAAGTGGCTAGAAAAAAATATTGGCCCATTTTACAACCAGTTCTCAAATTCCCAGCTCTGTAGATGATGTAGATATGATTTTAATGGTTTCCGATTGTGCAAATGTACTTGCAATACCAATCAAACGTTTGGGGTTGGTAAGATTTTTTTTTTTAACAGTATATGTTGCTCAAAATTAATATCCAAGTCATATCTTTTCATGTTAATATATTCTAAAAAAAAAAATAATTCTGTCATGGCAAAACTGAATTTTCAGCAACTATTACTCAAGTCTTCATTGCCACATGATCCTTCAGAAATCATTCTAATATGCTGTACTCAAGTAACATTTCTTATCAACGTTGAAAAACGTTTAACTAGTTTTTTGTGGAAACCGTGAGACTTTTTTTTTTCAGTATTCTTTTGAATAGAAGTTCAAGAGAACTGTATTTGTTTTAAATGGAAATCTTTTGTAACATTATGAATGTCTTTACCTGTCACCTTCGGTCTATTTAATACATCCTTGGGTTTGGGATGGGAACCCAGCGTTGGGTCAGACTGCTTTAACAAGTTGATAACATATTGTGTATGTGCACACAGGATTGATATCCATCGTAAGGAGAATGCAGGGGCTGCGGAAAAGCCCATCACTGTTCACTCCACTCCAGAGGGATGCAGTTCTGCCTGTCGAAACATCATGGAGATCATGCAGAAAGAGGCAATTGACACTAAAATGTGCGATGATATACAAACTCTGTCATTCTGTTTCTGTTAATCCCTTTTTGTATGTCACACTACACTGTTACACAAACTTTCCAGACGGGCGGTGGGTCCCAGTTTGCGTACTTGTGCACTATTCTATGACGTTTTGTAGTGTAAATAGTGCGAGTAGTTCTCACTGAAAATTCCCAAAAGTGCACTTTAAATCCCCGGATGATGCACTAAATTGACAGAAAAGTTGCAGCTATAATTACATAGCGGAGGGAGAGGGGCTGTCAGACTCCAATGTTGAATGACAAAATATCCATATAGAATTCATACACTACACGGTTAAGTCCATGGCGCATAAGTACATTGTGAACAGTGTATCATGTGGGACACAACTATTGTCATTTACACTCAGTGTTGCACATTTAGTCACATTAAACCCATTATACCCTCCATATACACAGCACTGAGGAAATCCCTCTAAAGATTCTGGCTCATAATAATTTTGTCGGCCGTCTGATTGGAAAGGAGGGACGCAACTTGAAGAAAATTGAACAAGATACTGACACAAAGATCACAATCTCACCGTAAGTACTTTTTCTTTATTTCTTTTGTTGTTGTTTTTTTTGTTTGTTTTTGATCTTTATACCTTGTCTGTTTGCTTGGTTATGTTTCCCAGCATGCACTATGACATGAATAAATCATGTACACTGGGTTGAATCTTTAGTACCATACAAACTTCCGAAGATGTCATTTATTCTGCAGAGATCATTGTTTTAAAACTTTGCTCGAGGCAACATTCTCAGATATACACTGTGTGACCCACTGAATATGCATTTAACTTGTCCAGTGGGTTTATCCATGCTGCACAGTTCAGCTGGAGTGTTTGGATTCCATCCAGCATATTACTAAATAATGTAGGCTGCATAATAATGAGGACTGTTACTTCAAGTGGTAGTTTGACCTTCAAATGCAAGGGAATTTAGGTTTTTATTATTTTATTATATATTACTAAATTATGCCTCTTTCTCACTTTTATCACTCGCGTGTGACTGGTTGCCTCTTTTGGCACACATGTCTAAGGTTGATGACTCCGTCTATGCCACTTTACCAAAGGACTTAACTTGGTGTGTTTTCGCTCTGCTTCTACTGGTTATCTTTAGTGTTATTTTAGTATTAATTAGATACTATTATAGGATTTATTGATATTTTGAATTGGCTTTTATTTTATTTTGTTTTGTTTTCCCAGTAATTTTGTGCATTTGTCATTTTTATATTTGGCTTTATTTGTTTTAGTCATTTTAGTACTAATTTAACTTAAGCCATGGCAATATTGGTAATTTTTCATATTACATACAATATATTACATACAATATACACATATTAGATGAATTAAAAAATATATATATATTTATTTTTCTTCAGCTTTATTTCTACGATCAATTATTTTTAATAGTTTGTTAATATATAACACTAGATTTCTTTAGCATATATTTGTATTAACAGAGCTACTTCATGTTTCTTTATCTTTCTTTCCATATCCCTCCAATCCTAGTCTGCAGGATTTGACCTTGTATAACCCAGAGCGCACCATTACTGTTAAGGGTACATTAGATGCTTGCTCAAAAGCAGAAGAAGAAGTCATGAAGAAAATCCGTGAGTCCTACGAGAATGACGTAGCTGCCATGCATGTAAGTCTGCAATGATATCATTATGTATTCATTTTCATCTGAGATTGCATACAGCACAACAACAAAATATCTGCCCTTTTATTCCTCTAGCTACAATCTAACCTGATTCCAGGGCTCAATCTAAACGCGTTGGGTATTTTTCCCGGTGCAGCGGGTGGAGGGATGTCACCCTCTGTGGTATCAGGACCTCCGGCAGGGGCTCAAGCTGGCTATCAGTCTTTTGGGGTAACAAAATTAGATATAATTGTGTGTATTTGTGTGTGTGTGTGTGAGAGATGTATGTTTGGTGTACACTTATGCAAGTTGAGAGTGTGTTAATGTACGTATAGTGTTGTCAAAAGTGCTGACTTTGGTACCAAGTCGGTACTAAAATTGAAAAAATGTGACACTTTGATAGACGCCTGCTTTCAAACGCTCCGTGTGTATCTGTGTAAGCGCTAGGTGAAGATCATCATTGATGTGTGTATATATACAACATGTTGTTGAAGCCTTGATCATTGTAGCCAATCACAGACATATTTGATGAGCGTTTGAACACAATGGGCAATCAGGTGTTTCCGATTCCGCTCATAGCGTCACATTTTTAAAACTTCAGTACCGACTTGGTTCCGGAGTCGGTACTTTTGACACCGCTATTTACGTATGTAACGGCAATATGTACATTTGGCGCCTACAGCCGTGGACAAATTATTGGCAGTGACATAAATAGGTTTCCTTTGTTTGCTGCTTAAGTTGTTGTGGTGTTGATTCACATAGTTTCTAGATTATTGTGCAGGGTGATCATGTGCAAAAAGGCCTCATTGGCCAAAAAAAATGAACATTCACAAAACCCAAATTTCATTATTTCATATTTTTGGCCCTGGCGCAAAATGACCAGCTAACTTATTTTCACTAATATCATCAGTACATGGGAAAGTGTGAACAAGTACTAGACATTACCGCCAGTGCAGATCTTTCTCAATATTGGCAGCAGGTGGGTGTGAAGAAGAATTTTGGACAATGGCTTGGTGTCAAGAAGGGCAGAAAAGAAGCCATGAGTCCTGTGTTGCGCCAACAGTGAAGCATCATGAAACCATCCATGGGTGGGGTTGCTTTTCATCCAAGGAATCGTGCTCTCTCATGTCCAAAAACACTGCCATGAATAAAGAATGGAATCAAATTGTCCTGCAAGAGCAACTTCTCCCAATGATCCAGAAGCAATTTGGTGATCCGTGCATTTTGCAGCATGTTTGAGCAAGAAGACGAGTGGTAATGAAGTGGCTCGGAGATCATTACCGGTACATAGAAACTTTGGATCTGTGGTAGGTTAGTTTCAGAGGGAGGCTATGAAACAATGCGTAACAATTTATGCCACTGCCTATATTTTTTATCACGGCTGTATAGTGTGTGTGGGAGTGTGCGTGTTAATGTGTATGTTTCTTCCTTAGTGCAGCGTGTTTGGGAGTGAGGTGCCGTTTTGGGCCTCTACGCTCTCCTCCAGCAGCAGTACAGCCTTTTCTGTAAGTTTTTATTTATTACCCACCATGCACTGCATGGCTTGGCTGCTCGCTACTGGATTTGCTGAAGGGACAAACGTCTGCTCCCTGATTAGTTGCCGCCCCGGGGACGTCGCTCAGCCTCCACAGCTAACAGAAATGCAGAAAAACTGCGGGTCAGATGTTTAACACGTGATGTAGACCTAAAGTGCTTTGTGTGTGTGTTTGTGATGGGTGGGAATGAACGTTGTCAAGTTTGAAAGGGCATGAATAACATGGAGTTGGACTAACCCAAAAACTAGAATGAAATGCACAGGTGTGTAATTTTGTCTATAGTGGCTTATTGGGGATTTATTTTTCACCCCTTGGCTTTTCTGAATAGTTCTCATGTTGAATGTTTGCTCAATCTACATTTGTATGACTCAATTTTAGATCATTTTTTTTCCTGACTGCTGTGCCTTTTAATAAAAACCTCTTCATATGTGAATTGAGTTGCAACCGTTTGCTCAAGCGGTTTGGTCGCACCTGTGATAAGTTCTAAAATATTTTTTTTGCATGCCACAAAGTTGAGACTGAACTGGGGACTTCTGTTAAAAAGTAATCGCATAGCATAAAAATAACAGCATTAGTTAATAATATAGCATAAAAATAACAGCATCAGTTAAATAGTTTTATCTCACTATAACTGGGTGAGCAGATTTTCAAGTCTTCATTCCTCATGTCATGACCCCTGATAGTTAATTGACCATGTGAGTGAATGTTTTTCCTAGGACGTTGTTTGTTGTCTTGTGGCATATTCTCTTGATGTATCTCGCATAAAATCAGATTTATTTTGTGTTAAATGTGTGATCATAACTCATGTGTATTTTGTGTCAGCAGTCACAGATGGAGTCAGAAACCGTGCACCTCTTCATTCCTGCCCTGGCAGTTGGTGCTATTATCGGCAAGCAGGGCCAGCACATTAAACAACTCAGTCGCTTTGCTGGTGCGTCAATCAAAGTGAGTGACCGCAAGAATGACTTGTGATCTTTTATCTTCCTTTCTAATCCTGTTTGTTAAACTTAATAGTTATAGGTATGATGTATTATTTTTACCATGCTAATGCAATATTAAAGTTTAAGATCTGTCACTTTGTCTTCAATAGATTGCACCTGCTGATGAAGTTGACGCCAAGCAAAGAATGGTCATTATTATTGGACCACCAGAGGCACAGTTCAAGGTAACAATGTTTTGACGTTTTATGAATCAATTCATTGCATGAATATACAGTCATTTGATTGTGTATTCATGCATTGATTCTCTCTGCTGTTTTTTTCAGGCTCAGGGACGTATATTTGGGAAGTTAAAAGAGGAGAACTTTTTTGGACCGAAGGAGGAGGTTAAATTAGAGGCTCACATAAAAGTGCCATCATTCGCCGCTGGCAGAGTCATTGGCAAAGGAGGCAAAACGGTAAACGGGCACTTTTATTTATTTTTTAAGTTTTCAATGCTCATATTTGCTTTACAGATGCATTTATTCCCAGCATTCAATGGTCATAGCTAGCTCAATCTTGGCATGCGGTGCCTTTTGGACATCGTAAAATTTTGAAAATCAAACTTTTTTAAAAGGAATGATTTGTCAAGCTCGGGTACAAGACCCATAACAGCTTTAAAAAACAATCACGAGGAGGGTTATACTGATGTATTTTGTGGTAGAATAAAACTTGAAAGTATCTTGAGCTTGTGTTACCACAGACCTTATTTCAGCCATTTAACCAAAAACCCATTTAAAAACATTCACTTCGGGAAGATAGAACCGGAAGTGCGAAAATGTCTTGTTTTGGCCTACAAATTTACGTCATACCTGCACCGCTCTATAGCGCTGTGCCTTTACAGCTCGTGCCTTGTATACTCAATCAAAATCAAACAGATGCTGAGGGTTTTTTTGGCAATATCTGTCGTGGTCACGCTCACGTGACATTGCAGTTCGTCATCATGGAAGTTTATTTCCATGAGTTTTAAAGCCATATCAGTTCATACCAACTTCTGATTTATGGTTTTCTATTACTTATGAATGGGAGAAACTGCATAGCACAATATGGCAATATACGTCCCATTTTCTAAATAAAGAGTCATTGCGTCACTGCAGCTGCCGTTAGGAGCTCCAGTTCCCATAGAATCCCGAGACTTGTACTTAGGACTTCACATGCGTATTAGCTGGTCTAGCCTGAAATATAAGCAGCTTGTATAAGATTCCATCGGCAGTCATGGGTGGGGTCTGTTCTAATGTGATGTCACATTGGAGTACATTCCTGAATGGCTCCTTTTGGCTACGTTCAGATTGCAGGTAAATGTGGCCCAAATCCGACTTTTTTTGTTCACGTGACTCAGATCTGTTTTGATCACGACAGTGTGAACTGCACAAACCACATGGAATCTGAACTTTTCAATTCTGATTTGGGCCACTTCCATATGTGGTCAGATGTTTTGCAATGCGACCTCAGTCTGAACGGTCATCGGAATTCATGCGACTTTTAAGTCACTCTAAAGGAGTTGTCGTCAAAAGTACCGAATCGGTGCTGAAATTTACAAAATGTGAATCTTTGAGCCCGGAATCGTAAATGCATCTGATTGGCTATTGTGTTCACCCGCTCTTCGGATACTGAATGTCTGTGATTGGCTACAATGATCAACGCACGGGAGCGTTTGAGAGCGCACGGAATTGTTAGAAAGTGTTTTGAAAGTGGGAGCGTTTGAAAGCACAAGCAGGAGTCTATCAGCGGACCGGTCACATTTTTAAAATTTCAGATTTTGACAACACTCCGTCACTACTTCGTCACAATTCTGCGCTCATAGGAACCACTTCAAAGATTTTGCATAGCCGAAGTTATCAAGACAGTTGCTCAAGGAAGTGAGTGAAAGGACAGTGATGTCTCTGAACTTATAAGTACCGGTATTACAGCAACAGCTTTAAATACAAGCAAATCATGAGGGCTCGTATCAGAAATGTTAAAAAAAATTCTGCTCTTTTCATCTTCTGATCTTAGTTTTTATTTTATTTTATATTGCCTGCACAAATTTGCTGGCCTCCACAGCAGATCACACTATAAACGCGCAATCATGTAGTTTAATGTCCTCTGTTTACTTCCATATAACAGCGAGCTGCGTGTCGTATTTTTATTGTTATTTTGCGCATGCGGATCAGTTCAGGACCATGATCTGTTCATACTGGAATCTGAAATTGGCCGTTTAAAATGACAATGTGAACAACTATACAAAAAAAATCTTATCTGAGCAATAAATCGGAATTAAGCACTAAGGCTCGCAGTGTGAGCGTAGCCTTTAAGATGCTGTTACATATTATTGGGGAAAATAACAATTGGAGTGGATGGATTTATGTTCAAAAACAATATATAAGTGAATTTTGCATAATAGGTCCCCTTTAAAATACTTATGATTCTAATTTATGGGCGTTGTGTACATTTTATCTTGGACAACTCATGTCCCTTTAAAACCATATCAGTTAAGTTATCAGAAAATATATATATTTTATGTATGAATTGTAATTTGTAGCCCAAGACAAAGATTGCCCACTGTAGCTATGCAGGGTTGAGCCTGGTTAGTACTTGGATGGGAGACCTTCTGGGAAAACCAGGTTGCCTGCTGGAAGATGTTAGTGAGGCCAGCAGGGGGTGCTCACCCTGTGGTCTGTGTGGGTCCAAATGCCCCAGTGTCTTGATGGGAGTGGGGACACTACTGTGGAAGCGCTGTGCTTCGGACACACACTCGGTGTCCACTCTGTTACATCTTCTGATTTAACAGGTTGACGTTGAATTTCAAAGATAAAATGTATTAAAAAAAATAGACGGTGAGAAAGTAGTCAAAAATAAGAGTGGACAATAAATTAAGGGACAAGCTAAAAATGTTTATTGTAATTGTTAAAATTAATTGAAACTCTTTACATTAGAGAGAATCAATACTGATATACCCAAAAACGTAAAAAAAAAAAAAAAAATTAAAATAGGAAAAATCACAGTAGTATGTGTTGTATTTAACATAAAAATGGGGTACGCAAACCTGGGGACATATGAAAAATGGGGCTATATGGTGGTTCAAAATGCTGTAAAATGTCTAAAAACAAATACAATTATCTACTTCAATATGCTTAGAGTTCAAATGGTGTTATTTATGACTAAGACAGCTTTGATATTGTTCAATATTTTAAGGCTGTAAAATCATAATCTTAACTGTGGACACCAAAGGCACTGATTCCCAGGAATGACCGCTGCTCTGTTTGTCTTTAGGTGAATGAACTACAGAACTTGACCAGTGCAGAGGTGGTTGTCCCGCGGGACCAGACGCCTGATGAAAATGACCAAGTAGTAGTAAAAATCACAGGCCACTTCTATGCAAGCCAGGTGATTGAGCTACTAGACATGCTAGAGCTGAATAATGGTTAAAATGTGAAATTCTCTGGTGGTGAAATACTTTCTCTGATCCCAATAAATGTGTTGATGTATTGTATTTAAATAATACTTACAATTATATATAAATATTTTATTATTAATTTCAATATGTATTTTGGTCAAGTACTTTAGTCACTTTTGATCATTTCTTAATTCTTAATGATTCATTGAGCCTTACACACAGCTTTATCCAGTATACAATCATCCAGCCTTTTTTCATTTATTGCTCAAGTACTGTGATGACGATATGTTATTTTGCGCTTTGATTTAAGTATTTTTCCGTTATCTTTCATGTCTCTCAGCTGGCTCAGCGGAAGATCCAGGAGATTATCTCTCAGGTGAGGCGGCAGCAGCAGCCTAAGGCCTCAGCCACAGGTCCACCAGTCACCCGGAGGAAATAGAGCCACCGCGTCTTCTCGGAGACTGACAGGACACGGGACGCGTCCATCTCAGGGGTCAGGGAATGTCCTTACAACCCCGCCTGCTTTTACACCCATTCCTCCTGAAGTTTCATTGAGACTGTGTACACCTTCCCTCCCCTCACAATTTCTTTGAATCAAATCATAGGAAAATCAGCCACCCAGTCCCTGCCTTAATACGATAAATGCACAGTCCTTAATTGACAAACGTTAAATGTAGTTTTTGATATTTGAGTTCATTGGGAAATGCAGCATTTGAGTGTAAAAGGCGTTTTGAGCCTGTTTTTTTGGGGTGCGGAATGGGTGACACGGGGTGGGGTTTAAGGTCTTCGGCTTGAGATGGAAAGAGGATTGTTGAAGTACGCACGCTGTCCTGTGATCCGTAGTGGCATTTTATAAATTCTGATGCATTTTATAGATTAATAGATATATATACATAATGTAAAATTATGAAAGGTGGAGCAACACTGCCACTTATGACTGAGGGAAGTGTTGATTGGTGTTGGCCAGGAAACCAAGTTAATATGCATTTTACTGATCTACCTCAGGCTAGAGTACCTCAGAAAAAAAGAAAATTATATATGAAAAAAAAATGTTCTGTTTTTTTATTTTGCTTTGTGGTATTTTGTATACTTTATAAAGCTAATAGTTCTTGAACATTTTTATTTTTTTAAGAAAATGTAAAATTTAGTCTGTAGTGAACGGATGAATCCCGGACTCCGCCTTGTTCCGTTTGCAGCGTGCGCTCGATTAATAACTGTATATAATTTTGCGCATATCTGGTGTGTAAAAGAGCGGAGTTTGGGCTTCTATGTTGGCTACAGATAGGAGAAAGAAAAGAAAAGCGCCTCAGTGTCGCTGAGGAGCCACCACCCTCTGAACACGTCAAGGTAATGAGAAATAACGCCAACCATACATACCGCAGCAATGCCGTGCTAATATGCTAATACCTGTCTCGGCGGTAGCATACGTTTCACCCGCAGTTCATTACACTTCAGTTAGGGTTGGATGCAAGCAATAGAGGTCAGGGATAATCAAGGTCCTGCTGTAGCCTCTTTGACACCCCCTCATCCTCAACGCGACTAGTTGTCTATCATAATAAAGAACGACCAGCCCGATTGAGGTTGTTTTTTCTTTTCCCGTGCTCATCGTTTTTTTTTTTTTTTTTTTTTTTTCGTTTTTTTTTTTCTTCTCTCCCCCTTTTCCAAATAATGCGCTCCGTTTGGTCTTGGGACGGCTTTTTGCATCAAACTGGGCTTTACATGCCGAAGATTTTCAGTGTTTAACGTCAGTCAATGCATGTCGGGGTTGGGAAGTTTCACTGCTCAGATGCTTTTGCGTTAATAGCTATTAGGTTACAATAGTCGGGGGCGCGTCTCTAGGCTAACGAGCTATGACGTAGAGATGAACGCGCGAACGGTTTCATTTATATCTTTCGTTTATCATTCAAAGTGAAAAAGCAAAAAAATATATAAAATGAACATTAGCAAAGAAACTAAACGTTTAGTAAATAAGTGAAAAAACCAATATTCCTTTGTTTTCATGCAGAATGTAAATATGATTTGATTGTGGTAAAAGAGTGCATCCATGCTTCCACACTAGTTAGACCATTGTCTACCTCAGCTGAGGAAAGGGTGTGTGGCGGGAATCCTTCCATCTCACCCGAGACCTCCAGCGCGCGCAGCGATACCTCGAGTCCCTCGCGAACACTTCCGCACTGGGAATGCGCGTGGCGCCGAGCGCTGACCAGAGGGGCACAAGTGATCGTATTGTTTTTCTTTCCACACTTCTTACACCGTTTTTTGATCTACCTCTTGTTAGAAAAGTATTTAAATTAGAGGCATATTGCTATTTGTTAGAATCTATAGGGTCATATCCCATCTGTCCCTTTCCTCACAGAAAAAAAAATATCATTAAAAAAAAAAAATCATGTATGGCTAGGCTTTAAAGATGACTAAGAAAATGATTTCATTTTTGCCTGCAATTTATTCTCTGCTAACTGATTTGAAACCTCACCTAATTGCTTTTTCCCCCTTTTTCTTTCCGCTTCTTGGTTTGGTGGTGTGGCTTCCTTGTATTGGGCTTTATTTCTTGCATAGGTATTGTATTAAAGGTCAAAGTGTTTAATTTGGAAACTGATTAATGATGGCTATAGAATTTTTTTTCAAGGGCCTGCTTCATTTCTTGCTTATGAAATATGAACAATGGAGTCTTTATTTTTTACCTTTTTCATGTCTTATGGATGCTACAGTTTTTTTTTTTTTTTCTGTTTTTTTTTTTCTTTTCTTTTTTGACCGATCTGATCCAATTTCATTTCATGGCTGTGTTGTGTGGTGAATCATGTTTCAGTGGGAATGTGATGTGGAATTCTGGGATCTGGAATAGTTCCCGGGAAAAAACGTGGTCCGATTTCAGCATGATAAGCAACATCCCCTCCGACCGTGCTTGTGCGCCCTCACACACCTCCACTTGTCAAATGCCTCTGATACAAAGAAAATAATTAAAAGTCAAGTTGGCTCCTAGCAACCATCGTTTGTGATTCCTTGGCTGTTCTTTGTGTCCATATTTGTCACTTTGTGAACTGGAAGGTTGTTCCCTCCCCATCCCCAAAACTAGTCTAATTTCAGTTAAAATACAATGACCCCTACAAAGGTTGAAGAATTTTCAAAATGGGTTATCAATATATAAAAATGGCTGA
Organism: Squalius cephalus; assembly: GCF_949319135.1. Classification (NCBI taxonomy): domain Eukaryota; kingdom Metazoa; phylum Chordata; class Actinopteri; order Cypriniformes; family Leuciscidae; genus Squalius; species Squalius cephalus. The sequence continues at coordinate 30,657,963 of NC_137129.1, forward strand.
TACATTAGCAGATAGTGGTTTAGAAAGTTTATTAGAATATTTTTGTATATACAGCACTTACAGTAGTGGTTAATTATATTTAGAGTGCTGTCAAATTAATTTAAATACCCAACCTGCATGTATGTAATCAATACAAATTTCCCAAATTCATGTCATAAGAAGAAATTGTTAGTAAAGTGTTTTCTTATGAAATAACAGCTTAATTACCATCAACTGAAAGACATCGGTCCTTCACCAAAAAAGTGCACCAAATCCACTCCCCAAACATTCAAAAATGAATCCAATATCTCTTGAACATATGAAGAGTTGAGATGCAAAACCTCTAAGTGCCATCTGAAATTTTCTTCTAGAATGATCATTTTTATCAAGCTCATATATTTAATTTCAGTAATTTCCCTTAAATGACAATGAAAATTACCTATACCTATTACCTATAGTCATTTAAGTGAAATTACTGAAGCTTGATAAAAATGATCATTCTAGAAGAAAATTTCAGATGGCACTTAGAGGCTTTTGCATCTGAACTCTTCATATTCAAAACCGTATCTTCTCAGAACATTACACTACCATTCTCACTCAACTTTCTCATCCTTTCTGCACATTAAGAAACATTTCATATGAACATGTCAAATCAAATGCCACAAAGCTTCACTCAAAATTGGCCAAAAGCGGTAATTTTCAGCTTTAAGTCCTGGTTCATAGATCTGGTATATTTGAGCTCATTCATCCCCTATCTCCCATTAAAAATCTTTAAAGCTTGTATGTGCGGTTACTAAAATGCTTTGATTATTTATTCTAACTTAACTGAATAGAAGATGCCAGAGTAATCTAATCTTGCTGAAAACACTGGTCTACGAGATCACTTGTTATTCTTATAGATAGACTACAGCTTTGAGTGATGTATCGAATAAATAGCAGCTGCAGAAACTAGACGCTGCGACATCTCGGATCAGTCTATTGTGGCCTTTCTGTCAATAAATGACTTCTCTCCTCGTCGGCAGAGAACAGAGCTGCTCTTAGTCCGCTTAAACTCCAGCTACCAGCATTTCTCTCTGCGTCCTCCAGCATAGAGCGTCTCACTGGACGATACACCTTATATCGCCTAAAAGGAATAGAAAAAAATGAAGGGATTAAGATTCGTATTATGTTTTTAAAACATCAGTTTGGTTAGTGGTACTCACTTGTAAGCCATGATGGCAATGAATGCAAAGATGGAAATAAGCACAGCGCTGGAAGACAGAACCACCTCAGCAACATGGGAGGATTTAGGAGAGTCTAAGAAGAGGGATACAATTAAAAAAAAAAAAAAATCCTCAGCCAATTATAATTATAGAAATATAAGTCTGTATATTTATACATTTCTAAATCTTTATAAATGTTTGATTTAAAGTGAAATATTTGTGAGGAAAAAAACAGAAAAAGCTCAGTTTAGAGACACCCCTTTAGTGAATTTAAGGGGGGGGGGGGGGAGCAACTAGTGACTTTTTGGACTGCTGGTTAACATTTAGTCAGTCACTATATCATACTTCTGTCTGACAGAAAATATGTAAATGATCAGCTATGTATTATATACTATATATAATATTAAAATACAGTATGTGAGCACATATTAGGAGTTGGTGCATTACGTCATCTAGCAACATTTAACAACTTTTTTGAGCAGGCTTTAGCTACTTTCCATTGGAAATAGTTGGCAACACTAAACAAAAATGAGCTGAAAAAAATCTATACATTTTACATAAAACACTTAAATGAAAATGAGAAAATTTGCCTTGGCAACTAACTGAAATAAGTTCAGGTAAAATGACCAAAACTAAAACTGAAGTAAAAATAAATTGAAATATATTTTTAGAAACTAATAAAAACAGCAAAAGCACGTAACAAAATAAATGTAAAATTATACGGAAAAAAAGCTCATTCAGAATATTAAATGCTATAATTTTATAGAAATAATACTAAAATAACTTTGTATCAATATATATTATAAAAAATTGGTAACATTACTTTTGATGGTCCCTTTTGAACATTCAGCTGTCTAGAAGTAACTTCATGCCAACTTATTCTAACCCTACCAGTCTACTAATACTTTACTAATGTTAGTTAGTAGACATGTAGGTGCAACATTACTTATAGTCAACAGAATGTGTTAAAAGGACCATCAAAATAAAGTGAAACCTGATAATTCGATAAAAAAAAAATAAATCATTTCAAGGGACACTACATACAAACTTACTCTTGTCAGGGCTGTTGCCAATTGTGACTGAGGTGGTGGTGGCAAGAGCCAAGCCTCCAGGCACACCCAGCGTGATGTTGACACAGTAAGTGCCCGGCGTTTGGAAAATGCGTGTCAAACTGATCTTGCAGCCCTCGCCGTAAGGGGCCACGTCCTCACACAAGATATTCCTGACCTCCTGACAGGCGGAGTTGGCCACTATGGTGCAGGCCACTGAGGGAACACTGAGAAAAGGAGGGATGATGCTCAATTATATAGGGTGTGATCCACACTTCATCTGTGTTGTAAATGTGACTGAATGTTTTTGACATATGACGGTGACGTGCTGTGAAATGTCTCAGCTGGAGGGCCTCAAAATGCTCACTGCAGATCAGAATCAACTACATCTAAAAATGCTCTTCACTTTCTGTCTTCTCATGTGAAGCACATGATCTTCTGTCTGCTTTTTATATATAGGCTATATATATATGCGGTTTGTCTAAATCTTACCTGCCTGAGCATGTCACCATGAAGTTTACAGATGTGTTGGAAATTTTGTCAGCTGACACTTTTAAAATCTGATTAGCTGGCAGATTCTGAAGAGCTGGAGGAGGTTCTGTAGAAACAGACATAAAAAAAAAATTTCTAAATAAAAAACAATAATGAAAAGTACAAAACATACCAGTGTTATTTTAGAATCTCTGATATATTAATTTCTTTTTTGTAATATTTTGGAGTATATTAGATTTTATTTGTATATTTTCTGTTTGCATTTTACGTTTAAATTTAGCATTTTTAGGCATGGTTTCACAGACAGGGCTTAGATAAAGCCAGGATTAGGCCTTAGTTCAATAAGGACATTTGAGTAGCTTTTTTAAACGTGCCTTAGGAAAAAACAACACATGGCAGTGCAATTTGCTTCCAGTTAAACCAGCTCAAACATGCATTTTAGTCTGTGAAACCAGCGGGGACGTTTTTTAGTTTATTTAGTTCAACTTAAACGTGCAGAAAGCGATTTCTGAGAAACACTGTTGATATTTGAAATCAATCCAAACAAACACAGTTGTGATGTCCAGTTAGCGAACTAATCGTTCTTTTGAACCGGTTCTTTTTAGTGAACTGGCTGAACCAGTTCACCATATTGGACTGAAACGTCTGAAACAGTTTGTGGCTCAAATCAGCACAGATCTACCAAGTTACTCAATCAAACACTTTCAGATGTGTCTGACAGTCATACCATCTTGAAATGAGCCAATATCCGGGAGTATATGATCCTTTGATGCGGGTTTTTGCCAACTCATTCTGCACTCCAGTTAGTCCAACAGTACACTGAACTGAAAACAGTCTTTCGGGCATGTCCGATATGCTAAGAATTGTGTGCAGAGGGTTTCATAATGTGGCAAAATGTATGTTTCTGATGTCTTTTGCTGAAAAGCATAAAGTATAACAAATTAAAGGTATTGGAAGAATGCAAGAGTGGATGTCTCTTTTATCATAGCAGAAGCTAAAATAATGCTTCGCGAAACATAAAGCAAAGATGATGAACGAATGACAAGGAAGAACAGAAAATGAACATATACAGTACACAGAAGTATACAAGCAAGAGTTTGTTGTTAGTTGCCAGAAGCACAACAGCTGCGTTTCCATTACCTTCATATTGCGCAAATTGAAATCATTAATTGAAAATACGCCCAATGGAAACGCATCAATTTCACAAAAACTCCCATATATACTGTAGGAAAACCGTTTTTAAGCTTGTGTGAGGTGGTAACATAGGTCCTAAAGCTGTTGCCTGATCATAACCTTTATTTTTTCCAGTGATATTCCCCTGAGCTTTTCTCTTTTGTAATGTCTCTCAGCCATCTCTCTTTCTAAAGTCTTTCTTCAAATCTCCCTCTTGCTCACTCTCTCTCCTCCCCCATCATGAGTGGACACGCCCCCTACTGCTGATTGGCTACAAGTTTGTTGTGTTGCTCCTTCTCATCCACTTTCAACTAGTCTAGAACTCTAGACGCACCCTAGCGGCAGCAAAATGTATTTTGCAGCCAGGGTAGTCTAGCAACTCTCCATTGACTTTCGTGCTGGAAAAACCTAAATTGGGTCAGGCCAATCACGTCGTGTATAGAGTAGGCGGGGCGGGCTTAACATAATGACGACAGAGTTGCGACGATTTCCTGCTAACTGTTACTTGAAAACAAAGAAGAGCTGCTGCTGGAGAACAGTCTTTCGAAACGGCTTTGTCCGCGACTCTGGAGGACTTGGAGTTAAGTTCTTTGAGAAAAGAGCAAAGAACGGCACTTAAATAGTCGATTGTCGAGTTCACGCGCATAGGTTTAGTACCTATGATCATGTGCGTGAACTCGACAATCGACTACTGTGGACTTCGACCGAAAAACAGGATGTAAATACAGGTATGTGCGCTATCTGAATTAACATCACTTTTATTCATATCTTTCACATCTACTGCAGTCAGATTCACCCGTGTTCACTCCTAAGGAATCACTCACATGGCTGTGCACTTGTAATGACACATAAAGGATGTTAAGAGGCTAAAAGCAGGTTTAAAACTTGCCCCATTGAAGTCAACAGGGTGCAAATTTTAAAAAGAGGATAACACGGTGTAGGCAACACCGATTTTTGTCGTTGTTCTCTGTACTGACAGCACTCCAAATTTACCAAAAAAATTAGCTCAATGTTAAAATTGACCAGAGTTCTCCTTTAAGTCATTCTTAAAAAAGGAAGATGTGTTCGTAGTTTTGCCGGCCAGATTCAAAAGTTGAATCTATCAACTAACGTTAGCTCCGCTGTTGGGAAAACGCTCTGGTTGGTTGAAGCGCTGTCCTATTGCGTGCAGAGTGAATTTGAAAGACAGCCGTTTATCCCGCCTCTCGGATTGAGCCGTGTCTATGGTGAGTTGCCAGACCAAACATCTTGATGTAGGTCTGGCTTGCCAGGCTAACTTTCAACAGCATTTCTCAGAAATTGCTTACTGCACCTTTAAATTAAAATGAGAAATGTAGCTTTTTTAAATTTAATTTTATTTCAGTTATTGTTTATTTTATTATAAACAATTATTTTTTAATGGTTTTAGTTTTAGCTAACTATAACCCTGATACAAACCCCAAAAATTTGTGGTCTGGTAATCTTCTTACCAATGATGATTATCTCGCCTTCAAATGAACCATACATGTGGCGGAAACAGTCGGACTCCTTGAAGTGTGTGTGTTTGATCATCGGCGGAGAGGTGGGCTGCTTATAGGTTGAACTGGCCTCAGGTACAGCAGTTGCTGTAATAGATGTCACCTCTGAATCAGTTTGCAATGGTTCGGTTGTTGGAACAGCAGTTGTATGAACTTGAGGGGTTGTACTTGGTGAAGGATTGGTGATGATAGAAGCTAGAGAATAGTTAAAAAGTATTAAATACATTGTACAACCCCAAATCCAGCAAATTTGGGACATTCTGTAAAATGCAATAAAATCAAGAATCTGTGAATTGTTAACTCTATTTCAGCTTTATTTAACTGACAAAAGTACAAGAAAAGATTTCCAATGTTTTCACTGAACAACTTAGCTGTATTTTGTAAATAATTGTTGATTTTGGTGGCTGCAACACACCAAAAAAAGTTGGGTAGAGGCATGATTACAACTGTTAATTTCACTTTTTAAAAGTTTTGGGAATTGAGGATACTAATTGTTTAAGTTTTGCAAGTGGAATTGTTGCCTAATCTCGTCTGATATCAGAAATCTGTTCAACAGTCCGTGGTCGTCGTTGTCTGATTCTGCTTTTGATGATAGGCCATACATTTTCAATAAGAGACCGATCTGGACTGCAGTCGAGCACATCCACTCTAGAGTGTCTAAGAAACCACTCTGTTGTAGAACATGCTGAATGAGGCCTGGTTCCCAGGAAAGATGTCATCTTGATGGCAGTTTATGTCTCTGTACAATCCAAATATACGCCTCCACTACGTCAATGTACCTTCACACACACCCATGCTGTTTGCACTGATGCACCTCATACCATGACAGATGTTTGCTTTTGTACCTGTCGCTGATGATAGTCTGGATGGTCCCTTTCATCTATCTATGGGACTGAGAACTCAATGTCCGTTTTCCCCCAAAACAAGCTTAAACATGGACACAACTGATCGCAGCACACGTTTCCACTGTCTTTTAGACCATCTGAGATGAGCTCAGGCCCGGAGAACTCGCCGGCATCTCTGCATTAAACAGATGTATAGATTTCTCCTTGAAGTAACAGAGATTCGAGTCGCATTTCTTGTGACAAAAGTTTTTCAAAGAACTCCCGAGCACATGTGGATATATTTAACAGAGCAGCAAGATGGTTTCTCATGCAGTGCCGTATGAGGGCTCAAAGGTCACACTCCTTCAACAGAGGTTTCCTGCCTTGCCCTACATCTACTGAGATCTATGGATTCCCTGAATCTTTTCACAATATTATGGTAGATGGTGAAAGACATAAATTCTTTGCAATCTTGCTTTGAGAAATGTGATTTTTGAATTGTTTGACAATTCACTCGTGATATTTGGCTCTATGTGATGAGCCATGATCCATCTTTGCTTGCAAAGACTGAGAAGCTCTTTTACACTTAATCACGATACCCTCACCTATTACCAATTTACCTGCTCATTGTGGACTGTTTCAAAAGTGTTTGACTTGGATATTGTATCTTTTTTTTTTTTTTTTGCCTCAGTCCCAACTTTTTTTGTTGCAGCCATCAAAATCAGCATTTGTTTATATTTACAAAATACTATTAAGTTGTTCAGTGAAAACATTGGAAATCTTTTCTTTGTACTTTTGTCAGTTAAATAAAGATGAAAGAGAATTAACTAACCACAGATTCTTGATTTCATTGCATTTTACAAAAGGGGCAACTTTTCAGGATTTGGGGTTGTAGAAATGTCCTTTACGTGTTCTGTTTGTAGTCAGTCATATTAGAATTTTTTGTTGCTTCAAATACAACTTGTCTTACCCTTGGTGGTCTCCATTTTGCTTGTGAATGCATGAGTGCCAGGAGGTAGAGTAGGCATTGCTGAAACACAAAACACATCAAACAGAATGCTGTATATTGGCTGGCCTTTAACATGACAGCAGTTTTAAGCATAAGTGTCCAGATTTTGACCTGATTTTATTGGATAATAATGAATATTATATGTCTGGCTTAGATAAGAGGATATCTGTTGTCTAGGAGCGTAAAGTGCCTGTGTTGATGAGATTACCTGGGGTAGGAGCCTGTGTGAAGTGCATTGGTGTTGGAGTCGGTGGTGGGCAGGGTACACGGAATGATGCCACCACTAAGAGCTTGACTGTAACATTTCCAAGCGTATTGTATGCATGGGTTGCCACATTGCTGTGGGTGACCAACTGGTTGCCATCCCGAAAGTCCCAACTGAAGTCCACCGCATCAGCTGTCTTCAGATAGTTACTTGGGTCGTGGATCTGGACGTTGAAAATCACATCAGACCCTCTGACAAAGATGTTTTTGTCAGTTATGCTGGCTGCTTGTTTCTGGGAAATGTTCACAGAGAGCGGAATCTTATCTGGATGAAAGAAAAACCTTGGTTAAAATCGAAAATTGATCAATAAAAGAAGTTGAAGGGGTTTTAATCTTTATATATATATACACTGAACAAAATTATAAACGCAACACTTTTGTTTTTTCTCCCATTTTTCATGAGCTGAACTCAAAGATCTAAGACTTTTTCTATGTACACAAAAGGCCTATTTCTAGTGTTCAAAAATCTGTCTAAATCTGTGTTAGTGAGCACTTCTCCTTTGCCGAGATAATCCATCCACCTCACAGGTGTGGAATATCAAGATGCTGATTAGACAGCATGATTATTGCACAGGTGTGCCTTAGGCTGGCCACAATAAAAGGCCACTCTTAAATGTGCAATTTTATTGTATTGGGGGAGTCCCGGAATTCCTGGAAGCTGAAAATATCCCAGTTCTTGCATGGCCAGCACTGTAAAAAGTGAACAGTTGGATCAACTTAAAAAAATTACTTCAATTGGTAACACCTAAAGAAATTAAGTTTTCTCAACTTAAATTATCACGTTTTTCATGATAAAACATGTCAGCCACTGAGCATGTTTAGGAATGCTCTGGATCGGCACTTCAGATGCAAAAGCCTCTAAGTCCGTCTAACGTTTTTCTTTAATATTAACATTTTTATAAGGCTCCTATGTATAGGTTTCTACCCAAGTACCGGCATTTCTGAATGGGCTGAGGCTGCGATTTAGTGAGTTTGAAGTGAAAATATTTGATGAACGTATACTGTGCACGGAGAGCATTCACCCAGTATAATTATCTCATTTTTGACAGAGGTGGCTTTTAGAGGCTTTTGCATCAGAGGTTTTCATATATATATATATATATATATATATATATATATATATATATATATATATATATATTAAGGCTGCATTTATATAGGCTACATTTATTTAATTAAAAAATACAGAAAAAAACTGTAATATTGTGAAATATTATTGCAATTTAAAATAACTGGTTTCTATTTAAATATATTTTAAAATGTAATTTATTCCTGTAAATTTCAGCAGCCATTACCCCAGTCTCAATTACTAAGCCTAAAAAATCATTATAATATGCTGACTTGTCAGATATTATTGGTGCTCAATTATCAATAATGGTTCTTATTATTATCAATGTTCAAAATAGTTTTTGCTGCTTAATAATTACTGGAAACTATGATACATTTTTCAGGATTTTTTTTTGGATTAATAGAAAGTTCAAAACATTTATTCAACAAGTTCAACTCAACATTTATTTAAAATGTAAGCATTTTGTAACATTATAAATGTCTTTTCTGTCACTTTTGATTAATTTGAAGCATCCTTGCTGAATAAAAGTATCAATTTCTTTCTTTTCTTTTTTAAAAATAAATCTTACCCAAAACGAAATAATTACATAATAAAGGTCATATATTGAATTATATAATAATATTAATAGTATAATAAAAAACAATATTATACATATAATATTATTTATATATTGAAATCTATATATATACAAGGGACATTTATGATCCTGTACATAAATATGACTAAAAGTAACTGGCAGACCTGTTATGAAGAACACAGTACTGTCCGTAGAGAGCGGGCTGTACTTTCTGCGCTCACGTTTACGATAAACCATCACTTCCATCACACCGGCTCCAAATGTCATGTTAGTGGTGTTCAGGGTCAGATGGGAGGAGGAGCCATCACATGTCTCAAAATACTGGCCTGTGAGGGAAAAACCACAGGATGATGGTACATTAGTGTGGTTACACTGATATCATTTGGGTCAGTGAATGGTTGAAACTCACCCATGGTGTGCCACACATAGACATAACCTCTACGTCTCCAGTCATTGGTCTGAGGAAAAGGCTTTCCATCAGGAAAAACATTGCACCTCTTCAAATCTGTACACTTCCCAAAGCCATAGTCATCCAACCAGGATGTCCAGTTAAACACATACCCTGAACGCACCTGCCCATTAGCTGAAAAAAAGCAAAGGGGTTGAACAGATGAAAAAATAATGTGTGATATGTAAATGCAACCTTTTGAAATACAGCTCATTTTTTCCCCTTGCAATTGTGCGTAGAGATTATAGGGGTATGAAGCACCTGAGGCCTCCATCATACCGTCGTCACAGTGCTCGTCATACACCAGATTGCCACTGCTGTCCTCCGTCTGGCATGGTGGGAACTCCAGAGCTGCAGTGAACGACATGCACGAGCCGTTCATTGCAGGGCTGTCGCTCGTGAGGCGCACCTTCGGTGGTTTGTCTGTGATGTTCACGAGAGAGCATTGAATGATTATTGTGTGAGGTCATTTCTGTAAAGCACTTTACAATACAGATTGTTTCAAAGCAGCTTTATAGAGATAACAGGAAAATGCAACAAAGTCCAGAAGAAAATAGCGTCACAGTCCAGCTTAAGTAAGTTCAGTGATGTTTCATTTTGTTGTAAAAAAGTTATTAATTTTGTTCATTTATATATATATAGCCGCTCTGGAGAAAACCGTGATGTCATCGTCCAGCTTTAATGTACATTTTTATTCCTGTCATGCAGTATTTTTTCATGTCTCCAATTTAATGTGAGATTAATATTTTTTTTCTCAATATCTGTTAACATAATGGAGAAACATTTTTAAAAATATTAATCTCACAATTTTAAAAAATGGAAATTATAAAAGGACAAAATGGCAATTTCTAAAACGTTTTCTTTGGAATATTGTTTAAATTGGAACCTTTTTTGGGGGGGGGTTTTCGTGTGGCCTTAGTATGACCTTTCCATCTTGTCAAACTTTTAGAATATCACTTAACTAATGAGATCCTGGATGTAAGAGATATCATTTTGGTGGGAAAACATCAGCACATATATCTGTAAGTATGGGGTGCGTCTCAATCAGCTCCCTAGTTCAGTAGTCAGGGCACTGATCAGGGAGTCTGCCATTTTAAGGGCTGTCTAAGTCGCAAAATAATTCCAGTTCACTGAAACTTTCGCTTTCTAAACAATCCCACAATGTATAATGAAAACCAGGGAGCATCGATGCTCACTATGCTGCATCCGAAATCGTATACTTTCCTATAGCAGGCAAAAAACAGTAGCCTATGTGACAAAAGTAGTATGTCTAAATTCACAGTCCTCATAAAAGAGTTGGCAAAAAGTAGCTTCCTTAAGCAAATTACTCTCCTGGCGACATTCTTAAGTGTGCATACTATCCCATGAGGCCACTGGAGAGGATTTGTGAATGGCATGTTAATGAAGACATGGCGAATGTAGTATCCATCCAGATTATATTCACATTCATACTATAAAGAACACACTTTTTAGCGGTCGTGGAGTAGCCTAATTAATTATTCAAAATAAGTAGGCTACATACTCAAATAGGCTATATGCAATTTCTGACACAGCCAGCCCCGTTCCCTTAATGAAAGTTCTGAAGTGTGAAACATAGCCTACATCCCGCCAACCAACTCATCACACACACACAATAACATGTAGGCCTAATAGATGTGTTGAAAAAACAAACCATTGTTTTATTATAAATGAATTATTTAACTCTTTCCCCGCCAAAAATGGAATTTTCCGTTATTTGTGAGAAAACGCTTCCCAGACAAACAGAATTTTCCTGGCTTCTGTTGTTTTCACTGTAATGCGCAAGGGCCCCTAGGGGGCGCTATGACACATCTCCTGAAAGAGTACTGAATCTCTTGATTAAAACACTGAAATGCTAGAAATACATCAAAGTTTATTTAGATTGCGGAGGCATCGGATAGATGTGATATTTTGGGTACCTGCTTATGTAAGTAAAAAAGGGGAATGAGAGAGCAGACAAAATAGGAACAAAAAAATCAACCAGGATGAGCGATGTTATAAATATTCCCTTTGGTAAAGGAGAAGCTAAGGCAGTGATCAAAAAATCACAGAAAGTGCAGAACATAATGTTTCATTGTAGGAAATACAGGGAAGAGAGGATTAGACTAAAGCAAAAGATAAGTCAGGCGGGAAGAAAATGGAACCTTGAGGGTGTATTGGGAACAACAGGAGAAGGGGGAAAAGATACATAGAAAGCTGTTGTGGAATACCTGAAGGATATAGGGGTATATACTATAAGATTTAGTTTATGTATTTTTAATAAAATAATAAGTCATGGTTGCAATCCGCCATAAAACTAAAAGAAGAAGATCAAAGCACAGGCTAAGTATTAAGCAGAATTAAGCTTTTTTTTTTATGAGGGTATATTCTTTCTATTGATATATTGCATGTTCAGATATTCATACAACAAAATATTCTGGGGACCATGACATTTTTGTGAAAATGATCAAAAACGAATGTTCAAAAAATTATTAAAAAAAAGAAATACGCCAGCGGGGAAAGATTTAATAGGCCTATAGCATAAGCATAGCCTACATCACTAGACAGGTATAGTGAACATAAGTTAGCTAATATTATCATTTATTTACGGCTGAAATTATGCACATAGGCCAATGTAACAGGCAAATGTTGCAAATATGCAACAAGCAATGTATTTATCATAATGTAGGCTACTTTAAATAACATGTAAAAAATAATGTCTGAACGATATCAGTTCTGCTGTTGTACATAACAGCAGTGTATATACAATGAGGACGTTATCATGTCACCGGAAATAGAGTCATTAGTGTCTCTATTTTTTCTATAGTAGGCCTATATAGTAGGCCAATACTCATTAGTTACTACTAATACTACTAGTAACTCATTACTACTAGCGTAGTGAGCCAGGGTCCTTACTGTCCTTACAGTGCCTGAATTGGTGAACACGATATGTTGATTCCCGACCGAGGGAGCTAGAGAGCTGATTGAGACGCAACCATTGGCAATTTGATGAATTCTGTCATGTGTGCTATTAGCTGGCTTGTCTCACTCTAAAACTTTACATTATGCTTGCTAAAAGTCCAGAAATTATTTTGATATCACAATTATTAAAACTGGGGTAATAATTATCTCATATCTATTGTGTAAATATAAATAATCATGTTATAATTAATACACTTTGAGTGCCTGTACTCTTAAAAATAAGGTTCTGTATTGGCATCGATTGTTCCATGAAGAACCTATAACATCCACTGAACCTTTCCATTAGCCTACTCAAAAGGTTCTTTATAGTGGAAAAATTTTTTTCTTTCTTCACACTAAAAAACATGTTTGTTTGTTTGTTTGTTTGTTTAATAACAATTCACTGTAAAGTTCATTGTGGAACCAAAAATGGTTCTTCTGTGCATTTCTGAAGTGTGTGTACAATTTTATACAAATTATTTGATATTTATTTCACTCAAGAATGATCTTTTGGATCAAAATAAGTAAGACTGATAGGCTATTTGACAGAACTCTTACCATGTCTGCGAGTCAGCTGTTGTTTGATGGGGGGATACAGAGATTCGTCCCAAGGGTTCGTGTCCGGATCCCATCCAGGGATTGGGAACGGAAAAGGGAGCTTGTGTTTGTGAGGGAACATGTCACCATAAGCTGCACTCATGACAAGGGAAAACAGATATTTTAAAAGCATTGTGAATGAAAATAAAGCCATGCAAAACTCAGGGCTCCATTGCACAAGCATTTCTTCGCTATGGAACTGTTTCATGTAATTAAATGGACAATAATTTACATGAATTAGTCTTGAAATGTTATAAACCATAACAGGGAAAACTGGGCTAGTTGTCTCACAGGGAATTTGCCACTTTTCACTGGGCTATATCTACAAAAACAGAGGTGAACGTAAAAATATCAACCTACTAAAAAGCCCCAGATATAGCCTTCCCAAAAAGAAGTCTTAAAATGCGCTTAATTTACGCACTAACTTTATCCATGCGTATCGATACTTTTAACGAACTCAGATAATAAAAAGAAAAGACTAGAAAGCATATTCGCACAGTCTGAACGAAATGTTGAGGAAAGTATTTTCACAAGACTGACTGAAGTATCGTAGCCTAATTAGTTTCATGAGACTGCAGCGCGCGGACGAAACCAATTATTCCAACACACTGTAAAACATTTTTAAGTTATGTAGGCTATAGCCTATCATATGTTTTACCAAGCATAATTTACGTCGATTTGGGGGGAATTTAGAAATAGCAACCTGGAATATTTTATACTACACCCTATATAAGATTGTTTTAGTGGTTTAGCCTATATAAAATCACCTTGATTCAACAATCACTTGTCCAAAAACGTAAAAACTGTATTATAAAAATGTGCGGACAGCATGTAACAATTATAAACATAGCCTACTGATTACTTTTTTTTTAACTAATCATTTCGTTAAAAAAAGTTTTTACTTACTTTTTTTGCTGTTCGTTATAGGAACGAAAAATGCCCATGCCAGCACAAGTAACATTTCCAAATGCATCATGTCGACTTTTTGGGTGAACATACAAATAGTGATCAGATTGGGTTTTTTTTCCTTGTATGTCCCACTCTGCCAGTCCAGCTGCTCGTCCCAGACCCCTCAACTCTCTTCTGCTCAGTCACTCGCACGAGCTCTAATTTAATACAACAATCATGTGACGTTTCTGTAACAAGAAGCATCTGATTCTTAATTGGGATGTATGAGCGCGAGCTGAGAGGAGACCTCGGAGTCTCATGTTGGCGTGACCCTTGTTGCTTTCTCCTTGTATTTCGAAACACAAGCTATTTCAAAATAATCTTATTTTTCTTAGACTGTTGTCTGAGACTTTAGGCTTTATAGTCTTGTCCAAAACAAATGGTAGGCTACATTGTAGCCTTTTTAATGGCCCATTATATTAGATATCCTTGATCTGTAGAGTCCTTTTTTTTTTAATTTTTTTTATTTGAGGGTCAACGACAAGTAAGAATGATTATATGTGGACATTTAAAAAAAAAAAAAACGTATATACAAGTTATTAAAAATGTAATATTTGGATTGATAATTTCATACATTTTTAAAAATCCTTTATAAAATTTCAACAAAATTTCTGACCTGGGATACACTTGGGTGTACAATTTGATAATTATTTTTAAAAAGTTTTGAATCACGAAAATGATGAAGTTTTCTTTGAGTTACTCTGTTTGACCTGAACTAACCTTGCCTTTTCATTAAAAAGGTAAAAATATATTTTCCACTGACTTAGATTTGGGGACAATATTGTTTAAATATAGTCCTATAAAACTTCACTGCTAGTGCTAGGCATTTAACCCCCACGAAAATCGACTATAAAAAAAATTTAAGTCAAACATTTAAAACATGTTAATCAGAAGAGGTTTATTGAAGCATGAAACATTGTCAGTTTAAAAAAATCATTAAAGTCTTGCTGCGGTGGCTAACTAATATTATGTAGACTACGTTTTTATTGTTTTAGGCTATTTGTGTTGCACAGAATGTCCGTTGACAGTAAAAGAGATTAAATAGACTAAATAACATATTCGCACAGTCTGGTGGTGAATGAAATAGTCAGAAAAGTATATTGAAATAAACTGGCATGTTTTAGCAGCATAGGGTAAAATATTTTCGTGACAAAACAAGGTCGTGTCATCTAATTGCAAAGCGTTAAAAACCATTTAGAAACTCGGATGTCATAAGATTTCAAGACATATAGCCTAGCTGAGGTTTGCACAAATCCGCGCGCTTTCAGGAGACAAGAGTCATTGGGAAACGGTTGGAGGTCAAAGGGACGAACGATTGCAGAAGATTTGTCGAGCGCAAAGCTCCTTTAATTATTTTAAAGTAAGACTTTAAGATAGTCAGTTAAAATAGCCTACAGTAAAAAAATAAAATTGAATAAAAACATGAGAAAAAATTATTAGGCAGTTATGCGGCATAGTCTAATAACTGTAAATCATAAATGCATCTCTAAATCATCAGCTCATGTTTGCCCATAAGGAAACTGGCATGTCATGTCATCACATGCTTTGATGCGTCTCTCACGAGCTCAGTTTGAAAGTTCCTCCCAGTTTTTAATGTAATCATAATGGCGTGACTTTCCATGACATTTATGTGACATTCATTTATCCTGCCCACCAGAACCAACACTGAAAAGACAGAAATAGTTTAAAAAAGAAAATAACTGATGAAAAGTATGTGGAGACATTCCTATTTTCAAGTAGGCTACAGTCATATCGCGATGTTTCACTGACGACCCTCAGTATCTAGTATAGAGGCTATTATTTTTGTCATTTTTTTGTCGTGAACATCTTGCTTGGGAATATAGCCTTTCACAGCTAGTCATTTAGGCTGTGTATCTTAAATAGATACAATGAAATATATTATCAATATTATATTTAACTGATTAATATAGCTTGATAATGTTTTGCACACACCTCTCTTATTACGAACTGTAGTGATGGGAGAAATTAAGCTTTTCAAAGCTTCGAATCAATTGAACCAATTGCTTCGCAAAATGATTCACTGTTTCGAAGCGTTCGAAACGCCACACGCTGGTGACCCCTGCTGGTCACAACAGTGTAAATGCAACAAAAATTCAGGCCAAACATGCATAAAAACAAACACATTGCAAATGTTTTATTGAAAGTAAATTTGACTAAATCTACTAAATCCATAAAAACCCTTTATTAATCCACTGGAGTAGTATGGATTATTTTATGATGGATGGATGCACTTTTTTGGAGCTTCAAAAACTCAGGCACTATTCAATGCCATTACATAGCTGGGAAGAGCCAGAATATTATTTAATATAACTCAGATCTTCTTCGGCTAAAAGAAGAAACATATACACCTAGGATGGCTTGAGGGTGAGTAAATTGTGGGATAATTTCTATTTTTGGGTGAACTATTCCTTTAACAAACATTCCAATGATTTGATTGTATCTATCAGATTAAGATTAAACACCAAGTGTCTGTGTAATATGTGTTCTTTTATAAATTTCCAGGGCTTGTTTTGTTTGTTCCATGGATTTCTAACAGGCCAATAAGAGACTATTAACTACTATTATTCCTTTTAATTATACTAATGTCTAATTTAAACTTGTACAAATGTATAAAACTGATCAGAGTTTAGGTAAAACCACAGACTGTAATAGGGTAAAACCCATAGACACTTGTTCAATGGTTCGCCGCTGGGTGGCGATCTCAGGGAATCCGAATGAAAACCATTGAATTTTATTTTATTTTTGTATTTTTATATTTTGCAAGAAAGGAAACAGCACTGCATGCATTGAATATGTTAACATAAAAATGACAAACAATAACATCTCAACCAGTAGAAAAATTTGATAATTCTTAATAAACTTGTTGTTCTTATTGTAATGAATGAGTTTAAGAGATTTTACAATAAGGGAAATCACTGCGATATAAAGACATCAAATTTAGGCAAAGTCTTAAGAAATTTGTTTTAGTGAATACATTTCTAAATGCAACACAAAGATTTGACATACAATATTTTCCAGGGAATAACCATGCTTTCTTCCAGTGAATACTGTCAAAAAATGTTCCAGAAAAATGAATGTGTGTGTGTGGTGTGAACCGTTGAACGGCTCTGCTGTGAACCATGACGTAACGACGCCTCGTTTACTGAAATCACGTGACTTTGGCAGTTTGAGACACGCTCCGAACCAAAAGATTCGAGGGTTCGAAGCTTCATGAAGCAGTGTTTGGAAATCGCCCATCACTACCGAAGTGAAGGAAGATCACTGGGTGGCGCTATAGACTGTGTTCACTATCCTTAAACACAGACGAAGAAGGAACGTCACCGGTGTGACAGAGGTGAAATATTTTGACACAAAATATTCTTCCTCTTGAGCATATATGCTCGTTATGCTTTGTCCGCTTAGTATTTATCATTGCTTATAATTCATTTAAAGATAAATTGAACATAAAACTGATTATTTTATTATCATTAGAGATAAATTGCTTGTTGCTCACGTGTGTGAATGTCAGCTGTTGAGAAGAAACTCTCATTTCAGATTTCAATGTCGTTGGTTATTGTTCAGTAAATACAACTAACGTGCTTTGTATTTGATGACGTTATCAGGTGTTTGACCGGGATCAGACCGTCTATCTGATCAATCATGAGTGTCCCGTGTTTTGTAAGAACGGTGGCCAGAAGTTTCGCTGTTGGATCAAAACTGTTCAGACCAGCTGTTTTGTGTTCATGTAAAGACACAGTCACGCGGTGAGTATCCAGAATCTGGGGCTGTTTCTAGAGGCTTTGTGTTTTAAACCCTCTTGAGCTGGCTACCTAGTTGGCATGCAACAAAAATACTGTTGAGTTATGTAAGGAGCGCACTGGATGTTGAGACACAGCCAGCGTTTAGACACTATCCTTTGTGTTCAACCTAAACTTTACCAAATTTGTTTCAGAAAAATGTCATCCAGAAGACAGACTGACCATCTAGAGAGAACCGCTAACGTTCATAGAGACATGGTGAGTCTTCTTAGATTTCTCTGTCTATATTGGATGAAACCCTTGGCCTGTTGACTATAGATTCCTCTGAACATATAAATGGTTAACAAATGATGTAGCCAAGTAGGTGAAAGTTCAGACACTTATTCTGTGTTGTATGTCAACCAATGTCAAATGATTTTTGTCATGAGAGTTCAAGACGACATCATTTTATTATTTATTCCACCTTTAATTTGTTGATATGTAGCATACTGGATAGTATAGTGTTATTTCATTAACATCACACTTCAATCATTGAGTGTGTGTATAGTTTTGAGTGATAAAAATGTATAATGGCTCTCATTTGTACATCCGAATTGAATAAAGCATTACATTTAAAATCCTGAGAGGCTGAATTATGGGGATTTTATTGTAAATTCTCTGTAAAGACATGATTTGATGTTCTGTGTGCATCCAGCAGCTTTTCTCTGCACGTGTGAGTGAGGTTATGAACGAATCTGAAGCAGTAAAGCGACTGAGACTGGAGGTTCCACATCCTGACTTCAGCTTCCGTGCTGGACAGTGGTAAGAACGCTATACTAAATGATATCTTGTATAATATGATGGGGTTGTGGGGGTATATGAGACAATAAAAGTTGGGAAACACTAATGTAGACAGTCTGGAGCTAATACTGTTCCTAAATGTTACTTTATTTTCATTTGAAAGTGACTAATGGATAAGAAGACATGGAATTTTTCAAAATGGCCAGGAGATGGTGCTTTCCTCTCACTTAAAATTCCCACTTATTTCAGTGTGAAGAAAAAAAAAATCTATTCGTACATCAACCTCTCCTCGCACTTTCTGCTCTTGTTGTGTGTGTGTCTGAGTTTTGAGGGAGTCTGAGTGAGGTGAACAAGTCAGGTGTTGATTTATGCAGATATATGCACATAAACTCCTCCAGACCATATGATGTTGTGTTCCTGCTAAAGAACATGAGGAACACGAGTCAGGGAGAGCAGCGCGAGTAGGTGTGTGTGTGTGTGTGTGCGCCTGACATATGTGCTTATCACTTATTCATGCTCTGCATACACATATGGTGACTCTCAAAGCATATGTTGTTTCAGTTTTTTTTTTATTAAGTATTATTGATTTAAGTCATTTTGGACACTAGGGTTTTGTTGTCCTAGAATGTTACTGTGTCAAGACAAGTCACATTTATTTATATAGCGCTTTTTACAACACAGATTGTTTCAAAGCAGCTTTACAGAGATACTGTGTGGGAAGAATACTTTCTCTTAACTTTCTAAAAGTACTTTATGTAGTTGTGTTGTTAGTTTTCAGTAGTGTGTTATTATATTATATTATATTAATCATTTTGAATTGCTCCCTTTTTCACAGGGTGGATTTCTTCATCCCAGGTGTGGAAACAGTGGGCGGCTTCTCCATTTGCTCGAGTCCTGGCCTGCTGCAGAGAGAGGGAGTTATCGAACTGGCCGTCAAAAACGCACGCCATCCTCCAGCACAATGGATTCACACAAAAGTGAGTGAATGAAACAAAATATAGCCTACACTACCTTTCAAAAGTTTGGGGTTGGAAAGATTTTTGTTTGTTTGTTTTTGAAAGAAGCCTCTTATGCTCACCCAGGCTGCATTTATCTGATCAAACATAGAGTAATATTGTGAAATATTATTACAATTTAAAACAACTGTTTTCTATTTTAATATATTTTAAAATGTAATTTATTCCTGTGATCAAAGCTGAATTTTTAGCGGTCATTACTCCAGTCTTCAGTGTCACATGATCCTTCAGAAATCATTCTAATATGCTGATTTAGTGCTCAAGAAACATTTCTTCTTATTATTATTATCAATGTTGCTGTTTCATATTTTTGGTGGAGCCATGATACTTTTTTTTTTTTTGAAGGATTTTTTTTTATGAATGGGAAGTTCAAAAGAACAGCATTTATTTAAAATTGAAAATACTAGTGCAAAGTAACAGTTTAGTAATTAAACAATTTAGTAATTGTTGGTTTGGTGTGTTTGAGTGCTCATTGTTACAATTACACAGCAAAAGTTCAGTGACTTTTTTATTTGTGCATGGTAGAAAGCAAATACTGATACTGACATAATGACATACAATAAATATGGAAAATTGAACTACACGATTCAGGGAGCAGGCTACACAGTGAACTCCGTGAAAACGCTACTTAAGCTCCGCTGCTTTCTTCGAACCCTCTCTGTCTCTGGTCCTGTGCTGTGCTCACTCAGTGTCAGTGTGAGAGGGGGAGGGGCCAGCTGCTAGAGCACAGCAAAAGCCAATGTGTGTTGCTTTTACCGATATCTTTTGCATTTCTAATCCAAACAACGGCAAACTTGGCACTGCACTTACTCATGCCCGTAGCAAGACACCTGTCAAGTTTGAAATCCATCGGACTAA
The DNA here is from genome assembly GCF_949319135.1 of Squalius cephalus. Lineage (NCBI taxonomy): Eukaryota > Metazoa > Chordata > Actinopteri > Cypriniformes > Leuciscidae > Squalius > Squalius cephalus. The sequence goes on from NC_137129.1 coordinate 30,678,481, forward strand.
CGGTTCGAAAGATATGCGAATAAAACACACACACACACACACACACACACACACACACACACACACACACACACACACACACACACACACAGACAGACGTTCCTGTAATTTATAGATAGATATAATATACTTAAGTAACCAGCGTAGGTGACTGATTCAGTTAACATCCACAAATGAATAAGCGCGACGATTCAGGGAGCAGGCTACACAGTGAACTTGACGATTCAGGGAGCAGGCTACACAGTGAACTTGACGATTCAGGGAGCAGGCTACACAGTGAACTTGACGATTCAGGGAGCAGGCTACACAGTGAACTTGACGATTCAGGGAGCAGGCTACACAGTGAACTCGACGATTCAGGGAGCAGGCTACACAGTGAACTTGACGATTCAGGGAGCAGGCTACACAGTGAACTTGACGATTCAGGGAGCAGGCTACACAGTGAACTCGACGATTCAGGGAGCAGGCTACACAGTGAACTTGACGATTCAGGGAGCAGGCTACACAGTGAACTTGACGATTCAGGGAGCAGGCTACACAGTGAACTCGACGATTCAGGGAGCAGGCTACACAGTGAACTTGACGATTCAGGGAGCAGGCTACACAGTGAACTTGACGATTCAGGGAGCAGGCTACACAGTGAACTTGACGATTCAGGGAGCAGGCTACACAGTGAACTTGACGATTCAGGGAGCAGGCTACACAGTGAACTCGACGATTCAGGGAGCAGGCTACACAGTGAACTCGACGATTCAGGGAGCAGGCTACACAGTGAACTTGACGATTCAGGGAGCAGGCTACACAGTGAACTTGACGATTCAGGGAGCAGGCTACACAGTGAACTCGACGATTCAGGGAGCAGGCTACACAGTGAACTTGACGATTCAGGGAGCAGGCTACACAGTGAACTCGACGATTCAGGGAGCAGGCTACACAGTGAACTTGACGATTCAGGGAGCAGGCTACACAGTGAACTTGACGATTCAGGGAGCAGGCTACACAGTGAACTTGACGATTCAGGGAGCAGGCTACACAGTGAACTCGACGATTCAGGGAGCAGGCTACACAGTGAACTCGACGATTCAGGGAGCAGGCTACACAGTGAACTCGACGATTCAGGGAGCAGGCTACACAGTGAACTTGACGATTCAGGGAGCAGGCTACACAGTGAACTAGACGATTCAGGGAGCAGGCTACACAGTGAACTTGACGATTCAGGGAGCAGGCTACACAGTGAACTTGACGATTCAGGGAGCAGGCTACACAGTGAACTCGACGATTCAGGGAGCAGGCTACACAGTGAACTTGACGATTCAGGGAGCAGGCTACACAGTGAACTTGACGATTCAGGGAGCAGGCTACACAGTGAACTTGACGATTCAGGGAGCAGGCTACACAGTGAACTTGACGATTCAGGGAGCAGGCTACACAGAACTCGACGATTCAGGGAGCAGGCTACACAGTGAACTTGACGATTCAGGGAGCAGGCTACACAGTGAACTCGACGATTCAGGGAGCAGGCTACACAGTGAACTCGACGATTCAGGGAGCAGGCTACACAGTGAACTCGACGATTCAGGGAGCAGGCTACACAGTGAACTCGACGATTCAGGGAGCAGGCTACACAGTGAACTCGACGATTCAGGGAGCAGGCTACACAGTGAACTTGACGATTCAGGGAGCAGGCTACACAGTGAACTTGACGATTCAGGGAGCAGGCTACACAGTGAACTTGACGATTCAGGGAGCAGGCTACACAGTGAACTTGACGATTCAGGGAGCAGGCTACACAGTGAACTTGACGATTCAGGGAGCAGGCTACACAGTGAACTTGACGATTCAGGGAGCAGGCTACACAGTGAACTTGACGATTCAGGGAGCAGGCTACATGGTGAATTCTGAAAAAACGCTACGCTTGAGCAAACAGTTTGTGAATAGGTTACTACAAATGATGGCCGTGAATAAAATATAATATTCAGAAGTAAACAGTGTAGCTGACAGAGTGTTTATGTCAGAATGTTTATTTTTAAACCACAACCTTCTAAGTGCTTCTTTTACCGATATATTTACCGATATCTTCTGCATTTCTAATCCAAACAACGTCAAACTTACTCATGCCCGTAGCAAGACACCTGTCAAGTTTGAAATCCATCGGACTAATGGTTCGAGAGATATGTGAATAACAGACAGACACACAGACAGACAGACGTTCCTGTAATTTATAGATATATATATGTACTGTTACTTTTGTAAAAAAATGTAATCCATCCTTGCTGAATAAAAATATTAATTTGTTTAAAAAAAAATCTTACCAACCCCACACTTTTGAACTGTAATGGAATTAGCATCATTATTCAGATTTTTAATCTGTTTTTATTTGGAATGTACTATTCCATGATTTTATTGAAATGTTTGTTAAAGGAATAGTTCACCCAAAAATAAAAATTATCCCATAATTTACTCACCCTCAAGCCATCCTAGGTGTATATGTTTCTTCTTTCAGCCGAAGAAGATCTGAGTTATATTAAATAATATTCTGGCTCTTCCCAGCTATGTAATGGCATTGAATAGTGCCTGAGTTTTTGAAGCTCCAAAAAAGTGCATCCATCCATCATAAAATAATCCATACTACTCCAGTGGATTAATAAAGGCCTTCTGAAGCGAAGCGTTTGGTTTTTGAAGACAAATCCATATTTCAAACTTTTTAAACTATAATCACTGGTTTCCGGCAACAGCCGTACGTGTGTTCACAAGGGAGTCGAGTTCCAGAAGGGTGACCTCTGACCTGACGTAGCACATACAGTAGCATAAGCTTAGGTGAGAATTGAAGAATGCGGACGTGCAGAGGATAGAGCAAAACAAAACGCCTGTTATGAATTAGAAGTCTAAAATGTCCTATATGTATGTCATACATCAGGTCAAATGTCACCCCTCTGCCGGAACTAAAGTTAGTCTTTAATCAGTATTTTCACTGAATATCCTGTTTCACATGGAAATGCATTGCATTACTGGTTGCAGTAAGAGTAAGGCAAAACAAATAGCCTAGTAGCCTAATGAAACATATGGATTGATGCAATATCTTTGCAACATTATTGAATTAATCTGTCACTATATGCCTCTGCCTACGTTTGCAAAGAGAAGAACATTTTAATTTGATTCACAATGAAACGTTACAAATAGTTTACATGCAATGAGTAGCCTAGTTTTGGTTGTTGTTGGTGCCGTTATTGCATCCCTAGTTATGCCTACAATGCAAAATTGTTCCCTCGCGATTGGAAGCTCCTGTAGCCGCCGCATACGCATTTCAAAACATCGCGACGTGAAATGCCACAAAAAGCGGTTTGTGAATAGGTCTTAGTGAGTTAGGAGTCCTCTCGACTTCTTTTAAGATGTCCCAGGCTTAGGTGCTACTTTTAGGGCTAAAATGATTTGTGAATTACTCTTTTTTTTAAAAATTAGGAGTCCTAAAGTTACGAGTGACACGCCCATTATTTTTAGGAGTTGCTCCTAAATTCGCCAGTTAGGAGCTACTTTTAGCCTTAAAATTCTTTGTGAATACGGCCCCAGAACTCTAGAGAGCTATATTTCATAAATGCTGATGAATGCCTTTATTTTATAGATTTTCTCCAAAAAAGACTTTCTCTCCCCTTTTTTTTTTTTGTAAATTCCTATTTGTCCTCCTCCGTTTCAGTGCTCTGTGGGCTCTCAGGTAGCAGTGAGGGTGGGAGGTAATTTCTACTTTGACCCTCAACCTTCGGACCCTGTGGTGGACCTGTTGCTGGTAGCTGGTGGTGTGGGCATTAACCCTCTGTACTCCATCCTGCTGCATGCAGCGGATCTGCTCCGACACGCTGATGGTCACAGGTACACACCAGGACACACACACCTGTGCTACAGCGCCAAGAACACCAAAGAGCTGCTCTTCAAGGCAAGTATATACACCCATGACTTGTCACTGAGGTGAGATTAAAGCTGCCAACTGATTTTTAGATATCTGCTCCATTTAGAACACCATTATTGACATTTGTCATGAGCGACCAGATAGATTCTCCTGCGGTCTCCATGTTACCCAGCAGAGCTCTGACATAGAGCAAGAACTTCAGCCTTACACCATAAGTGAGTAGAAATATCTACAGTTGATATTTTTGCTGTCTGTTTCCTAAAGTTTTATGCGTCACATGAGATATTCTTGTGTCTTGGCAGGTGGAAGGATATCAGAAGAGGAGCTTCAGCGCTATGTAGACTCGGAGCGCACATTGTGTTATCTTTGTGGCCCTCCTCCTATGATAGAGAAAGTGAGTTCAGACCTGCAGAGAATCGGCCTACCGGAGGACAGAATCCTTTTTGAGAAATGGTGGTAGCTTTAAACCTCCACCCAAAGCAGAGGACACAGTGATGGATGCATTTGCATCGGTGTCATTATAGAAACAGACTTTAATGGCAATGGACCTGTAATAACTTTGATATCTGTTGAAACGCACAACAGACAGACATTATGTCTGCATTTGAACAATTTTACCTCATTTTAAAGATGGACTCAACAAATTGACCATGACAAGCACTGTAATGATCTACATCATAGTTCATTTGCTGGTTAACGTCAAGAGTCGTGTTTTGAAGGCATGTTAAAAGACTGCACACTCAGATTGCACTGTTTTAGTTTTTTTAGGTCTGTGAATAATGTTTGCATTTTAGAACACATATTTATTCATTACAAACATTCTTCACAGGGACGTAGAAATGATCTGAAAAGTGGTGCGACAAAAAACATAAAACATATTTTTAACTATATTTAATATAGTCCTAATTTGCTGAAAGGTGCTAAACATGGTAGAAGTCCCTTTAAAGTCGTTGCAGTATTTATTATAAATGTATCCGTACACATCATTTTTTTTAATTCACGTGCCCTCATAATCTTCAAACAAAATAAGCCATATCCATAACACCCCATGAGCAGCTATTTCCAGCTTTGCAAGTACAGCTCTCATCTACTTAAATTTTACTTAAAGACCGAAATTTGGAAAAGACCGAAACATAAAAATCAGACAAGAACTGTATCATATATGCTCTTTTTAAGAGCAAGTCATGCCATTTTTTTTTTTGCCTGGTTGTAGTTTATCTAATTTTTTTGCATTATAACTAGGCAAAATGAAACTCTTAAAATACATTGTCAATAATCGTCATGTTCGAAACTAATCATTTTTCTCTAGTAGTAAGCAATTGTTTAAATATGTAAAGTCACAATGAAAAGCGACATTGAAAACAGAAGAAAACGGCAAGTTTTGCTGTAAAATCACTGCGCTGCAGAGTTTAGCTCTAACTCTACTCAAACACGCCTGAACCAGCTCAAGTTCTAGTTACTAGAGTTACTAGAAGATTGCAGTTTGGTGAGTTTGATAAGGGTTTGAACTAAATCTGCTGTAAATGATGCGTCTTTAATTTGCATCTTAAGCCCATCATTGAGAGCCTTTATTTACACCATTAACTGTCTCACGGACATTCACAATAACTGTTACTTTACAAAGTAAGACATCACTTACTGGCAATCTGGCATCCTTACTGCGACTGTCTTCAATAAATAAATCTTTTTCATTTTACGAGCTAGTGTATGACATATTGCGTATGCTAATACTGTATGTAATAAAACGAGCTAACATCACAGATTCACACAGGTACAAGTCTCAACACATTGGTCAGCGTTTAGCATATTCAGAGCTCCTTGAAAGGACGTTTTCATACATTTGTTTGAATCCCCTGCCATTTGCTACAGCAATTTACCCTAAAAACCTCAATAATTACGAGATTCAAACCCCTCTTAGCAATCTTACCAGGACAGTTACTCCATCAGCAGATGTATTTGCCCAGACAAGGGCCTGACTATAGTGTGTTCTGCCTGAATAAACATGAGCATATTGTAATGGTTAAATATGCATAAATGAATAGTCAGCACACTCCAGAGAATAAAGCTCTCTCTGTTACCGCCACTCGCACTTCCTCCAATTTAACACACGTAATTGTGCGCTTTAATTCCTGATCGCCGTTTGTAATGGCGTCCTTTTTTCCTGGGCTGATGTTCGGGATGTCGATCCTCTGCGTGTGGAATTCCACCGTCCTTTCCGCTTGATCTCTCCTCTCTGGGCTTTCTGGCAATGTCTGCCCATTTTCCTTTTGGATAATCTCACATTGTCTCATCAGACTTGTGTTTTCTCTCTCCATTCTTTCCATTTCTCTCTCAATCGTTGCCAGCGGTGATATCTCCCTCTCTGATGTCCTCTTACTATTCAAGTTCCTTTTGTTTTGACCTCTGAGGTGCAGTTTCTGGAAAACATACACACAAACTGTCAGACACTGAGCTACTTTTAAGGATTTTAATGTCAACTGACAACGCTATTACAATTTCACACAGTTCTCTTAGACAACTCTAATCTAATTTTAGCAGAATCCTTTCTTTTGTGGCAGAAATAAACCTTGTGCCATGCATACACACCGTCAAGTCTCTCCTCTTGCGAGGCAGCGTGGGTCTCTGGAGGAAGAGGATCTGTTTTGTGGCCAAACTTCCATCACTAAGACAAAAATAACAAATCAGATGTCTGTAAGAGCTGTAAACTAAGAGAAGACTTCTTTTTCAGGTAATGTTTAGCCCCTAAACTGTATCATTGAACATAATGGTCTTGATTAAAGGTTTAGCATGACTTTGGGACCTTTTCATTTTGACGATGGGGGTGGGCAGCACACACATTAGTCTCCAGCCGTATGGAGCCAGAGACTGGAGCAGAGGGATGTAGTCTGTCTTCACTGCGACACCCTGCAAAACAGTCAACATAATGTGTGAAAACATTTCACTCATTCCCTATTGAGACAAATTGTGTGAATGTGCACATATGTCTGCACTCATTTAAAAGTTAGTTGGTAAGAAGAAATGTGTAAGTTTCACTACAAATAGTAGAATTCGGGATGTACCAGAGTAGACTTACATCAATCACAGTCCATTGCTCAACTACAATAGCATCGTACACTGTGGTTGGCCCAACATCACCTGAAGGACTTTGGAAGATAAAAACACTTTCCACAGTGGAAGAAGATGCTGAAGATAAAGAAAAAAGGATTGGAAAAGGTTTATATGAATTCAAAGTCTTTAGATATACCAGGACGTAGCACTCATATTACTATGAATGGGGGAAAGTGCAGCTTGCAATATGGCAGAATAAGTCCCGCCTTCAAAATTAAAGGGTTTCCGGTTACTACAGCCTATTTAACGCAATTTGAGCAGTAATTTATGGGATAGTTCATCTCAGATTTTGAAATATGTTATTTAAATGTAAGTATGACATATAGTATTTGGGACTTCAGGATTTCCCTAATCAAATAAAAAGGACTTCCTCTTGTATGCCTGAAATAGGTGCCCGGAGGCATTGCAAATAGAGTGGATGATGTCACTTTGTAGGCCAACCGGCAGTTAGCATCACACTGGACAAAAACCCAAGAGGATTTTCCCATAGGCTTTTGGATTATCGCTAAAAACAAGCTCTGTGATCAACAAAAGTTTATGATACTTAGACGTTTTGTCCATCAAGATAATTATCACAGATGAACAAAACTTTTATGAATTTTGAAGCCTAAATGCAGTCGCCAGAAGTAAAAAGCTAAAGGTGGGCTATAAACGAACTACACCACGGTCCCACAAATTCAACGTCACCATCACTAAGCTTCCGACAATTTTCCCATTCAAAAAACCCATCGACTCCGGGACGATAGAACCGGAAGTGCAAACTCGTCAAACTTGTATCATTATTTCATTAAAACTCGTTAAATGAATAAATGTAATACATTAGTAGAACGTTTTTTATTCAGCAAAATTTACTACCATTTGTAAATTGTCACTACATCTCCAGTACCTGCGTCATCTCCCAGATGAAAGTAGCCGTCGATGAGCTGTGCGCCACTTCTGAAGTGCTGCGTCATGTGATCCAGCCAATGAGAGTCAACCGAGCTAACAAGCCCCGCCTCCCTGTGCACCTGCATTGGAACCCTCAGAGAAAAGTATTTTGGCGATCCCGACAGAACTATCGTATGGTTGTACAGCGCGAACACCTGCACACCTACACATACAGAAACAAATACTTAGACTTCTGTTGCTACATATTGATTCAGACTTAAAAAGCCAGATAATTATAAACAAACGTATAGATAAGCAACTGCTACATGAGCAAGTGTTTCTCAGAATATCTGCGAAACGAAGCCGCTGATAAACGATGCGTCTGAGAGTGCTATTGATTTTATACAGCAGCTGTTGTTTTAAAGTTAATAGTGAGTAGCTTAAATTTTAAACACAAAATTCCCTGTTACTTGGTCTACTTTTGCTCAGCAAACAAAAATAATTCCAAACAAATCCACAGAAGAATTTCCGTTGCGTAATACACAGCAATCACTTTCCTGAATAAATCAGTGCGTTTGAATGAATTGGTTGACTAAATTATTCAAAATATGCAGTTGAAATTGCAAACTGTATTAGGTACTACATTAGGTTTGAAACTTACTTCACGACTGTTAAAAAAACAAGTTCTATATAGTATGAATGTGTGTGGTATGAATGAAATTTGGATGTACTACATCCGCCATGTTGTCACTGTCGTGTAGCCCACGGCATCAGTAGCGTCGCTTCATCACCATTCACAACTCCTCTCTCATGGGATAGCAAAGTGTCTATTGAATGCGCACTTCAGAATCTCTTTTTGCCTACTGTTTTTCGAAATCTTATGTATTTGGACATAGTGCTGCGTATTCCGTTTTCCGCATACTATACTATATATGCAGCAAGTCATTTGTTTAATTCCTGAATCAATCAGTGTTTGAACAAATTGGTTAAATGAATGATTCCATGTGATGTATTTTGTCAATATCTAGATTCTACTATATGTAAATCGTCTCTACAGTTAGATTTGAGTCATCAGCATATTTTGAAAATAATTATGAATTGGACCAACACAATGGAAGCAAGTGAACTGAGACAAATCAAATTCAAGTTTTCTTCACTATTAAAGAACTGTGATCAAATCAGACCTGGGAATTATAAATTGCTCATCTTATTTGATATAATTATCTTGATAAAACTTGATATAATCTAAAAGAAAACATGTTTTCTTGTTTTTTTTTTCCACCAGCCCATTTTCTGTATTTCTACAGGCTGCATACTTACGATTCAACATCTGGGTGGTTCCAGTGCACTTGCTGGGTTTGTCTTGGCTTTTGACCTGCTCTCTGTGCTCTCTTTTGTGTTTTTCTGCCAAATCACAGCTGGACAGGGCCGGCTGCATTCTAGTATTTTGGGTTTGATGTGGCTCTGATGCACAAGAGCTTAATATAAACTCATGCGATGACACTCGATTTTTTAAATCATCAGCCTGTGTACATTCACATTCAACGTTCAGGTATTGATACTCTGGAAGCTGATGGTTCTCAGTGAAAGGATTCTGATTATTCCAGCCCTGGCTGCTCTCAGTGCTTTGTATTTGAAGGCTGTGGTTCATAAAGTCTTCATCGTGTTGGCTCTGGTTCTCAAAATCTGGATTAAAGGTTGTACGATACTGGTTTCGATGATCCCCGTTGCCTCGATCCTGTTGGCTCTGCTCGCTCACAGGGCTGAGGGTTGGAGGTCTGCTGCTGTGATGCACAGAACAGGGACTGGAGTGCAAGGAGGAAAGCTCTTCTGGTTCCCAGTGACCAAGGAAATATGGACCCCCACCGGGCTGGGGCAAAAACCCCACAAACAGATCACCCTGATCAGCCAAATCCTGCACCTGCATCCCCAAAAACAACCAGGACTAATTGAAAACATTAAGACATTCATCATGACACCTGTTCTATTCAAAGTGTACAATCAAAGTTGACAATGAATGTAAATGGATTCCAATGTAATATGAATAATTTTACAGTGTCTTTGGAAGAGGAAGGTGGTGCGTTTTCCTCTAGATGCTTTTAAAATAAGTTCTGTGGAGCTGTGACAGGAAATGCTAATGAAAACCATATTTTCCAATCATCATACTGTCACGCCACACACGCATATGTCTAAATCATCAGTAAATGTCATACGGCGCAAACACTTCCACACACACACACACACTCAGTCAAACACTGCTTATCTCCAGATAAATGCAATTACTGAAAAGGCGAGGGGGTGACGACTAATGGAATGGCAGATGAATACGGGGTGTCTGTGTCTTTGCAGCAGCCTGTCAGCTTTTGTTTTCTGTTTTACAGCCATATTGTAAGACCATGATAGAGAGAGTCTGAAGTAAGTGGGTTTTTGATGCCATCTTTAATTGAGTGATGACACTAAGTGTGCCACTAAAGTGAATGAAAAACAAATTGACCAGCTGCTCTCTGTTTGAATGAAAACAAATTAACTTTAAAATAAGGTCAAACCTTTTTCACATAGCCCTGTATGACTTCTGGGTCAGGGTCCTGGTGACCGAGGTAACACACGTCTGTTGTGAGATGAGGCTCCACCCAGTTCAGCAGACCACTGTCGGAACCACTGTAACAAAAAAGCACCATAAAGCGACTTTTGAACATCTATAATTTAAATGCACATGAAATCAAAATAGGCCCTATTTACTCAGTCTTGATTCATCTATGAACCTTATTCAAAAGAAAGAAAATCCCTTGTGGCAAGCAGGGTGAGGCCAAGAGCCATGGGAACGGAGCGGGGCTGGTGGCACGAGTGCTAATGATAATGATTGGTCTTGAGTCCCACAGAGGAGTTCCAGAGGGAGAAAAAAGGAGGAGTAATGACATTGAGGGAGGAGAGAGGACCAGGCCATGGACATTTATGTTGTGTTTTATTATGTTTACATGCGGCACATTTTGAACTTACTGTTAAAAAAAAAACAGTAAAATAATCAGAAAAATATATTACATTTTCAAAGATCTGTTTTCTAGTTGAATATATTATATATACTATATAAGTTATTCATCATTAACTTTATAAATTATTTTTTGGAAAAGAAATCTTTTGTAACATTATTTATAAATGTCTGTACTGTCACTTCTAATCGATTTAATGCATCCTTGTTGAGGTAAAAACTTTTTTACTCACGTAGGTATGGCAGTCACAATTTTTTTTAAAAAAAGTCACTTTTTAAATCCTTTTACTGACCAGACATTTTCACACAAACTAAAATGTAAAGTGACTCTATTTCTAAGATGATCACAGCACCACTTTATATGAATTAAGAATGCAACATAGTTGTATATAATGCAAAAATATTACTGTTTGAAATGTTGATTGGTGTGTACAGAACACTGTTTCCCTTTCGTTCAGTCACTACGAGTTATGTCAGTGAATGACGAAATGGGGATTTCGCTTAGAAGCCTATCACCTTCGAGCTTTACAAAACGAGCCAATGGCAAGGAAAATGCCACGGGCCTGCGGAATTTGCAAAGCGCAACTCCACCCCACTGTGTGGGTATAAAAGGAGGGATGCTGGCAATCTCGCATTATGTTTTTGCTTCGGAGCCAAGAGTTTCTGTTCACTCCTCTGCAAGCCTGTATCTGAGTTCTTCGACTACGAGACGAGCGGCTCTCCAGAGTGTTGGTGCAACGGCACGTTCCAGCGAGATCACATTGCCTGCTGCTGGTCTGTGCAGTGATCTGCCAACAGTGTGTGTGCTTCTCCCTGGGCGCTTCAGCACTCTGCAGAGCTTTTTTCCTCTCACAAAAGAGCTTGCGCGTGGCACATCTTTTTCAAGATGTCTCGTCCGTGTACTTCTGGGTGCGGTCGGTTCGTTTTGCCATCTGATGGGCGTCATGAAGAGGTCACGAGGTCCTGGAAGTCTCCATTGTCTTCCCGTGATCGTTCGGCGGCCTCCTTTGCCTTCTCTTCCCTCGATGGGGCCACGGCTAAAGGGTACATTGGGGTCGCTTCTACCTGGCGTGATGATCCAAAGCAACCCTCCAAAGCCTGTAGGTTATCGTATACCCTGGTGGCGAAATCCTATAGAGCTGCGGGACAGGCTGCCGCCTCGCTGCATGCCATGGCCATCCTAGAGGTCTACCAGGCCCAGATGCTCAGGGACATGCACAAGGGTAGAGCTGATCCGGGGCTCATGGAAGAGCTGCGTGCCGCCACCGACCTCGCTCTCCGGGCGACGAAGGTGACCGCACACTCCCTGGGTCAGGTATTGTCCATAGCTGTGGTCCAGGAGAGGCACCTTTGCCTAAACCTGGCTGATATGCGAGATGCTGAGCGGAACCGGTTCCTCAACTCTCCCATATCCCAGGCTGGTCTCTTCGAGGACGTTGTCCAGCAGTTCTCGGCCGCCCAGAAGCAGACCGAGGCCATAAAACCTGTTCTGCCCCGGTGGCCAGCCGAGGGCGTCCTTCTGCGGCTCCCGCCCCTCACTCCTGGCCCCAGCAGCAGCCTTCACCCGGGCTGCGCTGTGGAGGTGGCCGTAGGAAGGCGCCTCAGTCCGCACCAGCCCTGCTGCCTGCCAAACGCCAGGCGAAGCGGCGCTCCTGATGCAGACTGCTCAGAGATGGGCTGCAGTTCTTCGTGGGAGATGGTAGCAGGGCCACTCCTTCCCCCGGTGGAGGGCCGGGGAAGAATCTTTTGTTCTCACTCCGCTGCTGGCTTCTCGGCCGGCAGCACCTTAATGTGGTTAAAGGAAGAACTGACACCCCATCTCTGAGCCCCCAGACGGCAGTGTGCGACGCTACGCTCCTTCACCCTCGTCCCCCTGTCGCCAGATGCCTGTCATAGCAGGCCCCTGCGGAACGCTCGTCCTTCCCTGGCCTCCTCTGTCAGGACGTAGCATATGACCGTGCCCCCACACCGGGACGCTCCGCCTCCCACGTCCAGCTGGTCATTCCGCCACGCTGCCCCATCGTGGGTACGTCTATGGTTCGCATGACCCCACTGGTTCAGTTTTTGGGAGCCTGGCTAGAGCTTCCCAATTTGTCCCGCTGGCTGCCCCTACTTCATTGTACCCAAGAAAACCGGTGGGTTATGGCCAATCCTGGACCTGAGCGTCTTGAACCGAACCCTTCACTGGCTTCCATTCAAGATGTTGACAGCCAAACGCATTTTTGAATGTTTTCGTTCTCTGGATTGGTTTGCAGCGATCAACCTGAAGGACGCATACTTTCATGTCTTCATTCTTCCTCGACACAGACCGTTTCTACGGTTTGCTTTTGAGGCGCAGGCATACCAGTACATGGTTCTCCCATTCGGGTTAGCCCTGTACCCTCGCGTCCTCACGAAAGTCGTTGAGGCAGCACTTGTGCCACTCCAGCAACACGGGGTTCGCATCCTGAACTATCTCGACGACTGGCTGATTCTAGCTCTCTCTCGAGACCAGGTTTGAGAACGCAGGGACCTGTGCATATGCCACTGGCTCCGGCACCTCGCCCGTCTGGGCCTTTGGGTCAACTGGGAAAAGAGCAAACTCTCCTCCGTGCAGAGGATTTCTTTTCTCGATATGGAAATCGACTTGGTCGCTATGTCCTCGCAGCTTGCGAGCAAGCGCGCAAAGTCACTGCTGAATTGCCTGAGTCAATTCGAGGGCAAGAGTGCGGTTCCATTTAAGTTATTTCAGAGGCTCCTGGGGCATATGGCATCCGCAGCGGCAGCCACACCGCTTGGACTGCTTCATATGAGACAGATTCAGTACTGGCTTTGTGATCGAGTCCCGAGATGGGCATGGCAACAGGGCACACTCCGAGTACCAGTTACTCGGGCCTGCTGTCAGACCTTCACGCCGTGGTAGAACCTCTCCTTTCTACGGGCCGGAGTGTCCTTAGAACGAGTTTCCAGGCATGTCATTGGCTCACCTGGACTGGTGCTCCTCGAGACAGTCCCTCCCTGGCCAAAGGACCTCCTTTCTCAGAGACGGGGCACCCTCTGGCACCCATGTCCCGATCTGTGGAACCTGCATGTGTGGGTCTCGGCAGGTTTGAGTACCCTACCACCTCAGGTGGTGGCTACCATCACTTCCGCTAGGGCCCTGTCCACGAGACACGCCTATGCGCTGAAGTGGAACCTCTTCGTCACCTGGTGTTCTTCTCGCTGAGAAGACCCCAGAAAATGCCCAATCAGGTCCGTGCTCTCCTTCCTCCAAGAAGGGTTGAAACAAAGGCTGTCTCCTCCACCCTGAAGGTTTACGTGGCCGCCATCTCTGCGCACCACGACCTTGTGGAGTCGAAAACGGTGGGACAGCATGACCTGGTCGTCAGGTTCCTGAGGGGGGCGAGGAGACTAAATCCTCCTCGCTCTCCTATTATACCCTCTTGGGACCTCGCAGTGGTCTTATCAGCCCTGCAGAGCTCCCTTTGAGCCATTGCGATCAGTGGAGCTTAAGTTCCTGTCTATGAAGACATTGCTCCTGGTTGCTTTTGCCTCCATCAAGAGGGTAGGGGACCTGCAGGTATTTTCGGTTGACAAAGCGTGCGTAGAATTCGGCCCGGCTAACTCTCACGTGATCTTGAGACCCCGGCCTGGATACGTACCCAAGGTTCCCACCACTCCTTTCAGGGATCAGGAGGTGAACCTGCAAGCGCTGCCCTCAGAGGAGGTCCCAGCCTTGGCACTGCTCTGTCCAGTATGCGCCATCCGTGCTTACGCAGACAGAACGCAGTGTTTCAGGACCTCAGACCAGCTCTTTGTCTGTTTTGGTGGGAAGCTGAAGGGAAAGGCTCTCTCCAAGCAAAGGCTGTCTCACTGGATAGTGGACGTCATTGTCTTGGCTTACCAGATGCAGGGTCGACCATGCCCCCCTAGAGGTGAAGGCACACTCTACCCGGAGTGTGACTTCCTCCTGGGCTTAAGCGCATGGCGCCTTGCTAACAGACATCTGTAGAGCTGCAGGCTGGGCAACACCCAACACCCAACACTCTACCTGGGATATGCCACCCAGTGTACCTTGGTATTCCTGCGTTAAGCCTAGCCCTTCGTCCATGCTAGTCTCACGACAGGGAGCTCAGACTTGTACAGGGCACTGGAAGACAGCCGCTGTGGCGTGATTGAATTGGGACCCCCATTTCGTCATTCACTGATGTAACTTGTAGTGACTGAATGGAAGGGTTAAGTCCCTCTGCCACAACCGCTGGAACAGCCCGGAGTACAGTCTTGGCTCCTCAGTGGAAAATAATGAGAGATTGCCAGCATCCCTCCTTTTATACCCATGCGGTGGGAGTTGAGCTATGTAAATTCCGCACACCTATGGCATTTTCCTTGCTATTGGCTCGTTTTGTAGAACTCAAAGGTGATAGGCTTCTAAGCGAAACCCACATTTTGTCATTTACTGATGTAACTTCCTCCTCAGGGAACGAGGGTTACATACGTAACTGAAACGTTCTGTACAATAAGCATATGCCGAATATAGTCAAGGTTTGTGTGTATACCTGTGTGTTTGTCTGATGAGCACGGCTCTGTGTAACTGCTTCTGTAGGTTAGCACTAGCAGGGCCGCAGGAGTGAACAAAGGGATGGACAGCAGCCAGTACGAATCCCTTCTGATACAACTCACACACCTGCACTGGAAGCTCTCTGACTGACGACAGACACAGCAATGAGGACACTGACACCTCTGAAGAGAGAGAGAGAGAGTCAGACAGGCACACAGAGAGAAATGAGCAGAGAAAGAAAATAAATAAATAAACATGTTATCTATCGTTCAACTATCATCATAAATAATTATCGTTGAAATGAACTTACCACCATGACAACTTACTTCTAATAATAAAAAATACCCAGAAAATATATAAATATTTTGAAAAAAACCTTACTGATGCACACACACACACACACACACACACACACAATAATAATAAAACAAATAATTAAAACAAATGATATCAATCAGTAAGATTTCAGAAAGATTTTTTTGAGAAATAATAATAATAATAATAATAATTGGTTGCTTTAATAATTGTATTCAGGAAGGATGCGTTAAATTGATAGTAAAGACTTTGGCATTGTTACAAATTTTTTAACTTTAAATAAATTGTGTTCCATGCTTTCTATTCATCAAAGAATCCTGAACAAAAAAAAAAAAAAAAAAAAAAAACTGTATCAGCATGTTAGAATGATTTCTGAAGGATCATGTGACAGTGAATATTGGAGTAATGACTGCTAAAAAATCAGCATTGCCAGCTCAGGAATAAATAAAATTTTAAACATATATCAAAGCTGAAAACAATATTTCACAATAATACTGTTTTTACTCTATTTTGATCAAATAAATGTACCATAAAAAATCTTACCAAATCCAAACTTTTGAACTCTTTAGGAATGTCTAATGAATGAAAAAATAAACTACTAGATATTTACCAGAGTAATAAATGTGACAACTAGCCCTAGTCCTTCACATATGTCAATGTACCAAAACTGAACTGATGAATAATGTATGCATTCTCATAACACTATATCTGCATGAACTAATATATTCACCCCCACCACATACCCATGTGGAAACAGGGAGGAGGAATGACGAAAGACAAAAATTAGAAGATAGGTGCAAACCATTTCATTCAGTCATCTCTGGCGAAAAAAAAAAAAAAAAACTTGTTAAGAAGCTCATTTTCTGACACACTAACTGAAATGCTGTAGAAATAGTTTGAAAGTATTCTGGTGAAATGGTTTTACAAGCAAATTGTTTCTGTGATCAGTAATTAAAGTTAATTTCCAGCGCTCATTATTCAGGGCCACAGTGAGCTGCAATCATCTTTCAGAGGTGTGACGAGCTTGTTTAAACAAAACTATGACGGTCTGAACACGCTCTCACTCTGAGGGGGGTTTATTAGTGTTTCCAAAGAGGAAATAACAGCACGGTTCACAGCAAGATGAACCTATATGTGAAATGAGTGCATATGTGTAAATTTATGTGATGCAGTGTGAATTTCACTGTTTGGATGCAGGTCATTTTAAGGAAATTATGTTATTTATGTCTGATCGAAAATTTCAATCAATCAATTCAATCAATTCAACCATGTCAGTAGCTCATCCCAGTTCTTGGAAGGTTCTCTCAAAGTTATAAACAAATATAACTCCAGTAATGTTAATAGAAGTTCAAAGTTATCTGGTCTTTAATGATGTTCTCAAAACTTTAGCCCAAATACATTATTTGTACATCATTCATGAAACTTTGTTTGTCCAAAATGTTTAGTTGAACATTTGTCTAACATTTTTTAAATGTTACAACGTTTTAAAATGTTCAGATAACATTCAAATGTAACATTCCCATAATGTTTGCAAAATGATACAATGGAATGTTCCCTTAACGTTCGCAATTTTTAACGTTCCCAGTTTTTAAAACTGGTCGTTTTGAACATTCAGGGAACATTCAGAAATAATGTTTTCATAAATTAATGCGAACATTAGCAAAACATTCTTAGAACATTGTTAGCTGGGAGGTTTGGAATAGATTTGCTTATAATTTAAATTTGTAAACCTTGTACGTGTTAAAAAAATGAAGATTTTGAAATGAAGAGACAAAGACGTCTCTTGTGCACATTTATTTGATAATTTCTTATTTATTTGAAAACAGTTGTGCTGCTTAATATTTTTATTGAAACGGTGATACATTTTTTTCAGGAGACTTTGATGAATAGAAAGTTTAAAAGAACAGCATTTGATTGAAATAGAAATATTTTTGAACATTATAAATGTATTTTACTGTCACTTGTATTAAAGTTAAAGTAGTAATCGGCCCCCCCGCCCCCCCCCCCCAAAAAAAAAATCTCACTGACCCCAAACTTTTTTTCTGAACCAAAACAAAATTTGTCACTCTCTCAAATATGACGACATTTAAAAACAAAATGAACCCCAAACAGTTACATTTACAGCATAACTTGTTCAGTATCCAGTTCAATTATCAATATAAACTTCCCCAAATAGCAAAATCTGTTTGCAATCATCTGGTAGTGCTGAAACAGCGGAAGTGTCTTAGACTTTATGATGTCTATTAACTCCACTCCGGTCCAGAGCATGAACTATATTAACTAGCACATCACGCGAAAAGCCTGTGGCAAAGGACACTCTATGCTTCAGCTATGCATGAGAGAATGAGAAAATGCTTTTCTTTGTGTAGGACCTACAAACACACACACACACAGAGAGAAGATTTGACTCCTCCTGAAAAGCCAAATATATGATAATCTGTCCCTATATTTACTATGGGGAAATTCCACCTTTATAAAACAGAATTACCCAGTCGGGGGTTAAACACTCCAGTAAACAGCCCTTCTCAGCAACATAGTCCACCTCAAGAATGCAGCCCTCTGAACGAATATTCCTCAGTCTAAATCAATGTACAAGCTCTTAAAATGAGAAGCAGAGACTTTGGTAAATCAGTTAAACTCCACCTGCTGAGAAACATGTTTTTTTGTGCTAAAACTTCAACTCTCACAGCACAAGCACACTAGTCTAAATTCTTTCTGGATTTTATGGATTTAGCTATGTCTTAAACACCTAGACAATCACAGATTTGAACGTACTATGTGCATTTGTAATGAAGTTGTTAGAGTTTCCAAGTGTGATTAACTAAAATCCAAAAACACTGAACGGATCTGCTTTGTTTTATGGCTCAAACTAACAGGACACAAGCAAGCAGGTAGGGCATCATAGCTGTTATATTGAATATAACATGAATATAATTTTCAGCTTATTGGCCAGAAATAATATCCGTGCATCCCTGATATTGACAATGAGCATGCAGGACTTAAACTTTTTTTTTCATTTATTATTTAAACAAAGTGGTTCATTGTATTGTAAATGCCAAAGTAATTTGATTTCACTGAACCAATCCTCTAGATGATTTTTTGAACTAAACGTGTTAGTTGCAAATCTATTATATAGCCGTCCCTTCTTCGGCTGTGCTGACCTATCAGAACTGCTCTCTAAATATTGATATGTCATAAATATTAAAGTAAGTGTTTATATGATTCATAAGTATGAGGGATTCTTGCTGCTTATGACTGTGATGTCGGGTCCTGGAGGGGTCTTATTTTATTTTATAATAATCCGACAGAGAGCAGAATTGAATTATTTATAGAAACCAATTTAAATTAAAAACAGATTTTGGCTATAAATACAGTTCAGTGTCACTAAGACAACTGATTTTCTCTCTTATGCACATACAAACAGATAAATCCTGGATTTTCGTACTGACCCCTCACATCTTCAAGATCAGATAATCCTTAAAACGATGCCTAGCATTTTCTCTCTCTCTCTCCCTCTTCTTTTTTTCCCTCTCTGTTATTTCATCCCTGTCAATCATTCACATTCATTAAGTCACTTAACATTGCTTTCAATATTGATGCCCCAAAACAAACAAACAAAGAAACATATTCTAACATCTCTGCCTCACACTCGTGCTGTCACAGCAGTTTGCAGTGAAACTCTTTTTTTTTTTTTTTGTCTCGGTGTCTCTGTAGGCATCAGTGAATTTTACATATAAATGACCTGCCTGTCTGTCTACCGATAAGCAGCTAAAACAGAAAGCCTGGAGTGAGTGTGTGTGTGTGTGTGTGTGTGTGTGTCCAGAACCTGAACGATTGTCGCTGTCCCAGTTCTCACACATTCAAATTTTTTATAAATAAATATTTGATCCAGGTCACAATCTCAGACACAAACCTGCACACACACACACATTTGTGTTTGGGTAATGTTTCATGCGTTAACTTTAAGTAGTAAAACTGCTAGATAAGATAAACTAACAATACCTTTTTTAGTCTTTATTACCTTAAAGATTCCAATAATAGAAAATAGTCTTTTTCAATGTACAAAATAACTGGATTAGAAACCAGGCAAACACACTATATTACAGAAATATAAAGTCCTCTGCATCCTGCATCCAATCTCATCAGATTTCAGTCAAAATGAAGTATTCCAATCCCATATATATTTTTTTTTTATAAAAGTATTGGTTAAAATTTCACTATGAAGCGTTTGGCCCTCTAGCGGTTAAAAAAATTGCATTTTGGTAATGCTTCGGCTCTGCATGACTGCGGATGAATATGACCCTTCACAATATGAGCTCTGTAAGAGAGCTACAAATCATGGCAATTAATCTGTTCAATAAAACATCTGTTGAGTCATAAAAAGCCATCTCTGCATCACTTTTACAACATTTCAAATCTCTCAGTTCTCGCAGTCTCCGAAAAGCCAAGCCAATGCTGATTCTTGTTTTATTACGAGCATACCCTCCTCTGTTCTGCGGTTTTTTTGTAAACATGTGATTCTCCGGAGGTTCGAGATTTAGAGGCTCCATGTCACTTTCTCGGTTGTTGTACCAACTAACCTATGCCACTGCTACGCTGCACACCACTATGGTGCACTGCATTCACACAGGGAGTCTGCGTTAACGCTTCTCATTTACTTTGAAAGAGTGACGTCATGCGTTGGCGAACTGAATTCTTCACTGTGTTGAATTCACACTGGCATTGCTACTAACACTTTTTTTTTTACTTTTTTTCACTGTACAAGTATTCATTTACCAGACATTTATTCCTAAATAAAGAATAATGTTTATTGTTAGTTCATGATACCAAATACAGTCCAGTCTTCCCATGGAAAATAATTTATTTTACTTTTATTGTTATTATACTGAGCTCAGGTATTTTCTATGCCCTACATTTACATATAGGAAATTTAGTATTTTTCCTTAATGCATTATTTAATTTGTTTATTAGCATGTTTTCTTCATGGGGACCTTTGACTGGTGCCCACAATGTACCTGTAGGTAAATTCGGGTTTTAGTATTGTTGAGGGGTCCCTGACCCCCATCCATACACAATTTTACATTCGGTCATATCCTTGTAATTATGCTCAGTAATGGCCCATATACTCCTATGCTTTTAAGTCATTAAGATGAGCTGGTCTGTTTTTCTGCTTCAATCTGTGTCTTATATTCTCTCATCCTGTCTCATATCCACTTTCTCTGAATTCAGCGGGATCCATTATTGCCTCTCTCGAAGCACACTAACAAAAGCAGCATTAGTATATTTAGAAACATAAGCCCTCAAAGAAAATACACTGTTTGGTTTCTCTCTCTCTCTCTCTCTCTCTCTCTTTCTCTCTTTCTCTCTTTCTCTCTCTCTCTCTCTCTCTCTCTCTCTCTCTCTCTCTCTCTCTCTCTCTCTCTCTCTCTCTCTCTCTCTCTCTAATCTCACACTTTTTTTCTCTTCCCAGTTTGAAGCTTTACACTTTATCATCTGAAGGTGGGTTTTGTGCATTTGTGTATCAATTTATATCTATATCAATATATATGTTGCTTTGAATTATGCCACTCTGTATTTTAATCCTCTGATGCATGAATTATTAAGTCATTTAACCTTTTTTAACTTTATTTCAATATTTTTATTTTAGTTGAATAATTTTTGTACTTCAACTTATTTCAGCTAGCTGCCAATGCAACTTTTCTTATTTTGGTTTTCCGTTTTCCATTTTCCATCTAATATTTATTGATGAGTTTTCGTTTTAGTTTTACAGTAGTTAACAACAACAAAAACACTGTTCCCAATACCTTTCCCACAAAATGGTGTCATCTGAGTTTCATATAGGTCTACTGCAATCGTAAATAATAAATATTCCAGAAATTCATCATCACTTCCATCAACCACAACCACAAAGGCATACATTTATTCAAAAACACCAACAAAGATAATCCAAACATGGAGCAGGAACAAAATCCAAACAAGGAATGGGAACAAGAATCAGACAGGGAGCGAGAAAGCAACATCCTTACAGACAGGCAAAGACAATGACCAACAACAGACTACTGAAACACAGGGGTATATATGCAGGATAACAAGGGGCAACTGAGGAACAGGTGAGGGCAATGAATTACTATGGCTACAAAAGGGTAACTATGGCAACAAACAAGGCAGCAGTGGAAACAAAAGCAAACAGGAGTTGTGACACTATAACACTAAGCACTATACACTATGCACTTATACTCTATGTACTTAGTCACTATGTAATTTTCTGTGTAGTGTGTGACTTTATAAGGTTATTTTGTCATTCAACATTGGAGTCTGACCCTCCGCTACATAATGCAACAGTCAAGTGCATGAAGTGTCCAACATTCCACACTTCGTTTTTTCCTTTAATTTAGTGCATAATCTGGGCATTTAAAGGGGTGGTTGATTATGATTTCACTTTTTTTAACTTTAGTTAGTGTGTAATGTTGCTGTTTGAGCATAAACAACATCTGCAAAGTTACAACGCTCAAAGCAAAGGGAGATGTTTTCTTTTACAGAAATCGCTTTTTAAGGACTACAACAAACAGCTAGGGACTATTTTTTCTGGTAGGGAGCTTCTTGACATCACTAACCCTAAAATTTACATAAACCCCGCTCCCAGGACTGCGATTTATAGATTATCATGACTAACACACGAGCTGTTGTAGCTCTGACCTCTGTGCCTGGAGCAGCAGCTCATTTGCATTTAAAGGGACACACACGAAAACGGCACGTTTTTGCTCACCCTCAAAAAGTGACAATTTTAAATTTACTTTATTTTAAACAAAAATATCTGTGGGGTATTTTGAGCTAAAACTTCACATACACACTGTTAGGACATCAGAGACTTATTTTACATCTTCTGAAAAGGGCATTATAGGACCCCTTTAAAGTGCACTTTTTCTTTTTGGATTTTTTTCAGTGTGAACACACTATTCATACTTAAAAATGTCATCCTATCAACCTAGGAACGAAGCACATGAAGTGAAACACTGTAACAACGGGAACAAATAATTAAATTCAACATATATTCAACATTCAAGTCTTTCATAACAAAAAAAGGGGAAACAAGGTGTCAGAGAAATCCACTGAAGGTGAGTTGAATTGAACCCATGTGCAGTTTATTCCAAAATCAAAAGTGAACCCCCTAACATATAACAGGAAAATTCCATTAATTTATGTATGAACAAGAATACCACTTACTAAAGGGACTTTTCAATAGATAAATTCTGCATCCCAATTCACCGACTTATATGCCCTAAAAGTATGTACTGTTTTTGTGAAGAAAAAGTACATACTTTTGAGTGTGTAGCAGAAGAGTAGGCAAGCTTTGGGACATACTACGTCATAAGGGCCACTCTGTCGTTTAGTTAGCATCCTGTCACAGTTTAAACTGCCCTGTCAATCATCTTGTCAGTTAAAATTCTCCACATTCAATTTAATTTAATTTCCTACCGTTTCGGAGAGAAATATATTAGCACATTGATCTGCCAGTCGTGGATCTTTCATGTGGAGAACTCTCCTCATGTGTTTGCAATTTGCATAATGATGCATTTAAAAGTTAATGACCAAACGTATCATTAGAAAAGTTCACAATGCTGTTGCAGATGAAATATAATGTGATAACATCTAATAAATACATTTTCGTAAGATTCAATTCATATCACAATACTGAACTCACAATACGATATTATTGCGATACTCCCAAGACATATGCATAGCTGATATAAAAAATTGGATGACTAGTAATTTCCTACTACTTAATTCTTAAAAAAACAGAGATTCTAATTATTGGACAAAAAACTTCCTCACGTAATAACCTAGAATACTACCTAACACTTGATGGCTACTCTGTCAAGTCTTCGTCGTCGGTTAGGAACCTGGGTGTGCTCTTTGATACCAATCTTTCTTTTGAAAGTCACGTGTCTAGTATCTGTAAAACCGCATTTTTTCATCTTAAAAATATATCTAATTTACGTCATATGCTCTCATTGACAAATTCGGAACAATTAGTTAATGCATTCATGACCTCAAGGCTAGATTATTGTAATGCTATTATGGGTGGTTTCCCTGCACGCTTAATAAACAAATTACAGCTGGTCCAAAACGCAGCAGCCCGAGTTCTTACCAGAACCAGGAAGTATGACCATATTAGCCCTGTTCTATCAAAACTGCATTGGCTCCCTATTAAACATTGAATACATTTTACAAAGTTTATTTTACAAAATTTAAAAACATTTTTTTTTACAATTTTACAAAATTTTACATTTTACTTACAAAGCACTAAATGGTTTAGCTCCCCAGCACTTGAGCAAGCTCTTAACACATTACAGTCCTTCACGTCTCTTGCAATCTCAAAATTCGGGCCAGTTGATAATAATACCTAGAATATCAAAATCGCCTGCTGGCGGTAGATCCTTTTCCTATTTAGCACCAAAACTTTGGAACAGTCTTCCTAACATTGTCCGGGAAGCAGACACACTCTGTCAGTTCAAAGCTAGACTAAAAACACATCTCTTTGACCTAGCATACACATAATACATTATAGACTTCTATAATTCAATTTTAGGATGCATAGATTAGGTCAGCCGGAATCGGGAACACTTCCCAAGAATCCTGATGTACTCGTTACATCATAAGAAGAATGGTGTCTATGCTAATATTAGTCTCTCTGTTTATCCCAAGGTTTACCGCGGTCCGCCGTATCCAGGCCGTATCCAGATCTGATGAAGGACCTGAGTCTGGACGCGACGACAACACAGTCCTAAAGTGTCAACTAGTCTCTCCCCTGTGAAGGCCTCCTTCCCCTACCTTTACCTCTCTACAGATAAAGCGTTGTCGGGATAATTCCGGTTCCGGAATAAAAATTCTGTATTATAAATTTTAAGGCCAGACAAGTAATTTGTTGAGGGTTGGTTTGTAGGGAAGGACTACACGCCTGCGCACAATCGCACATATATTCGAACACGCATATCTATAGACTGAACTTGTAATACGCATGTGCATGCCATCAGCGTTCTCACAGGTTCGTGTTTTTAAAGTTTGCGCAGAGAGCACTTAAAGAGTTTTCTGTTAAAACGGTGTCATCTTAGCGGCCCCTAAGTTAATAACTAATGATCGTTGCGACGGAAGTGAATCAATCACTAACTTTAGCTGGACAATAACTTTATTCTAAAGCGGCTATAAAGCCAAAAAAATCTCTGTTACTTTAATTTCCTATTATCACTGTAAAGCCACTTTGGAACAACCTACATTGTTAAAATCGCCATATAAATGAAGATGACTTGACTTGACTTGACATATGATAAAAGGTTAACAAAAAATGTACTGTTAATTAAAGTGCTAAATTTGGTATTACATTGGGGTGGAAATTAATAGGCTTAGACTTGGTGCTGGTAACCCAACGCACAGGACAATAGAGACACCAGAATACAAATTTTCATGATTCTGAAGCTGAAAATACAGAATTATTTTAGACGAATATGCTTGCACTCTACTGACTAGATATATTTAAATATGCTCATTGACTAGACATATTTAAAATAATGTAGGCCACTTTTTACTGGTAACATAAGACATTTAGCATTATCAGGACCCACAAATATTTCCCCATTGCATTATTATACATTTTATTCAACATTATATATAGTAGTTTAACTACTGACACTAAAACTAAAAAAAATATATACTTTTGTATCGAACATATATATATGTATTGAATATATATCGAATATATATATATATATGTATCGAACTATCCACGATACATATAGTCACTATCCAAGATACATATTGTTGCATTTTTGTATTGCGATATATTGTGGCACCCCTATTAGAAACTGATAATTAATCACTCAAACCCCTTTATCTAATGCTGCGTTCCAGGCAGGTTTTTGAGCACGTAAATCACGACTTCAAACCACGACTCACGACTTTGTAGCGCTCCAGGCCAGTCACGCCAAACTACCTGAGCGCAAGGAATTGTGGTAGCTTGATGTAAACAAACCAGCATGGTTTACGTCACCTTAACATTTCCATGCGGCAATACACTTTCACGACATACTTATTGTTTCAGACACATAACATTGTAATACATAATCGTGTGTGTATTATTATCATTATTATTATATTATTATTAATTTGACTGCAACGTTATATTGTCCTAAAGTGTATTCTCACCGTGTACCGCCTGCAGAAACACTGCATCCGTAGGGGCTGCCATTGTTGTTTTGTATGGTTTCGCGGGCTATGTGACGTCAGAGCTCGTAACTGGGAGTACATCTATCTAGTACGAGTTCACGGGTGGGAAGTCACGGGTTTGACTGCCGTTCCAGTGCACTTTCACGGGTATAAGGTTGGAAAAACACGGGTTACAGGTTGCCTGGAATGCACCATAAACCTCTCTACTTAACCGTCAGATATGCATCCGCCATATTTGTAGTTTTTTTTTGTATCCATGTTTGTAGTTCTAATCGAATCCTCATCCAAAGTGCAATGTGTTGTGGGTTATATTAGCCGTAAGAGAGTCCACGGATCTGCTCTCCGGATTCTAACCGGAAAAAGTAGACCATCCGGGAATCGTTGGAATACTGATTTCAACACACTACGATTTGGGACACACTAATTCTCATTTCGAATACTATTTAGGACAGATAGTATGCGAATTGTGGAACAGTGATAGTGTTTGTAGCTGCAGGAAATGAGCATGTGTACCTTCCTTTCCTAACAGGAAGTCCAGGAAGTGGTATGTGTAGGCCACTCCTGAGTGGGTCTCCACTTGTGCTCTTCTGAGGGTGGATAAAATCTTTCCCGGAGCTTCATCTGACCCTCGGGGTTTCGGCAACTTACAGCCCATGTCTGCGCACGTGAAGAAAAACAAAGACAGAGAGACAAAATGAGATAGATGAATATGGATAATTTGTCTGAAATATTCATGTATTCATAACTACTTTATTGATTTAACTGATTGCCTTGGCAGCAGTCCCTAATTGTCATGCTAATTAAGTCAGATTGACACTGAAATAGGAACTGAGCATGTGCAAAACAGGGGAGAGGGCATATCGGCATGTCTTTAAACATAACCACAAACATTCAGATACACGCACGCGTGCACAAGCAAAGATTCGTCACACGGTAACATAACATGAAGTCTAATTGGAAAGCTAATCAACCTTCAAGCATCAACCTTTAACACAAACACGCGTTCGCTGTATCAAGCACAATGCCCCCTTCAAAACGCACACACTGTCTCCTTGGCTACTAGAAGCAGCAATCAGATAACGCTTCATATTTGATCTGTGACTACACAACCAATCAAACAGTGGAATGTGTGGCCGATGAATTAGCGTGTGGCTAATGCTAATAAGTGTCACATCTAGAATGCGCTAACTTGATGTGACAGCAAAGGCATGCCACGTGGGCCCCGGCCTCCAGCGCTAACACACACCATCAGGTACGGGTAGTTAGCTGCCAGCATTTCCAGGTCAGCGTTTGATGAGCCAGAACAGGTGAAACCGAGAGGAACCGGACAAGCCCAGTGGCCGTGACAACAAGCATTAACTGCGCAATGATGATGGGATGGGGAGCAATGGATGAATGGTTTTGGGGATCAGGAACAGGGTGATCATTTGAGAGATGTGTATATGAGTAGACCAGGATAGACACTTAAAAACAGTACTGTGCCTTACCATGGTACAGCAACAGAATCAGAATACCATGGTATTTTGATACCATAGTACTGTACTGTATGATTTATTGTATTCAGTGGTATGTACTGATAGGTATTTGTAAGAATATGATGGCATTACCATTGTTGTAATGTCCATCCATAGTATTACTTATTATGGTACTATGTCCAAATACTATGGCAATAGAAATGAGATAAAGCGATTGAGATACGTAAAATAATGACACAACAATAAGTATAAAAACAAATATACAGTGTGAATGAATGAATATTCTATTCATGTTCTTATGTTCACCAAGGCAGCATTTATTTGATCAAAAACAGTAGTATTGTGAAATATTGTCACAATGCTGATCTGGTGCTCAAGAAACATTCTTTATTATTATTAATGTGGAAAACAGTTGTGCTGCTTAATATTATTGTTGAAAACATGAACTTCAAAAGGACAGCATTGATCTGAAATAGAAATCTTTTGTAACATCATAAATGCTACCGTCACGTTTGATAAATTGAATGCGTCATTGCAGAATAAAAAGTATTAAATTCTTAAATAAAATAAATAAATAACCAAATACTAAGAAAAATTTGGATTTTTAGTTGTTTGAACATATTTTAATGCTAATATTGTTTTATTTGACAGAATTTTAAGTCATCTTGAGGCCCCCTTAGAAATTTTTTGAGGACCCCTAGTGGGTCCCGGCTATGTTACCAAAATAGTATATGGGAGGTTCCAGAAATCAATGAAAAACATAATAAGGTGGAAAACGTAAGCTGGTATCTCTGCTCTGATGTAGAGTGTTATATTTACAGAGCATCTCTAAGTGGTTCTTTGTAATTTTAGGAGCTCTCTCACTGAATTTGAATTTCCTTTGTTCTTTTAGAATAGATTTTTTGATCGCCTCAGGTGTGATTGTGGCTGGTTATCTGCTCAAGTCAAATACTTCTGTAATCTGTTTAATCTCTGTTTTATCTCTTTTATTCCACAAAATGGTGGACTACACTCTTCAAGTGAACAACTGAAATGATTTGAAACAATACGCTACTTTCAATATTAGTCATTCAGAAGAAATTAATGAGTAATTTATATTTAAACAGCGAATATTCACAGGAAGGTGCTAACATAATGGTCCGAGTCGTTACCTCAAACATTATAGGTTTA
Source organism: Squalius cephalus (assembly GCF_949319135.1). Classification (NCBI taxonomy): domain Eukaryota; kingdom Metazoa; phylum Chordata; class Actinopteri; order Cypriniformes; family Leuciscidae; genus Squalius; species Squalius cephalus. The sequence goes on from NC_137129.1 coordinate 30,707,061, forward strand.
AATTGCAAGTAGGAGTGAATCACAAAGATTTACTGAGACAATTTGCTTTTATTATGAATCCGACAGCTGGAATATAAATGACTAATTCATGGGAGATACACGGACCTTCACACCTGTGCTGAGTGAAGTTAATACTGGCAGTCAAGCATCCGGTTCCACTCATTTCCCTTCACTAGCCTGACAATCACATCATTACTGATGCTAATCGCTCGGCAACAGACCGACAGATCATCAGTTTGCTCATAGTTACTGAGACAACATTTGGAGAGCTAGACTATTAGAGCAGAAAAAGAAACCACAGATTCTTAATCTCAGCTGAATTTGCAATACCATCAAGGGAGCAGCAAACGCAAGCTTTGACATAAACACAAATGCTGCTATGAGCACATAAGCCTCAGTGAGGGGATAGTTGCTCCCTCATCAAGCACAAAAATGACAGCACAGCAATGTGAGCATGATACTTAGCCCTTTCCATTTGGGATGTATTGGTACCATTATATGGAAGCTTGTTTCTGGCATGGAATAAAAATTAAAACGGCAATTGTGACTTTTGTGACGTTTATATCTCGCAGTTCGAACTTTAAAACTCACAATTGCGAGTTTATATTTTGCAATTCTGACGTTCTTGAATTGTAAGATAAAAAGTTGCAAGTACCTTTTTAATTGCGAGTTCATGTCTCACAAATCTGACTATTTCTTACAATTGTTAGTTTATATCAAAATTCTTACTTTTTCACAATTTGAAGTTGTGAGTTTATTGACCCTATTTTAACGATTTAAGCACATGGTCTAAAGCGCATGGCGCAAGTGCACGTAGGGCGTGTCCGAATCCAATTTTGCTAGTTTAACGACGGGAAAAAATGGTCGGCGCGCACGGCGCATGGTCTAAAAGGGTTGTCCCTATTCTCTTAATGAGTAATGGGTGTGTTTTGGGCATAATGTACAATAAACCAATCAGAGTCTCATCTCCCATTCCCTTTAAAAGCCAGTTGCGCTCGCACCATGGTGGATTCGCTATTTACATCGCGGAATTTCAAGCGAAAAGACTGAATGCTTCTCTAGAGAGGAAACTGATCAGCTCGTGCGTGAGGTTAAAGTGTGCAAGCAGACCATCTACGGGACAAGCCGGATCCCACCATATCTTTATGTACACACCCTTTAAATAAAAAAATACTGATAAAATAATAAATGCCATTGACTTTAGACCAGTTTTTTGTAGGTCAATGGCACAGTCTATTTCAGTTTGCTTAAAAATAGCAACACACCAACTATGCGCCTGAACACACCTTGTTTTCAGACCAGCACGGCCATGGGCGAACATATGGGCGCAAAAGCATTTGCTATTTAAACAACGTGGCGCAGGACGTGAAAATGATAACTGCGTCGGGCTGAAACTAGCAAAAAACACTTGCGTCGCGCCTGGCGCCCCATTGCACTGGTGTAAGATAGGGCCCTTCATCTCACAATTCAGAGAAAATAAGTCAGTTAAACTCCCAATTGTAAGAAATAAAGTCAATTAAGTCAGTTATAAGATATAAACTCACAATTCTGACTTGTTTCTTGCAATTGTGAGTTTATATCTCAGTATTAGGGTTTTTATATATTTATATATTATATTAAATACATTACATTAAATTATATATTAGTCTTAAATACATGAAATGCACATTATGTTCATATACAGGATATGAGGATACAACCAGACTTGGTGATTCTCTTCAGCACAAAGGTGCATACACAGTTTCATACTCTACATCACAACCACACTGCACACTTCCCACACTACACATTTCCTGCAGAACACACACGAAGATATTCACACACACACACAATAATCTCTCACTGTGATAAGCGTGAGGAGGGGAGCGGAAGAAAAAGGAAAAAGAAAGATGAAGAGCTAAATTTAGGCAAGATGATAGGGAAGGATAATAAGTTGAGAGCACACATCGAATTGTGGTGGTGGTGGTGGTGGTGGTGGTGGTGGTGGGGGGGGGGGCTCTGGTAACCAACGGAGACGGGAGATTGTCAATATGATGCAATAAAGAAAAGCCTGATTTACTCTCCTAATGTCTTGCTCTGACAAAGGATCTTAATACAATCCTGTATATCTGAACAATAGAGTATAATAAAATAGTGTAAAAACTATGTGAAAATAACAGAAATTTTACTATCTTATCATATGCGATATGTCAACAGAAAAAAAAGTACATTTGACAAGGAATCTTGTTTTTTGTATATATAGCAAGATAGTAATTCATCAAAAATACTATGGTAATAATTAAGTACCATGGTATATGCAGTGTTTTTCATAAATATAATATATATATAATTTTATTAAAAAAAAAATCACTAAAAAAGATTGATGGTAGAATATAAATTGTAATGAAATATTGTATTACATCAGAGACATTTTCTCTAGTGGTCTCAGACTCACTGTAGCAAAGTACCACATATTACCATTTGATACATCACTGTGCCGTAAACTTTTTTATGGTACCATAAAAATTTTTCATTTAAAACTGTTTAAATCTGAAACTGTTTCTGTATTCGGTTGTGACATGCAATCATCAGGGAGTAATGTATGTATGTGAGAAAGTTTGTGTGCGAGATGTTTGTAGGACTTTGTAGGTTGCTATCGCAGAAGCAGGCTGGCATGGCTGAATATGAAAGTTGATGATAGCACATTCCCCTCACATTTCACAGGTTCGTAATCATCTCTTACTTCATCCTCTCGCTTCCAATCTCTCACCCTTGCTATATTTCTCTCTCTCTCTCTCTCTCTCTCTCTCTCAGTTTGACTGCTTAGGCTGTCACTCATATCAGCCTCGGAGCCCCACTGTGAGTGTGTGAGAAATACTAACCGAAGGTCATCTTCTTCTGGCAGTCAGTCATCTCACGTGATACCATCATGTGTGAATGAACAATATGTGCTTGTTATGAGCAGTTTTTTTTCACTTATACTTGGTTGAATTCTCACATATTCTTAGTACATACAATACAAAGATATATTTCAGAATAAAGCACCAATGAATGTGCATTTCATAATTTTGCATTAAGAAATATTAACATTGGTGAAGCACTATTCCTGCTGTGTGTAGCACCTGCGGCTCTGCATATACTAACATTAGGAAAGATCCAGAAGTTTAATTTAGATCATTTCAGTCTGAGTTTGAGTGCAGATTGTATTGTGAACTCAATGAAGTTACTCTTTCTAAAAGGCTATTTAAGTATAGGGGCTGAGGAAAACTACTGTATGTCGCAGCACCAATTTTCTTTTCACATGCAAAGACAGCATTTCAATTATAAAGTCTTAAAGACAAAGGAGCGAAAAAGTCCACAACAGTTCAAAAAACATTTTTCCTCCGTGGTCTATTTACAATTAAAATGTTAGTCATTGTCACAGAAAACTGTCCATTTAATTGTAAAGATCATAGGGAAAATTGTCACAATAAACTAAATTCTGACTATTATATGAGCAAAGAATGTGACTAACGCTAAAAGTAGGCCACATTAAAAATGAAAATGTACAATATGACCCTTTCAAAAACTGCTTTAGGTTTTGTGACAAAACGCCAAACACTATATATAATGTTATATAGTAAGTTATATGTAGAATTATACAAATCCATTCATGCAAATGGAAATGTTTTTTTTTAGATATATATATAGTTTGAATTGAATGGAAGTGTTAAAGTCTTTGATATTTGAATAGAAGTGAGCTTGAACTTTAATGCGACTCACACACAAGCTCAAGTAAAAGCATTGAAGTTTGCGTTTATTACAAGTATAGCGAGAGCATGGGAAGAAGGAAGAGAGGGATGAATCAGCAGAGAAGAAACCAGTGACTTACGGGTAGAATCAGAAAGTTAACAGTGTTAGATTAGGGTTCAGTGAGAGAAAGAAACTACACACAATCATTAAAAGAGTGAACATACCTGCTGCTGTTCTTTGATAATGCCTCTCTCGATTTGTGTCTCCTCTGCCGTTTCTTTCTCCCTTAATTAGGCTATCTTTCGCTTCTCTCCCGTTTCTTTTAGCTTTCTGTCGGTTTGTCAACTCTCATGCCTTCGCGCGTGTGAATGGAAGCAGGTGAGCAGATGAGCTCAGTTCATTCCTGCCGCTCCTTCACTCAATACAGTGTGCTTACTAACGTCTCCTCCTCCTCCCCTCCCTCAGAATAAAAGGGGAATGATGCCCTCCACTGTTTCCAAATAGCTCTTTTGTCTCTCGTTTCACCTTCAACATCGTACAGTCAAACGGGGAGGAAAAAACAAACAAAACTAGTTGACTAATGGCGCCCTAATTCACACCAAAAGAGAGAATTTTTTTTTGGATTCCAAAGTTCAATGTTATCCAAGGAATCTCTGGATCTGCTTCCTCATTCATTAAATACAACCCTAAAAACCCAAATTAAAATGGCTCTATAGCGCCACCAATAATACACTTTATGCTCTTTAAAAATAAAATAAAATAATGTATTTCAAGTTTATTTTAAATTCCGTTGTATGGCAAAATAATCATAATAAAACAATACGTTTTTTGAAGTTATACAGTACAGTACATGCAGATTAATGTTCAAGACAATGAGCATAACATTGCTCATTATGATTCAGACAGTCCATGACAGAATTATTCTACAACCAGAAACGTGAATTTATTATGTTTTAGTTGAAAAGAGTATTTAAGAGAGTACGTCAATGATCGAGAACTTTCCAGGTCGAAGCATAGAGTCCCAGATGAATCTGTGGATGTTTTTTTGCTATATATATATATATATATATATATATATATATATATATATATATATATATATATATATATATATATATATATATATAAAAAAATATAAATATATATATATATATATATATATATATATATAAATATAAATATATAACTTTTAAAGCATATTCCTTGGTATAAGAAGCATTTAATTCATATCTAATTTGAATCAGCAGTGACCAATTCATAATTTAAAGTCTGTCCAACACAGTATAACACCTTCCACAGAATCAAACATCAAGATTCTACAAACATTTCATCTTAAAGTCATTATAAAATAATGATTCAGTAAGAGCAATACCTCCCCCCCCATTCTTTTTTTGCTTTATTTTACAAATCTGGTGCCTATTGCAGTAAAAAAAAAAAAACTTTAATAAACGTGAGGCAAAAATAAGTTAATTCAATTGTATTTTTTTTTTATTAATAACAAAAACAGCAAAACCATACAATGCCAACATCAAAATCCAAAACATATATACATGGCAAACCCAGAGCACAATGATTAGAAGCAGCTCTCAGACTATAGCACAATAGAAACCACAACTCCCATGAGGCCATGGGAACTGAGGAAATAAAACTGAAATGTCAATACAAGTCAGTCAGAGTTCGCTTTAAAAAAATGTGATGAATCTGCTACAGCTATTAAATCAGCCCCCCATAAAAAAAAAAAACAAGTGTTGTAACAATAGGTATAAAATGACAGTGCTTTGTGTTCAAAATTAACAATAAATCTTTGCAAACTTTAAAAAACAAAACTCAAATTAACAAAGGGAACTGGTGCGAAATAGTGCTGGAAAAATAGAAAAAGGCAGCCTGACTGTGTTCACACAGTGATATCAATATTCCGTCATCGCTTTAATTTAAAACAAGTCAACCGTCCCGTGACCTGCTGTGACTTACAGGGCTGAGAATAAAATTTTATTGTAATTTCTGAATTAATGCAATGATTTTATTTACACCTTTTAACCGCACTAACAAGAAAGAAAACCAGCATCAAGGAAAAAAATTAATGGAAGTACAGTGATAACTACTGATGAATCAAAGTAGATTCGTAGAGTAAAAAAAGGGGAAGGGGAGCCACTGTTCCCTGGTGCTCAATAACCAAATAGAGAAAATCTGAACTTGTGCCCTGAACGTGAAAACCCCAAAACAAAACAATTTTAACAGTGAACACTCGCCAGCTTGAATCAGTAAACAAATGAACATTGATTTAAAATAACACAGAACATGTCAGAACAGCTACCTAAATGCATACAGTGCATCACCAACAGTGAGTCAAATTTTAAAATAAGCAAACATAAATAAAATATAAATATGTATTTGTGAGCTTAAAAGTGTCTTTAAAGTTAGTTGGCCATGAAGAAAAAAGAAAAACAGACAATACAAATAAATGGGTGGAATAGGCTAAAGCGAACAAAGCTTGTCAAATGTTTCAGTGAGTGGATGTGAGGCCTTAGATTACAGTATGATCATATGATCATATCAATGTTGTCCCCTCAAAATACACCTCCACATCACACCAGGATGACCCTATCTGCAACTGTTTGAAAACAGACAATGAAGTGCACTGCTTGATTCTCCATTAAGTTGTTCTCCTCTGCTTCTATGGGAGTCTACCCTAAGAAAAAGAAACAGTGACTAGTTAAAAGTGACTCAAGAAAACCTGTATCTTCATCTTAGGTGCACAAAAACTTACCAAAAAAAAAAAGGAGTGAAGGTTTAGCTACAGAAGGGTTAGCAAAGTCTGGACTCCACAATCCACATAGTTCTGAAAGACAAAGTCACACACATTCACTCTTCTTATATTAATGAGCCTTTCAATGTTGGCTCACTTTATTTCCCTGCAGGTGTTTGCAGTTTTTATACCCAGTCAACACTGCCATCTAAAGGCTAACCACGGCACAACAATCAAATATAATCTTCATTAACTATTGGCTAGTGCACTGCATGGTATGAATGTCTTAAAGCTTAAAACTATCAAAAACGCATTGCATACATATATAGAAGCATTTTCTTACCACAACATTGCACTGCTTATCCTTCATCTACATTTATAAGTTGTCTTATTTAATACGGTTCAATTAATGAAAAGCAAGATAAGTTAGGAATTTACAGACATTGTAGATTCACTAGACTTTCAAACACAAGACAATTTTGATACTATGTTTTGATTTAGCTTGCCAGTGTTTATTGATACACTGCACTGACAGCTTTTCAAGTATTATTAAAACGCAAGAGGCAGCGGTTTCAGACTAGCTTACGCGCACTCTTAATTTAATTTACAGGGCAAAGCAATGTGGCTAATATCTCTGTTCGGTTATATCCTAAGCAATTACATTACCGCATCAATTCAAATTAAGTTTCATACGAGCTACAACAAATATTGCTGCACCTCCAAAATACAAGAAAATAAATTACTACAATATTACTCGTTTGATATGGATGAAAGCATCTGTAAAATTAATAAATGAAAAAAAGTTTTAGAATGGACCCAGAAAAAGTTCAATGAAGCCCCTCAATTGACCGCATAAGTTTGTGCATTTTTAAAAAAATGCACTGGGTGTTTCCATCCTATGTTTTTATGTGATATCCAAAAATGTGCATTAAAATGTTAGATGGAAATAGCTAATGTTGAAAACTGTTGAGCAGCTTTATATTTGTGTGAAAACTGCTACTTTTTTTAGGATTCTTTGAATAATAGAAAGTTTAAAAGAACAGCAATTATTTGAAATCGAAATCTCTTGTAACAGTCTTTACTTTCACTTTAGATCAATTTGACTTAAAAATATTTATAGGAATGGCATTTTTAGATACAATTACAACAATCCAGTTCAACCTCTTATGCTCAATCCCTAATTTACACTGTAAAAAATAATCCTGTTAAAAAACGGTAAACTACTGGCAGCTGTGGATGCCAGCATCATACCGTAAAAATACAGTATGTTACTGTTTTTGAAATTAACAGCTAAATATTGTTTTGTCAGCTACAGTATAAAACTGTAATTTAACTGCATGTTTAAACAGTAACACGCCGTACTTTTATGGTATGATGCTGGCAACCACAGCTGCCAGTAGTTTACCGTTTTTTTACAGAATTATTTTTTACAGTGTACCAACCCCCCAAAAATGGAAGTGGAGCTGACCTGGTTGACAAGCCTCGTCCTCTGCTCTCCACACCACTGTGGCAGGGGATACTAATAAATACACACAAAAACAAAAACAAAAGTTGACTTTCTTAGAGGTTTTTTTTTACCTGAAAAAGATAACATGTAAAGAGTTTACACAAGATATCCAAGTATGCTTATCTGAGTGATGAAAGCAATGTGACCATATGTTTGCATGTACCTGGTAGGCATACGTGGTCTGTGCGTAGTTCATGGGCACCGGTGGGACCATAAATCCTGGAGGACTGGAGTAAGAATAAGGCTATAAAGAAAGACGCAGGGAAAACATTTTAGGAATCTTAGGAATGTGCAATTTTTTTAGGAAGCACAATGTTTAAAAGGCCCATTCACACCAAGATAACTATAAAGACAACTATAATGATAAGTACATTAGTCCACTTCAATGCACAATATTGTTCCATTTATTAGCGAGTGCTGCAGTTGTGTTGTCTGTCATTTAAAATGCTTGAGCTCTTCAAAGCGGGGTGGATTTCCTCAATATTTCAGAAGTCAATATTTTTTGCATTGATCAGCTGGAACTAAATATAGTTGTGAAAGTGACCAACAATATTGTTCCTCTGTGCCATTATCATTATAGCTGTGGTGTGAACTCTGCTATAGACCTTAGGTTAGACACCAATGCGGTTGAAAATGCGTGGGATATAACGCACTCTATAAATGAACACTCACAATTTTTTTTTTAAACCGAAAAACTTTGATAACTCCATAAAACAGAAAGACGTTGTCAGCTGAACAATCAGTATGTTGTAAAATAATAGGACAGTTAGGGGTGTGCGATATGATTTTTGATCGTGGACGATAAGAATATTTCCACGACCCTCTTTTGAAGAAGCATTTTATCAGTTGCAGTTCTGGCGCCTCCGTCTCAACATACTGTACAACGCGATGTACTTCACATCACGTTAACACAGAGGTAGAGTTACACTAAGTTATCTTTCGAGTCTTATTGGGTTAATACTGTCAAATACACGTAATATAGGTAGAATGGGCGAACACCATGTCTACACCGGACACGACAATTGTCGCTCGCGTCACAACAGCTAAAAGCTGCCTACACTGGACCAACAAAGCACCCGCTGCAAAGCATTTGTTCTTCATATCAGCACGTCATAAATAGAACGAGGCATCAGTTTACTTTCGGAGATTTGTCGCTCGCGTCGCATCCAGTGTAGACAACATCACTGATTGTAATGGGTTCCATGGTCTTTTTTTGCATCGCGCTGCTCGCGTCCGGTGTCGCTCGTGTCACATCCAGTGTCGCTCGTGTCATCACTGATTATAATGGGTTCCGGTGTAGACATGGTGTGAGATGCACACACATTAGCTTCCACTCCGGTGACAAAGTATGAAACGTGGCTAGCTAGCTAATGTAGCAAACGAGTAAGATAAGCTCGTTGTGAGAGTAAAAGGCTGAGACTAGAGATGCACCGATTACAATTTTCTAGGCCGATTCCGATATCCAATTTTTCATTGAGTTTGACCTGCCGATACCGATTTTAGCCGATTCCGATTTCAGCCGATTCCGATTTCATTTTTTCTAACCACTTTACAGCACACACAAATATTTATTTTCTATCTTTTCTTTAATAGAACATTTTACATTTTGCATAGAACATAGATCATTTTTTTGAACAGATAATAGCTATAAAATAGAACTATATAAATTACTCCTGGTGTGGGAAATTCACACACACATCTAAAGTGCAGTGTTATGGAAGAACCATTTCCTTCTTTTCATATCCAATATCCAACTAAAAAAATATGCTATATTTATATAGCCTTGCAGTATAAATATATTTCTATATTTTCTGGTTAGTTTACTTTATTTTTTATAATCATAGCCATACTTGCAACCAAAACTGAAAAATGAAAAGTTTAAATGGGTAAATCTTCTACAAATATTTTTGAGTCTTCGTTTTCTTTTCTGACATACTGGAGTTCTTGTTAAAACACACTAGACATACTTATTCTGTGCATTTTGAGCACTTTTTGTGTGAATTCATTTTTAGTTTGTCCATCAAAAGTGTTCTTTTACTTTAATTGAGCTTGAGCAGTGCTGCAAAAATAGACCCACGCATGTAGGGCTGGTCCGAATACCCTTTTTTGAGCTTCGGTAGTAATGAACATCGAATATTCGAAGCTTCGGAGAGAGGGGGCTGAACATATTCTTCTCTCTAATAAAGGCAGGAATCTCTATGTGTCTGTATGTCCGTTTGCATTTTCATTATTTCGAGAACCGTTCATCCAATCGACTTCACAAGGGAGTGTAGTGTCGCATTTGGTGCAATATAGATGGACATGCGAGACGCGACACGTTCAGAATTAATAAACAGTAAACTACAGAACAGCGCAAGCGGGAAGCGGCGCACATCACGTGGGCAGGGCTTATGCTCCGAGAATGGACACTGCACTAGTGATATAAAACGCGCACACACACAGGTCTGTTAACTTAAGCAATACTTAAAGGTTGGGTAGGTAAGAATTGTCTAAAGAACTTTTTTTCAAATTGGCTTAAACTGTCTTTATATACCAATACATAATTAAAATGTAAGTACTTTGAAAAAGAGAGTATAAAAATTGAGTGACTATAGTGTATTTAATCTTCAAAAAACACAGCTCATTAATTCCTACCGGGACGAAACAAGTGATTGGCTTGCGCGACTGTCACTCTCCGTCGCCATGACTACCGCCGCTATTACTGGCTCTGCCCACGTGCGCGCAGTCGCGCACCCGTTTTTAGGTGGGAGTGAATGGAATTAATGAGCTGTGTTTATTGAAGATTAAATACACTAGAGTCACTCAATTTTTTATACTCTCTATTTCAGAGTACTTGCATTTTAATTATGTATTGGTATATAAAGACAGTTTAAACAAATTTGAATAAAAGTTTTTAGACAATTCTGACCTACCCTACCTTTAAGGTAGTCTAATATTTTTCTGACTAACAAATTACTGACACAGTAAAGGGTAGATTTAAATAAAGAAAAACGAAATTTAAATAAAGAGAAACGAAATTTAAATAAAGAAAAAACGAAATTTAAATAAAGAAAAACGAAATTAAGTTAAATTATTTTCCACAATGTCAAAGCAACGCAGCTTAACCCAAAACACAAGCTCAGGCATGCACTTCGGTCCATACAAACTCCGCTGTTCTGCGCTCTAGCTAGAGAACACTCCCGTTGCTGGAACAGGTGTCGGTTCTATTTCTAGCATGCACGCGTTTTCCGGGTGGCTCGAGCCGCGCCTAAGACGCGTCTCACGCAGGCAGTGTGCAAACTCCAACCTGTTAACATGGGAGCCGAAATAAAAAAGGACACGCCACGCATCCAGTGTGTCGCCGGGCTTATTCAAGCGCGAATGAGAACCGTTTCGCGGGGGATACCAGGTGTGCAAAAAAAAAACCACCACAACAAAAACATTTATTTATTTATTTTTGATAAATAAAACAAAATATTTACAAACATTATAAACATGTAGCCCAGGCAATTTTAGTTCCCCTCACTCCAGAACAAATCCTTTAAAGTTATAGGTAGGCTATTCAGAACAAAACAATAATCACATCACAAAATCACATATTTCCATATTCGCAATCTAATATTTGGTTATTGGTGTATAACGTTATTTATGATGTAAACAAGGCTTAGTACTTCACTCATGTTCCAATATCCATGTAAAACATCATCCTTGAAAATGTGTAATTCATCCAAATTGTGTGTTTGGTGGGGCGGTGGGCACACTGACCGGCACTTATTGTACAGCGGACCATTACATTTGAACAGTGTAACTTATGTTTGGTTCACTGCATTTTAGTTTGATGAACTCGCTGAATTGTTAAGTTAGCAACGGTACAAACTGATATGTTGTCTGTGAGTGTGTGCGGCACCTGCGCAATCAGTTGGACTTAATAAAAATTAAGAAAACAAATACAATGCGCTTTCTGCAGTCTCATTTTCTGTGAACTTGTTCTTGGAGTGTCGTTTATTCTGCTATTTGCACATGTAAAACATTTGTATTTTTGAAACCATTCTATTCTAATTTAATTTCAATTTGACATTCTAATCTTGTCGTTTAACAGATAATGATCAGTTAAAAAGCGTTGGTTGTTGGTCAGGAAAATAATCTAAATCGAACAAAATGCTCTCATAATAATTTTCCACCAGATTTGCTATGCTGCATGCAAGTTCACGCCAACTCCACGCCAACTCCAAAACTTGTGGACACGAGCTGAAATCTTATGTGAGATTTGATCGTAGCCACCGCTCACGTCCATATTGACAAATGGCAAGTTGTACAGTCAGTTTTCTGTCATACGTTTGTTTCGTAAATGAGGGCCATTATGTTTATACACAGGGTGTCATGATGTGTTACCTGCATGTATTGATTCCCTCCATTGAAGACAGGTGAGGGCGGGGCCAGGCCTGGGGGACAGCAGCTGCAATACACATATGGGGTGGGGCTAACCCACTGTGATGGACCAATTATTGGAGATGACACTGAACCTGGGATAAGAAAGATACCAAAATATTTTAACCAATTTTAAACATTTTCAGTCAATAAGATTACATTTATGATTTCAAAATTAATTTAAAAATATGTTTTCCCAATTTTTATATCCACTACCAATCCTTGAAATTACTAAAAACAAGCAATTACAAATTACAAGCAATACAAATGTCTCCAATGACACCATTAAAATGTGTGTGTATTTGATATAGATATTTCCATTACATTTTGCACAAGACCAAATAGAAAGCGAAACACATGGACTCACGAGAATTTCGCTCTTTCATGATGGCAGGTCCCAGTTTGAGTTTTTTCCCTTTAAAACTGATCTGCTGCTGTAAAATAATTAAAATGTACAATATATCACCCTGCCCTCATAACACTAACACCCAGAAAGAAAAGCGAGAAGTCAGTCATGAAGAAAAGTAAAAGTGACCTTACATCAACAATATTCTGGATATCAACGTCCTCGCTGAAATAAACGAAACCATACCTGTGAAGAAGGTGAGCAACAAATCAGAGGTGACACAGCAATGAATATTTTCTGAAAACAGTTTCCAAGTAATATTCTAAAAAAGCATAGTTTACCCACAAAAAAAATTACAATCTCTAAGAATTTACTGATCCACATTAGAGATGGCGAAAACTAAAAATTTTCTTGACCAACCACCGAGCCTCATTAGCCGGTTGAAACCGGTTAACCGATTAGTTTAAAATATGCTACGCTAGGGCTGGGCGATATGGACCAAAAGTCATATCCCGATATATTTAGGCTGAATATCGATATACGATATATATCCCGATATTTTTTCCGCAAAGTGAGAGCAAATGTTCAGTCAAAGTCAAAGCCAAATATGACATGTTACAAGTAGTTTTATTGAAATCGGCTATTTCAGTGAACAGTTGCAAAATCAAATGAATAAATAATAAACAGGTTTCTTCACCTTAGGGCTGCATGATTATGACAAAAATCATAATTGCCGATTATTCCCTTGGAATTGTAATTGCGATTTGTTAATTATGATTATCAAAGTTTACATTGAATATATACAAACAAATTTTGTGTAAACATGTTATAATTTGCCTATTATATATTATATTATATTATATTATATTATATTATACTACAGGGCCGTTGAATGCTTGAATCTGATTGGTTGACGAACGTTCTAAGGTGTGCATTATTTTCAGGGAAACGCACAGCTAAAGTAGTTCCAGGCAGGTCTTGACCGCATTACAATTCCATATCACTTCGCGTAGTTAACAGTAATAACGGAAAATAGGATACAATTCATAACAAGAAAAAACATTTAGCCGCATGCGCTTGATCTGGAATTTTCAATGTCTAGCTTCACAATCAATGGAAACATGCAGTTTAATTTGAATAAATAAAGTATATAGTCCTATCCATAATCAATAGAAAATTAAACTGAATATAGGCTAAATAAATGGATAGTCCTGCAGCACGGATTATTATTGCAGATAATATAACAAATAAATAATTATTGATAGGCCTACTTGTTAAAAGGGCTTTGTGTTTCATTTATTTGGCTAATCTGTCATCTGTCAATAATAGAAAAAAAGGAATGAATTCGAATTAATTAAAAGGAATTTAATTAATAAATAAATTAATAATAATATTGACGCACATGCTTTTCTGTCTCATTATTGCAACATCTCTCTCTCGAATAACTGCATTAATAACTGGGGACACACTTTAAGGCCAGTTATGAATGTAATTTGATACATATGACTGATCATGCCCAAACGCGTGTTCAGCGCGTTCAGTCTGTGTTTAAAATCTGCTGCTGCGATGAAAACAGTCTTTGACAGAGAATGTGTCAGCTAGTCGTGTGTCCCCAGCATTAGTCTGCTATCAGTGGCTCAAACCTCCGTTACTAACTCTAAAATGACGTTTTGGAATTAGCAACGGAGGCATTGGATTAAATGCGTAAGAAATTAGTCCTACATACAAGAGCGTTTTAATGACAAAAACTTTACAAACGTCTTGAAATACATAATCTGAACAATGTTTCGAGGTGTGGTAACTGTAGTATAAGCGGAATAATTGACTTCAGGCCGTTAAATTATTAGAAAAATAATGCACACCCGAGGTGAACGGCCACTCCGCTTCGCGTCGTGACCGCATTACCACCTCGGGTGTGCATTATTTAGTAATAACACGTTTACACAAAATTTGTTAACATACACACACACACACGTACTTTTCCCCTTTACTTAAAGGGGGGGTGAAATGCTCATTTTCACTCAATCTCCTGTTAATCTTGAGTACCTATAGAGTAGTATTGCATCCTTCATATCTCCAAAAAGTCTTTAGTTTTATTATATTTATAAAAGAAAGATAGGCTGTACCGAGTCTTTCCGGAACAAAAAACGAGCGGCTGGGGACGGGCCGTGTGGGCGAAGCTAAAGCTGTGCTTACCCGCCGAGCTAACAACACACAGAGACATTTGTTCAACAGTTTTACTCACCGCCCGGTTCCAACGCACGACCGCGAACCTTTATCATTGTGACTGCTCGATCCTTAAGCATTAGACGATCTGCAAATCCGTCGATCTGGGCTTTGTTTAGAAATACTCCTTCAAACGTACAATTTAATTTTTGAAACTTTGTCCATGTTTAGCATGGGAATCCAACTCTTTAACAGTGTAAAAAACTCAGTATGCATGATATAGCATTTCACCCCCCCTTTAACATAAATTGTAAGAATATGACTAATAGTAAAGACTAGTACTAAACATTAGGCCTATGCTAAAGCAGTCCCAAACTAGTTTTTGTTAATACAATGTTGGTATGAGCCACTACAGTCATTTAAAAATATAAAAAAATAACACAAAGAAAAATAAAGTGGCATTTTGGCTATTGAGTGTGCGCTACGACTACAGTATAACGGCTGACAGGACAAGAAATCCGTTTTTCTGAGGTGAAAGACTTTATTTCAGTGTAAACTTATGTCACTGCTTGGTAGTTCCTATTGTGCTGGGTTTTCTGAAGTAGGCATGATTCGCCTCTCATAATAACATGTTCTAAACACGCACGCAAAGTGGAAAAGGAGGGGCGGTGGCGGGGGAACGCAAATTTATTTGAACTATATTGATATATCGCCCAGCCCTACGCTATTTGAAATAACAGCCATTTCGAGCCGCGCCTGCAATTTCGCAACTCTGTCGCATCTCTCTGCCGCTCTGCCTCCCGTTCACACACACACTGCCCCGGCGTCGCCCTTCCACTCACGTCATTTTTTTTTAAATCCCCTACAGCGTTAAACATGAGTCCCGCAAATGCGGCGGACAAATGGCTCCTTAGTTTCGAAATGGTTTGGGTACAAGGTGATTGCGTTGAAAATAAAGGCGTTTGTCTAGTGTTGGAAGCTCATTTGAAACATTGCCGCGGCTCATTTAAGAAAATGACAGCTCCGAAGAGACGCCGCTTTAGTTTGAGGTAGTTCTAACAATAATAAAGAAAGATGATGATCTCTGTCGTCTGCCCTGGCTCTAACCTCGAGTGTTTTTAGCCTGTTGCCTTTACTTTTCGCAAACCTTGTGAGCACGCGAACCCAAACGCTGTGACCTCGCGCCAAATGTTTTTATTGGTTTATTAAGTACAAACAGGCGAGTTATGAAAAATTGAGTGTGAGGGATTTGTTCACTTCTCACAAAAAGATCTTGGAATGAGATGGCTAACTGTAGTAGCGTTTAGTCCACTGTCTATAATAGCCTAATTTAGAGATCACTTTTTTTAAAAACGGACTACCTACAACTTTGATCGGTTAACGTTGATACGGTCAACCATCGGTCAAACGGTCATTTGTTAACATCCCTAAACAACATGGTGCTCCAAAATGACTATTGTAAATGACAACTTAAACATTTGGATGGCTTAATAGGGTGCACAAGTGAGACAAAACACTATAGCAGGGATTGACAATAAGGACGGCCCGACGGCAGCAACAACATCCGGGACAGTTAACGGAACCGTCACTTGTCCGCTCAGGCCAGGGCTGCATCTTCAAGAAAGTTTATTACTTGCACGTGTTTTAAGCCAACTAATTTAAATATTCAAGCACAAGACACAAAAGAGAAATCAATCGCAACACATCTGAAGCACGTGCTCAGGAAGCACAAATACTGAATTAGGTGGTATACCGGTTCTGGGAAATCTCGGTATATATTTTATTTCAAAATGTACGATATCATGATTTTGCTCATTTCGATACTTGGTACGCTGCTGACCTGGAGTTCACTGCTAGGGATGCAACGATTATAGATTTTTGTTTTTGGTACAATTATAGTCTGAGGAATAATCACGGTTTCATGATTATCACAATAATTATGTAAGCATAATGCATAAAATCACATGAACAGTCTTTAGATTTTAAAGTGTTAATTATTGCTGCCTTTTGAAACAGAAATAACACAGTAACCAAATAATACAGCACAAAATAAGTCAAAAGCCAATCTCTCCCCAAGGAATTAAAGAAAGGTGACCTGACTGACATCTGCTCCATAAACATCCATGTCAGTATAAGGGGAATAAACTGTTATTGTCATCTACTGTCATCCATACGGTTTAATTTTAATAATATTTTTAATAATTCATCTAATTTTACATGTGGCCTGAGAAAACCATGTCTATTTTGGTTTGTTTGAAGTTTTACTAAAAATGATAGAAAGAAATTGAGAACATCTCTAATGCAGTTAACAGCGCCGGCACCACAAAGGGGCATTGCCCACTGATCTAATTTGTGCCCACTCAGTTGCAATTTGTCCTCCCTCCATGCGATTGATTTTAACCCATACCAATCACATGGGTGCAATTAGAAAGTTTAGTGTGTGACTGATAAATTAAAGCATGCTTACACGCTTTAGCTGACACTGAGCCAGAGAAAGACGCGATCGGTGCTTTTCATACATCACTATTCAGTGTTTTCAACCACATTGGGCCCTATTTGAACAATCTAAGCGCATGGTCTAAAGCACACTGTGCAAGTGCACTTAGGGCGTGTCTGAATCCACTTTTGCTAGTTTAACGACTGGGAAAAAGGGTGGTCCCCATTCTCTTAATGAGTACTAGGTGTGTTTTGGGTGTAATGTGCAATAAGCCAATCGGAATTTAATTTCCCATTCCCCTTAAAAGCCAGTTGCGCTTGCATCATGGCGTTGTTTTTTTTTTACATGGCGGAATTTGCAAGCGGAAAGACTGAACGATTCTCCAGAGAGGAAACGGATCTGCTCGTGCGCAAGGTTAAAGTGTGCAAGCAGACCATCTACGGGACAAGCCGGATCCCACCAGATCTTTATGTACACAATAATAATCTTTTACATTGTAATCCTTTTATTTTTAATATTTGGCTATTTTGTGTACCCAGTGTGTGTAATAAGCAGAGTGTACGCATGTTGTCATATTACTAGTGCGCCCTTTAAATAAAAAAATAAATACTGCAATATTGACTTTTGAACAGGATTTTTTTGGTCAATGGCACAGCCATTGCTTCAAAATAGCAACGCGCCAACAATGCGCCCGAACACACCTCCTTTTCAGACCAGCCACGGGAGCACAAATAGGCGCAAATGCATTTGCCATTTAAACAACTTGGCGCAAGACGTGAAAAAGATAACTGCTTTGGGCTGAAACTAGCAAAAGACACGTATCGCGCCTCGCGCCGGTGTATGATAGGGCCCATAATGTTTATTTGAGGCTTCAGAGATTTAAACAGACATTTAAATGAAGTACTATATTATTTTTAATATTTTGTTAGTTTCAAACTGTCTAAATCCAACAGATCCTCTGAATTGCCCACTCATCACGCTTTATATCAACTAATATTATAAAGGTTTAAATGACATTCACTTCCACATATTTGACAAATTACAAATATACAATTCATGATATAGTTAAGTTTATGAATATTTTGAATAAAAAAGGAAAAACAAAATAAATACAATACATATCAGTAGTGTGGCTGCATGACGTGTCGGCATGGAAAAACGTTCTAAAATAACGTTCTGAAATAACGGTCACCTTAAACGCACACTGGGGGTTCAGCTGGAATATAGACTGCCGACTTCAGGTGTTGGAAATAAAGCTTTGCTGTTTGGACCCTCTATCATAGTTAATCAAGTTTGTACATCAGTAGCCTCCTTGTCTCCACACTTTAAGCTGGTGCGCCGCTGGTGTAACTTTTCGTTCTGTTGCTACACTCCATGTAACGGAGCCTTTACAATTAACCCTCTGAGGTCGGCAAACGCGCCCACGCGTTTTGCTGGATTTTCTTCACATTGTAGAACTATAAACTTAAATTACTCCGTCATTTATGGTCATACAGAAAAAAGAAATATAAAAAAAGAATCTGTGATATTTCTACTTTTGTATGTGTCCACTTACAATCAAATCAAAACATTGTGCTTTTGTAAAATAAAGAAAATAAACGGTGTGCGTTCTGCCTCTCCGTCGCGGTGAACTTTTTTTTCTTGAGCACGTCTATAAACTGAAACAAAACTCAGCGAATACTTGTCACACATTTATGAGCCATATACCTCTATAAACATTTAAGTGTGTACTTTTAAATGATCGGATTCAAACTGAAAACAAATATTCTCTGTTTAAGTAATTTGTATAAAACCAACAAGATGTGCAGCTTCTCAAACGCTTCCTAATTATTTTAAATTTGAACACGCCCACTTGCGCAAAAGTTATTCACATGCAAATCTCCACATGGAACGCTATCGCGCTCATTACCTCAAAAACAAAACACTTCACAAGTCTCTGCTCTTCGTTGAGTTTGAAAGGCGCACCGTGAGCTTACATTGGATTTAGGCTACCTCAGAAGAAGAAGAATGCGATTTGAAGACAAGAAAGATGTAAGGTAAGAAATTCTTACATATTAGTTTGTTATTGTTGCATAAATTTCACATTGCAGTTGAACCGTTGCTAGATATATGGTGAATATTATAATATTTAGACCCGTGTTTACTGTTACTGTGTTTGTGGATATCTGCTCAAACGTAGATATGTATATGGTAACCATAATGTTTTATATTTGAGCGCGATCGCGTTTGAATGTATCATATTTGATACATTCGAAAAGCAAAACGCACCAAACGGCTTCATGTTTTTACTATTATCTCATTTCATATCATCATAACGAATGGAAACACTTGAAGTAACATGATAATCAATATATTTTTCTCTAGCTTAGTTGTTACTGAAATATTTTGGAAGATTTATAGGCTGTTATGGTTATTGTTATTTTATGCAGCACTGCGCATAGCCTATGCCTACAAGGCACAACAAACCTGGTGTTCATTATATTATTGTTGGAAACATTTGTGTGTGTGTGTGTGTGTGTGTGTGTGTGTGTGTGTGTGTGTGTGTGTGTATTCTGTGAATTTTAAAAAGCAATTTTAAACAGAAAAATCTAAAATGTATTCCCAAAATCGTGCAGGCCTTTCTCTTGATATCAGTATGTTCACTTTTCTTTTTTTTTTTCCAGGGCCCAGATGCCACTGAGTCCTGCTGACTTCAACATTCACACGAGTCTCTGTACATGAACATGGTAAAGTGAAAATCAAACACCTTGGAAATGAAAGGTATGTACAATGTTTTTAGGAATGGCACAAAGGTCTCTGTCTTTGGATCATTGGTTTCAATGAGTGCTTTTTTGTCATTTGTTGTGTATCTTTGGATTATGTTGTGTTGTAAATAAATCAAAAGGTATGTACAATGTTTTTAGGAATGGCACAAAGGTCTGTCTTTGGATCATTGGTTTCAATGAGTGCTTTTTTGTCATTTGTTGTGTAGCTTTGGATTATGTTGTGTTGTAAATAAATCAAAAGGTATGTACAATGTTTTTAGGAATGGCACAAAGGTCTGTCTTTGGATCATTGGTTTCAATGAGTGCTTTTTTGTCATTTGTTGTGTAGCTTTGGATTATGTTGTGTTGTAAATAAATCAAAAGGTATGTACAATGTTTTTAGGAATGGCACAAAGGTCTGTCTTTGGATCATTGGTTTCAATGAGTGCTTTTTTGTCATTTGTTGTGTAGCTTTGGATTATGTTGTGTTGTAAATAAATCAAACAATCTAAAAGCCATTCTTTTTTAAATCTCCTCATTCTTTGTGCAAGGTTGCTCAGAATGATAGGGGCCTGATAGCTCCTAATAGGGCCGTTAGGGGAGGGTCTTTGTCTTTCTCAGGTGTCAAAAGCTTACATATTAATGAGCTCCCGCATAAAGCTTTGTCGCACAAAACACGTCGTAAAAATTTTAAATCAATATATTGTCTTATCTGAATGAGCAGTCAGGGTGATTTTCACATCGTTTTAGAGCAAATATTCTAGGTTACGTCATACAATTTTCAAGTCTTGTGAAGAAATAATCAGTATGGGTTTCATGACCTTATTTCAGTGAGAATTTTTTGTATTTTCACAAACCACGCATAAATGTCATTATCTCAAAACTACAAACTTTTACACACATGCTGCTGATATATTATTGTAGCAGAGTTTGTGCTGAATACAGTGTAATTAGACTTTAGCCATGAAAATGTCACAAGTAACAGAAATAAGCACAAATGTCAGAGCATGTCAGAACACCTCCAGGGCCCAGAAAACAGCTCAGACCCCAGAGGGTTAACCGTGATGTTTTTAAGCGTAATTATTCATAAAAATCTGTTAATCTCTGCATCCCTACTGATAGGTGGCAGTGTGCTACCCAAACTGACGTGAAAGCAGCAAATGTGACATGGAGAAATACATTTATAAAGCAGGTGAATCACACTCAACATGACCATAACCAATCAAAGAGGGCAGTAGAAGTGAAATTTGAAAATACTTTGCTCATAAAAAATTTGAAAAAGGTGAACCAACCAGAGATGGGGACACGATCGCAATTTAACAGACTTCAGACTCAACAAAAAGGACTTGTGAATATTTTAAGATCAACTTAAGTTTATCATTAATTATTAACTATCATCATAAAGAAATAATGTTTTATTTGAATGGTTTTATAATATCGGAGTCACATTTTCCTACGTGTTGTGGTAGATCGGACCCTCGTCATAGAATTTCATTACGCATGTCTGTGTACTACGCTTACACTCCGAAATGTCATAAGAGTCCCATGAAAAATGAGAGCCACCATGTCAAATCAGCAGGGCTCCAGACTAGTTGTTCTTACTAGGAGCACTGTAGCCCCTAACTGATTTTCTTTTAGAAGCAATTTAGTAGCACCAGTGCAACCAGTGGAAAAGTTGGAGCCCTGTAAACTATTTGTCACAATACCATAGTTACAGTTAGTGTTACTACATTAAATCCATGGTGAATGTTGCGGATTTGTGGACTTAAAGCCTTCTATAACTTGTTCATTCATGGCACAATATTTCTCCTGGTATCCACGATAGCGCTGTTTGATCTGATATCTATGGTTTATAACAGAACTCTGCACAGAATATGAATGTTTCTCACTGGATCTCGTAGCGCTGTGTAGTAACGGTGTCACCTGTTCGAGATTGGCTATTATTGGTCCAAACTAATAAACGGTCCATGAAGCACAAACGAGTAGAGCAGTTTCGTTCCGCTTTCATTCCGTTTGCCATTTGATGATGGGCAATGTTGCTGCGCAACCTATATCAAATTTTGGTTGCATCGGCAGGAAAAATGGTCGCAAAATCCAATTTTACGCATGCACAAAGATTAGTCACATTAACTCACATAGCTACCCATTATACTGTTATGTAGCTGCATGGCTCCTTTGGATTGCCAGCCTGTCAAAATATGAACAAAGAAATCTAGCCTTTAAACCTAGCACTGTTTTATCAATCTTTACGTAGTATATGCAGCCTTTCTCTCTCTTAATGCGTGTTCATGAGAGAGATAGAAAACTGTACGCATGCTGATTGCAATACGTTAAAATATTTATTTATAAAATGAATCCCAGAAAACACCTCAGACCCCAGAAGGTTAACTAAAGCCTGACCGATTTATCGGCCGACATGAGCCTGTCGCAGGTATATCGGTATGGGCGTATATGACACAGATGTGCCGGCGATATGAACTTTTTGTTTTTACAGAACATATAACGTGGATAAAAGGCTTGTAAATTGTGAAACTACGTAGTTTGTCCAGCAGAGCGGCTCCATTGTTTGCTACTGGTGACCCAGGTTACTGTAGTGACACCAGCATTACACACATTAGCTTCCACTCCACTGACAAGGCATGAAACATAGCTAGCTAGCTAGCTAGCTAATGTAGCAAACGAGTACGATAAGCTCATTGTGAGTTAAAGACAGGAGATTGTTTATTTACTTTATAGCATTGTGCCTCACCAGATGACAACGTAGCGTTAAATCACCATTCAACAGACTCACACTGGTAACTAGTTAGCAACTTGCCGTTAAGACACTGCTTTACTGCTGCTGCCTGAACGACACCAGACTCGAGCGGCGCGATTTTAAAAAAAGTCGACTCCATTATAATCTGAGATGCTGTCTAAACTGGATGCAGGCGCGACGCGAGCGACAAACCTCCGACAGTAAACTGATGCCTCATTCCATTTATGACATACCGATGCGAAGGAGAAATGCATTGTAATGGGCGCTTTGCCGCGTCCAGGGTAAACAGCTGTTGCGATGCGAGCACCAACGGCCGCGCCCGGTGTAGACACAGTGTTAAAGCCCATTCTTCCTATAACGCTACGTTACAACATCAAGCAATATTCCAATCATTTAAATAATTATAACACTTTATATAGGGCCATTTTGCATGGGTAGTTTCATGTTTAGTACATTTTGCTGACTTATTTAAAATAGTATTTAAGTAAAAGTACTGTACATATGTAATTAAACGTTTTCATTATGGTATTACTGCTGGTGTAACGATACATCGATATGGATCGATGCATCGATATAACGTCTAACGATACGATGCATCGATTCCACACTTAAAATATCGATATACACCTTTATTTTGACACTCTCCACATTCTCACGTAACATCCTTCCGCCAAAGCGCACATTTTCGTTTACTCACCAACCGCCTGCCGGTGTGTAACGTTAATCTCCTCATCTGAAAAAGATGCCTGACAAGACTGACTAAACCCTAAACAAGTTTTTTTCCACAAAAGTCGGTATTGTCCGCTGTCAAGGCATCGCGAGTTCATGTTTTACAGCAGAAACAGATAAGCACTCGCACCCTTGTTGGTGAACACAACACGATAAGTCCGTTTTAGCGACTCAGCGCGCAGTATTCAGGTCAGATGTCACTTTGAAAAGACGCGCTGGCTAAGAGGAGTTTCGTCAAAGCTGACTAAAAGTGATCGAGGATGGATAATTTCAATGAACTCGTGATATCTTCTTCAGGGCGTAAAAGGAAAATAAAACCTGAAACATTTTCACGGAACCTTACTAAAGCAGCTCATTTAGTGGTGAGGGAAAAGCTCTCTGTACTGCGTGTACGTTATCACAACAACAAAGTTTGTTAGGCGTCTATGTCAGCTGAGGAGATTAACGTTATGAAGATTAACCGAGTGTTGTATTATTTATAGCAATTACTTGGTTTTGTTTGACTCAGAAAGATGAAATGTGAAATGTTAACCCTCTGAGGTCGGCAAACGCGCCGGCGCGTTTTGCCGTATTTTCTTCACATTGTAGCACTATAAACTTAAATTTCTCCGTCATTTATGGTCATACAGAAAAAAGAAATATAAAAAAATAATCTGTGATATTTTTACTTTTGTAGGTGTCCACTTACAATCAAATCAAAACATTGTGCTTTTGTAAAATAAAGAAAATAAACAGGGTGTGCGTTCTGCCTCTCCGTCGCGGTGAACTTTTTTTTCTTGAGCACGTCTATAAACTGAAACAAAACTCAGCGAATACTTGTCACATTTATGAGCCATATACCTTTATAAACATTTAAGTGTGCACTTTTAAATGATCGGATTCAAACTGAAAACAAATATTCTCTGTTTAAGTAATTTGTATAAAACCAACAAGATGTCCAGCTTCTCAAACGCTTCCTAATTTTTTAATTTGAACACGCCCACTCGCGCAAAAGATATTCACATGCAAATCTCCACATGGAACGCGAACTCGCTCATTACCTCAAAAACAAAGCACCAAAACACTTCACAAGTCTCTGCTTTTCGTCGAGTTTGAAAGACGCGCCGTGAGCTTACATTGGAATTACCTCAGAAGAAGAACGCGATTTGAAGACAAGAAAGATGTAAGGTAAGAAATTCTTACATATTAGTTTGTTATTGTTGCATAAATTTCACATTGCAGTTGAACTGTTGCTAGATATATAGTGAATATTATAATATTTAGACCTGTGTTTACTGTTACTGTGTTTGTGGATATCTGCTCAAATGTAGATATGTATATGGTAAGTTAACCATAATGTTTTATATTTGAGTGCGATCGCGTTTGAATGTTATCATATTTGGATCGCGATCGAGTTTGAAAAGCACCAAACGGCTTCATGTTTTTACTATTATCTCATTTCATATCATCATAACGAATGGAAACATTAGAAGTAACATGATAATCAATATATTTTTCTCTAGCTTAGTTGTTACTGAAATATTTTGGAAGATTTATAGGCTGATATGGTTATTGTTATTATTTTATGCAGCACTGTGCATAGCCTATGCCTACAAGGCACAACAAACCTGGTGTTCATTATATTATATATTGTTGGAAACATTTATGTGTGTGTGTATGTGTGTATTCTGTGAATTTTAAAAAGCAATTTTAACCAGAAAAATCTCAAATTTATTCCCAAAATCGTGCAGGCCTATAGTTTCTCTTGATATCAGTTTGTTCACTTTTTTTTTTCTTTTCTTTCAGGGCCCAGATGCCACTCCTGCTAACTTCAACATTCACATGAGTTTGTACATGAACATGGTAAAGTGAAAATCCAAAACCTTGGAAATGAAAGGTATGTACAATGTTTTTAGGAATGGCACAAAGGTCTCTGTCTTTGGATAATTGTTTTCAATGAGTGCTTTTTTTGTCATTTGTTTTGTATCTTTGGATTATGTTGTGTTGTAAATAAATCCAAAAAAATCTAAAAAATCTGAAAGCCATTCTTTTTTAAATCTCCTCATTCTTTGTGCAAGGTTGCTCAGAATGATAGGGGCCTGATAGCTCCTAATAGGGCCGTTAGGGGAGGGTCTTTGTCTTTCTCAGGTGTCAAAAGCTTACATATTAATGAGCTCCCGCATAAAGCTTTTTCACACAAAACACGTCGTAAAAATTTTAAATCAATATATTGTCTTATCTGAATGAGCAGTCAGGGTGATTTTCACATAGTTTGAGCAAATATTCTAGGCTACGTCATACAATTTTCAAAAGTCTTGTGAAGAAATAATCAGTATGGGTTTCATGACCTTATTTCAGTGAGAATTTTTTTTTGGTATTTTCACAAACCACGCATAAATGTCATTATCTCAAAACTACAAACTTTTACATACATGCTGCTGATATATTATTGTAGCAGAGTTTGTGCTGAATACAGTGTAATTAGACTTTAGCCATGAAAATGTCACAAGTAACAGAAATAAGCACAAATGTCAGAGCATGTCAGAACACCTCCAGGACCCAGAAAACAGCTCAGACCTCAGAGGGTTAAATCTGCTCTGCTAAAAAAAAACCAACAAAAAAAAACCTTTTAACATATTAAAGCATGCTTTCAATTAACTTTAATTTTGTAATTTGCCTGTATTTTTTAAGTTATTATTATTAATCAAAACAACCCAGCTGCAGTTTGATTGATATTACTTGGATGCACAATAATAATAAAAAACATGATGTATGAAAATGAACAAGAACGGAGTACTTGCAAATGACCACCTATGTTATAAATGTCCCAATTGGGAGAGGGTGTGCAATTTTCAAAGAGTTTAATTAAACGTTCATGTTATATATTTTGATTGCATTTGTGAGTTAATAAAAACGTAACTGGTTGTGTGAACATAATATCTAAATATCGATTAATCGATCGATATAGCCCTGAATCGAATCAAATCGTATCGTGGAATTTTTTGAAGTATCAGAAAATATCGTATCGCTGGCTGAGAGAATCAATATCGTATCTTATCGTATCGTGATGAACTGTCCGATTTACACCCCTAATTATTACTTTTACTTTAGTAAAAGATCCGAGTACTTCCTCCACTGGTAGAGACTAGAGGAATTAAGACTAAAAATAGAAGATAATATATCAAAAGTGTCATTGGCAAAACCTTAAGTTATTTTTGATATAACGTGACTACATAAAAAAAGTCATTAGTGAAGATTATGCAACAGTATTTATAATATAATAGAACATGCAATGCAAACTAGTTTGGTTACAGCTCAAATGTATCACTCATTTTATCATTCACCCTGCCTCCATAACATCTTTGTCACACAAGTGTTAGATCACCACATTTGAGTGATCATTGCAAAAAATGTGTTTATATATTCTGCTTGTGTACACTGTATTCTATATACAGTTAGCAGTCAAAAGTTTGTACACATGAATGGGAAAGTGTGTCCAAACTTTTGACTGGTTCTGTACTATAATATACACAAATATTGCTACTGTATTATTATATAAACAAACAATATCGGCCGATATCGATATCAGGCTTTTTTAACTCCCTAATATCGGTATCGGCACCCAAAAATCCATATTGGTCGGGCTCTAGTCTTAACTTATCTTTGGGGAAAATGTAAGGGCAATAAGTGCTATTCTGTAAATAAAACAACTGTGCTTCCAATACCGATCAATCTCATTCAGTAAATAAAATTCCACTCAAACTTCTACAAAAGGAATAGGCAACATAATGTTTTTGTTTTGTGCAACTGCACATCATATTCTGGCTACACATAAAACAACCTAAGAACCATTTATGAATTATATCAATACTTTTTACGCATTAGAAAATTAAGACTACACAATCTTTTCAGCATGATGAATAAATTATATTAACTGGAAATAACTATTAAGAAAGGGAGCAGAGAATGTGACCGATCGAGCTTTGCGTGCTCTTTAGATGCATAAATGACCTTTTTCGTGCCTCCAATTTTTAAGCAAATTTTTTTTTTAAGCAATTTTTAGCGTACATATGATACGCACTTTTTGCGTGCATGATACAAATATACATACCCAGCCAATGATACCCAATAGGTAAATTTGCTTACCAGATGCACGTATTACTTTGGCGTATAAAGAGCACGCCAGATAAAAGCACACAAACCAGTAAAAGTAAACCACATTTAACACCTCTTAAAATGAGAATGTAAGTTTGCTTACCTCATTTTTTTTAGTAAGAGTGGTTAGCAAGATTTAACCTTAATAAACTACTGTATTTTCAGGTTATTAAATGACAATGTGTAGAACAATTACCAAAACAATCTTTTAGTTTAGACTGGAGTGAGGTGAAAACAGAAAAAAAAAAAAAAAAAAAAAAGCAAAGCAAGTTGTTGTTAGCTAGATGCTAATTGTATTAAATTGTATATGGTAGAAAATTAGACTTAGTTAAAATAAACTTTTTAAATGGTACTTTATTTTACTTTTTGAAGGAAAAAAGGAAAAACAATCATTTTGACCCCTTAGCAAACAAGCGATTGCGCCTTCTTTAGAAAGTTAACTAGCCGCAAGTTTGCGGTAAAATGCAGTTGGGTTGTTGAGGTCAAAACACTATATAAGCTGTGAATCAATTTAAACCAATTATTTAAACCTCTATTAGATAAAACAGCGCTTACGTGGAAACCAGGTGAAACATCGTGCCGTAAAAACCAGGAGAAACGTTGTGCCATGAATGAACTAGTTATAGGCTTTAAGTCCACAAATCAGCAGCATTTACCATGGATTTCATGTAGTAACACCAACTGTAACCATGGAAGTATTGCAGGAATAGTAAAATGCTTTCAAGTAGGGCTGCACGATATTGGAAAAATTCCATTGCGATATTTTTTTCCCAACGATATATATCGCGATATTGCGAGCCATCAATCCAGGCTAAAGTCAATAATTACCATTCAATGTTATTAACAATTTCACTAATAAGCAAGCTTCATTACAAGTGACAAAAAGGCCACTTAATATTTTATTCCAGAAACATATTTCTCTCAGAATTCGGTGAACGTTCTACACAGGACCTAACGTTCTTCAGGTTCTAGGACCCGAAAAATTATGTTTTCTGTGCTGATTCAGTGACGCGTTCATGTAAACGGCACCTAGAACCAGCAAAAGTAATGATTAATAATATGTAAAATATTACAATGAGACATTTTAATTGTTTATTAATAAACAAGTGTTTTCTGTAAAGATGAAGTTGACAATACTGACTCGCGATCTTCGCAGCAGTGATCGGGAGAAATGCACTTTTCATACAGATTTTTTTTTTTTTTTTTTTTAATGGTTCTTCTGTAGATAGTTATATTTCTATTTTTTTTATTATTATTGTTATTTTTAGGTGTGTGAGGCGAGTAGGCTACCTTTTATGCTGAGTTTCGGTTCATGGATGATAGCTTAATCTCCAGTTCAGGCGCTGGCTGCTATATTTAATTTTTAGGCTATTTATTAAATCCAGGAAATTGGATAATGAAATACTGATTAAAATTAAGATACAATTAATACAAAACGAAATTCGTTTTAAAGAAAGGCTTTGTGCTTTCTGTTTGAGGTCTCTGTGAAAGTTTTAAAGCAGTCTTTAAGTGCCGCTTTCATAACGGTCGCGTGACGCGTCCATAATGTCACGTAACATTGTTTTTTCCTCATAAATGCGAAGACGAAACGACTTTTAAAAAAAAGACAACCATCCACAACTTTATAACACTCCAGCAAAGTAGCCTACCTCTTTTTGGTCAACATCCTCTAGTCCAGTTGGGTAGTGCACAAGGCAAGGCAAGGCAAGGCAAGGCAAGTTTATTTATATAGCACATTTCATACACAATGGTAATTCAAAGTGCTTTACATACTATTAAAAATAATCAGAAGAAATAAGAATATACAAAACAGTTTAAAATAAAGAAACAAGAAAGAACTAAAAATAATTAAAACAGTTTAGAATAAAGACTAAAAGACACAGTATAAACAGTCGGACAAACAGTGACACAGTGCTCATTCATTAAATGCAAAGTTAAACAGATGTGTTTTGAGTCTGGATTTGAATGTGACTAATGTAGGAGCACATCTGATCTCCTCTGGGAGCTGGTTCCAGCTGCGGCTGGCATAATAGCTAAAAGCAGACTCTCCTTGCTTAGAGTGAACTCTTGGAACTTCTAGCTGATGTGATCCTAATGATCTGAGTAATCTGTTGGGTTTGTATTCCGTGAGCATATCTGCAATGTATTGAGGTCCTAGGCCATTAAATGATTTATATACTAGTAATAATACTTTAAAATCAATCCTATAAGTAACTGGCAGCCAGTGTAATGACCTGAGTACTGGTGTGATATGATCATATTTTCTGGTTCTGCTCAGAATCCTGGCGGCAGCGTTCTGTATGAGCTGCAAATGTTTTATGGTCTTTTTGGGAAGGCCAGTGAGGAGTCCATTACAATAATCCACCCTGCTGGTGATGAAAGCATGCACTAGTTTTTCTAAGTCTTGACTGGAAACAAAGCATCTAATTCTTGCAATATTTTTCAGATGATAGTATGCTGATTTAGTTATTGCTTTGACATGACTATTGAAACTAAGGTCTGACTCTAAAGACACACCAAGATTCTTGACCTGATTTTTAGTTGTTTGACCTTTAGAGTGAAGGTATGCGTTCACCTTGAGAACTTCATCTTTGTTTCCAAACACAATGACTTCAGTTTTGTCTTTGTTTAACTGTAGAAAGTTTTGGCACATCCAGCTGTTGACTTCATCAATGCATTGAAGCAGAGAGTCAATGGGGCTGTAATCATTAGGCGATAGGGCTAAGTAGAGCTGTGTGTCGTCTGCATAGCTGTGGTAAGAGATTTGGTTCTTTTTCATTATTTTGCTCATTGGGAGCATGTACAGGTTGAACAGGAGTGGCGCAAGAATTGAGCCTTGAGGGACTCCGCATGTCATGGATGTCCACTCAGACTTATGGTCACCTATACTCACATAATAACCTCTCCCATCTAAGTAGGACCTGAACCATTTTAGAACTGTCCCAGAAAGCCCCACCCAGTTTTCCAGCCTGTCAAGAAGTATTTTGTGATCGACAGTGTCAAATGCAGCACTGAGGTCGAGTAGAACCAGCACTGATAATTTGCCTGAATCCGTATTTAAGCGAATATCGTTTATTATCTTAATGAGCGCCGTCTCTGTGCTGTGATGCGATCGGAAGCCAGATTGAAAATTATCAAAGTATCCATTTGAGTTTAAGAATTTGTTCAGCTGGTTGAAGACAACTTTTTCAATGATTTTGCCTGTGAAAGGAAGATTTGAGATCGGTCTATAGTTGCTTAATATAGTCTTATCCAGATTGCTCTTTTTCAGGAGGGGTTTGACAACAGCAGTTTTAAGGGAATTTGGAAAACTTCCATAGAAAAGTGAGGCATTTACCACTTCTAGGAGATCTGCTTCTAAACAGTCTAACACACTTTTAAAAAAAGATGTGGGAAGTGTGTCAAGAGCGCAGGTTGATGTTTTAAGGTGCTGAACGGTTTCTTTCAGAATTGTGCCATCAATTTCTTCAAAATCAGACATAGTAACTACTTTCTCAGGTTGTAGTCTGATCTGACTGACCCCAGCGCAACTCAAGGATGTGCTGATCACCTTTCTAATATTATTGATTTTCTCAGAGAAAAAGGTAGCAAACTCACTACACTTGCTATCGGAGAGCATTTCACTGGGAATCTGGCTTGGGGGGTTTGTTAGTCTGTCGACAGTAGCGAAGAGATTTCGAGTATTATTTAGGTTTCTGTTTATGATATCGGAGAAGAAAGTCTGTCTAGCTTTGCCTAGTTCCATATTGAAAGCACGAATGGTGTCTCTATAGATGTTATAGTGGACTACAAGTTTTGTCTTTCGCCACATGCGCTCTGATTTTCTGCATTGTCTTTTCATAATTTGCACTGCTGTTGAGTTTCTCCAAGGTGCTTTTTGTTTACCATTCTTCCTGACTTTCACAGGAGCAATATCATCAATTACATTTTTAACCTTCGAGTTAAAAGAATCAAGGAGAGAATCAACCGAGTCAGCAGATATGCTCGGTCTTAGGGATATGGCCTTCATAAATAGTACACTAGTGTTCTCATTTAGGCATCTCTTCTTGACAGACACAGATCTAACTTCAATGGCAGGAGAGATCAATATATCAAAGAAAATACAGTAATGATCAGAGAGTGCGACATCCTTAATATCATTCAATGAAATGTTTAGACCCTTACTGATGAGTAAATCTAGAGTGTGTCCACGATTGTGTGTGGGCCCATGTACATGTTGAATCAGATCAAAAGTTTTTAAAACAGTATTGATTTCTTTTGCCATATTATTTTCTGCATTATCTATGTGAATGTTAAAATCTCCAGCAATAGTGAAACTGTCAAACTCTGAGGAAATTATTGATAACAGTTCTGTAAAGTCCTCAGCAAAGGCTGAAGAGTATTTTGGAGGCCTGTAAATAGTGATAAGTAAAATCCGTGGAGCACCTTTTAACACAATACCCAGATATTCGAAAGACGGGTAATTACCAAATGATATTTGCTTACATTGATAGATATCTTTAAAAAGAGCAGCTACACCCCCACCTCTCCTTCCAGCTCTGGAGACACTCATAAAGGTAAAGTTCGGAGGAGATGTTTCATTGAGAATTGTTGCACTGCAGCTGGCTTCTAGCCAAGTTTCATTTAGAAATATAAAGTCCAGGTTGTATGTGCTTATAAAGTCATTGACTAGAAGTGATTTATTTTTAAGTGAGCGGATGTTTAAAAGTGCTAACTTAACAGTCTTGCTTTTTGTGTCCACAATCTTAGTTTGTCGTGTGATAGGCACCAGATTAGATGGGTTTGCTGTACGGCTTTTAAAGGCCTTAGACTTTCTAACATGTGAATGAACAGATGATACAGGAACACTGGGTTCCCGCTTGTTCTGTAAACATTTGAGAAAGTTACTGTTATCACAGCGGGGACCCGGCACAAATCACTTGGAGCTGGTATCGGTTGATTTTGTAACACCTCGAGCAGACGGTGGAAGTTGTGGGCCCTGGCGTTGTGGAAGGGGCCTTAATGCTCGGGGAGGAGGGGGAGGGGGGAGAGGGCGAGCTGCGCCCATAGACTTTGGTGGTAGTGATGTTTTTCTGGTTGATATCTGGGGGCTTCCAGCGAATTGGGTTCCAGCATACACTAGTTTTTCCATTTTCTCTGAGAAACACATCAATGGGGATGTAGGAGATAGTGATAGCGGTGAGAGTGGCTGTGGTGTTAATGGAGGCTGTAATATGCTGTCTTGGCTTTCCTGGTCGTGTTTGGGTGCTGAATCTGTTGTTACTGGTGGCTGTAATGTACTGTCCTGGCTTCCCTGGTCATTCTTGGGTGCTGAATCTGTTGTTATTGGAGGCTGTAATATGCTGTCCTGGTTTCCCTGGTCATTCTTGGGTGCTGAATCTGTTGTTATTGGAGGCTGTAATATGCTGTCCTGGTTTCCCTGGTCATTCTTGGGTGCTGAATCTGTTGTTATTGGAGGCTGTAATATGCTGTCCTGGCTTCCCTGGTCATTCTTGGGTGCTGAATCTGTTGTTATTCGAGGCTGTAATATGCTGTCCTTGGGAGCTGAATCTTGTGACATTTCTAATATGTCACAGTCTGACTCTGGTGAGCTCAGTGGGCAGGGCTCAGCTGAAGTTGTGTCCGTGAGCAGAAGTTGTTTTGGCTGCATGGTGTTATCATTGTCTTTGTGAGATGTGTCAGCCGCATGTCCATTCAAGTCCTGAAGTGAAGTCCTGTGGTCATTCAAACTGTGTCCAGGTGAGTGTGTGCCATTCTGGTTGATTGGATTGGCAGAAGGATGGTGAAGGGAGAAAAGGATATTGTCCTTTAGCACTCTTGAACCCAGTTTGTTTGGAAGATGGCCATTTTGTTGAAACAGTGGCCTCTGATTCCAGAAAAGATTAAAGTTGTCTATGAAGTTCACTCCTTTTATATTACAGGTTTTTTGCAGCCATGTATTAAGCCCAAGCAACCGTGAGAACCTGTTACTTCCTCTAGCTGGAAGTGGTCCACTGATGAATGTTTGTACTTTCAGTCTTTTGAGTGTTTCAAAAAGTTCATTGAAATCCTTCTTAAGCTGTTCTGACTGCTCTTTATGGATATCATTCTTCCCCACATGAATGATGAGTCGATTTGCAGTCTTATGTTTCATCAAAATGTTTTGAATTTCTCTGTTTACGTCAGAGGTTGTTGCTTGTGGAAGGCAGCATGTAGTTGTATCTTTCGAGCTGATATCTCTGATCGTAGAGTCCCCAACTATCAATGTTTTGACCTCGGCTGCGCTCTGAGCTGAGTGCCGCTGTCTGCTTGACCTTGAGCGCCTGTTAGTATCAGAGTGAGCTCCTGGCTGTCTGTGTTCATCCACATTTAACAAATTTGAGCATTCCTCATTCAATAATACTTCAAATCTGTTCTTAAGATGAATAGGTTGTGGAAGACGACCAGTGTTTGTAATCCTTGTAGCTGTGTATGGTGTAGATGAAACTATTTTTGCCTGAGAGAGTCTAATGCCTCTATTTTTGGGTTTTGCCCCCTCTTTGTACCAACGGTTTGTAGGTCGATCGGCTTGTTTCTCTGCACTAGGTATGTTCTGTTGAGGAGCATTAAATTCATGACACTCACCGGCTGTGCGCTGTATTTGTCCATGATGAAACTCTGTTGTGGGTTCCGTCTGGTTTGATCCTACCATTAGCTTTGTTTCAAGAACTGTAATCCTTTGTAAAAGTTTTTGGCAGTTAGTACAGCAAGTAGAATCAAAAGGACGCATTTTCTCTTATCCTTGTGAATGTTTTCTCTTCCGCCAGAATGTAAGCAGTTCAGTTTTCTCTTCCTCGGAATGTAAGCTTCAGTGAATTCTGAAGGAATGAAACTAATTCTGCTTTTTTATAGTAATCCAAGCGTCCTGAGCACTGTGCTGATTCACTGAAGTTAAAATTAGGTGATAAAATGTAATAATAACGAAAGCGATAGAGCAAAGTGCGGAGCAGTAGGCAAAAGCGTCCGAACAATAGCAAAGCAGGAACTTTTTTCTTTGAAGAGGAATTTGAAGAGTACTTTCTTCCTGAAAATGACATAGGCCTAGATAATCCTAAGAACTTCCAGCATCATGAACAGTGTCTTTCCACACAGAAGACATTTCAAAGACATGTAGCCAACTTGTCTGAAACTATTAAAAGAATAGGCAACCCTTTCTTGTATGATTTTAAAGATCTAGTCACTCTTGACAGCCATAACTGTGCAGATGAATCTGTAGCTAAAACAGAGTTCATCTTAGAAGAGAGAATATCCTTTCTGGGCACAGAACTGAACTCGCTGTCAATGACAGCACAGCTATTGCCACAGCGCAGACTGGACATTCAGCGTATGACGGAATCATTCCGCTGCGGCACTATAGTCCCGCTCAGACAGTTTCAGAGAATGCTGGGTCTCATGGCCTCAGCGTCATCTGTACTCCAGTTGGGCCTGCTTCGCATGCGCCCACTGCAGTTCTGGCTAAAAGCGCGAGTACCGCGCCGAGCATGGACTTCCGGTCTATTCCGCCTCAAGGTCGATCAGAAACGCATCACGGCTCTGAAACCTTGGAGTGTGACCGATTGGTACCGGTCAGGTGTAAGCCTGGGGACTTCCTCGAGTGTGAAGGTGGTGTCTACTGCTTGGAAATGATGGCAGTCGACAACGCGCTGAGGCGTTTTTGTCCCCAGATAAAAGGACACCACGTTCTGGTCCGTTCGGACAACACGTTGGTGGTAGCCTATATAAATCGCCAGGGAGGTATCAGGTCACGGAACCTCCACAGGTTGGCGGAGCGCCTCCTGGTCTGGGCTCAGCACAATCTGCGCTCGCTGAGAGCAGCGCACGTGCCAGGCCACCTGAACGTGGGACCAGACAGACTGTCCAGGAACAATGTTCTGGCAGCAGAATGGTCTCTACACCCACAGACAGTCCAACTGCTGTGGAAGACATTCGGCAGAGCGAAGGTAGACCTGTTCGCGTCTCAGGAAATGAGTTTTTCTCCAAGAGCAGGGATGCGCTGGCCCATGTCTGGCCCCGCTGCCCGCTCAATGCCTTTCCCCCCCGTCTCGCTCCTACCTCAGGTATTAGAGCGAATCAGGGAAAACGGATGCTCAGTGCTACTTGTGGCTCCGTTCTGGACGAACCAAGTTTGGTTCCCGGTTCTGATGCAGCTGACGAGCACTGCTCCATGGCCAATACCGACGAGGAAGGACCTCCTCTCTCAGGCCAAGGGCTCAATCTGGCATCCTCACCCAGAGCTTTGGTCCCTACATGCGTGGGCCATCAACGGGTACCCGTTAACCTCCCGGTAGAAGTGTTAAACACGATCACGCAGGCTAGAGCCCCGTCTACTAGACGGCTCTACTCCTCAAATTGGTCTGTGTTCACTAGCTGGTGCACAACTCGTGGCTTTTCACCCTCAGACTGTGGGGTGATGGAGGTTCTCTCCTTCCTGCAGGAGCTACTGGATAAGGGCAGAACCCCATCCACGCTCAAGGTCTATGTGGCGGCCATAGCAGCGTTCACTAAACCGACGCTTGGCCAGTCACTGGGAAGGAACGATCTGGTCATTCACTTCCTTAGAGGAGCTAAGAGGCTGA
This sequence comes from Squalius cephalus, assembly GCF_949319135.1. Lineage (NCBI taxonomy): Eukaryota > Metazoa > Chordata > Actinopteri > Cypriniformes > Leuciscidae > Squalius > Squalius cephalus. The sequence continues at coordinate 30,743,337 of NC_137129.1, forward strand.
ATCCTCCCAGACCTCCCTCAGTTCCCATGTGGGACCTTTCTAAGGTCTTGGAAGTCATGAAAGGTGCCCCATTCGAGCCAATCCGATCAATAGATATCAAACACTTGTCTTTCAAGACAGCGTTTCTTCTGGCTCTCGCCACTAACCCTAACCCAGGCTAAGTTGCTTTCGGTCTAAAATCAGTACTATCTGCCCGATGCTATCGGCTCAGAATACTGAAAATGCTTGAGCACCGCTCGCTGATCGATTAAATAACTTCATGGGCAGTGTGTAAGACCTGTAATATTCATCAGACCAGGCCGAGTTTTCGCCCTGATTGTGTGGAACACTATATAATTGCTCCTTACAGGACGCTACTTAGTACAGGAATGATGCTGTTCCAGCCCCTCTTTCCTGGACTCTCTGCGAGTCCCTGATGATCATGCACTATATGAGCCTCGGGCACTTGCCCTTGGGACTTTGGTGTTGGATCTCAGCACGCACAGCGTTTTACACTGTGTTCCCCTAGCGTAAGATATTACGCAGTACGAGAGACCTCTCGTAAGAGAACGTACTCGGTTACTAACGTAACCTCGGTTCTCTCTAGAAGAGGGAACGAGTACTGCGTATCTTTGCCTTGCATGCACACGCTCTGGTTCGCTTCGGCGATGAAAAACCAGATTTCACAGCCTGTCGAGCTATATTTATAGGCCCAAGCCACGCCCGTTTCGGCAGGACGTGACGCAGTGGGCGTGAAGCGCACTCATTGGATCTGACATCACGAGGGGCCTCTTTCGATAGGCTGCTGCAGTTGCCGCAGGGCAGCCAATAGGCGCGCGAGCTGTCTCGCCTATGTCTGCATGCTGCCGCAACGCGTTTTACATTATTACAAAATTAAGGATAATTTTTTGGCTTCAATATCTCGCGGAAAAGAGGTTTTCACCTAGCGTAAGGTATTACGCAGTACTCGTTCCCTCTTCTAGAGAGAACAGCGGTTACGTTAGTAACCGAGTACGTATTTGCTTCCCTTGCCAGAAATCCATTCCAAAAATTAGTTGCTGCCTCATGGCAGTTCCAAAAGCTTGAGAGACTGACTGTCATCTTGTATGACAAGTCCAGTCCTTCAAGCTCCATTGTCCAGAAGAGGAAAGAACTCTTCTGCTATGGGAGTAGGACAATGGAGAAACTGCCACCCACCCAAGATACTCTACTGCAGCACATCAGACGGGCAGTTTATCAGACTGGAATCTGGGCGACCAGCACACTCTCACAGCAAGGTATTCCTTCTCCAAGGGACTATGGATGGACCAAGGAAACAGGGTCTTGGGAACCAGTTTGGATGACACTTCCAGAAGTCCCCACAGCTTGCAGAGATCAAAGCTTGCACTTATCAAATGTTGCTGTTAGGGGGATTGTTCCACATGCAAATGTGGCAAAGCAAGTTTAGACTGCTCACCTCTTTGCAAATGCAACTGTAACGACTCATAATTATCAATTACAGGGCCAATAAAGACCATATTGCTAATACTTTAACATGGATTGAAGCTTTAGTTATGTAAAAGTTCATAAACATAAACAAACATATCAAAATGTTAACTTTGGGATTCATTTGAATACTTTATCTTGTGCAGGAACTTGAAAATCTCTGTGTTTTTAAGCATATTTCATTGATAATGATATACTTCTAATATGACATGTTACAACATTTATTTCCGAGGGCTCCTAGGCCAAAATTACACTATAGACCCTAAGGAAACACCATGCAAAATTTGGTGCTTTTATCACCTCGGTAACAGTATTTTCACTACGCCACCGGACTACTCCTTTTTGTAGACGAAATAGGCTCCCAAATAGCTGATTTTGACTTTTTTGCGGCGGATCCTCTTCGTCGCGCATGCCAGTGAATGTTGGCTGTGAGCGGTGAGCGCGGTGAGCTGCGGCACAGCGAACCAATCACTGTGCAGGCACGCGGAACGTGTGGCCTATGTCACCCCAGCAAAAAGCCATACAACAAACTCGTGTTTACTGTGTGCTACCCTGGTGCTACCGTTCTCTTAATACACTATGGGTGCTACTAACGTTACCCTTCACATCGCATGTTCCGGCGATGTGACTATCGCTCATTCGCACATCGCGATGTCGATGTTAAAACAGAATATCATTCAGCCCTACTTTCAAGTACGTCTTTTCCAGCACTTCAAAACTCAAATGTTATATTTAAAATGTTATTTTTAATGTGATGACCAAAACATTATTTGTTCATCCTTCAAAGATTACCCCCATTTATAAAACAATAAGTTTCAAGATGTAGGAAAACACACTTATTTAAAAATAAAAAAGACATTAAGTAACCAGTAGGTGGCTGCCATTTCCACTACCAAATATAAATGTTTTAATAATTTTGCTTTTGAATTATTATTCCAACATTATTAATAAAAATGCTGCCCTCAAATGTTTATTTCTATGTATTGGTTTATAACAACTACAATATTACATAAATTTTTTTTTTATAAGGAGCTGTTTTTGTTTTATATTCTGCTAAGACAAAACCCTAGAAGATAGGTCAAGTACATACTGTAAAAAAATATGGACACTACGTCCTGTCCGTGACATCACCCGTAGGTTTCTAAAGAGCATTTTTGAAGCCTTAAGTGAGCGGAGCCGGCCGTCGCCATGTTGGCGTGAAAGTGACAGTTGATGATAGCCAATTGTTAAAGTTACGGTTTTTGCTAGTGGTCGACCGATATTGGTTTTTTGATGGCCGATTCCGATATCTTAGAGAGCAGGATGGCCGATATAAAGCCGATATTTTTATTATATACTTTATATTTATTTTAATCAGTATTTTATAAATTTTAAATAAATTAGAAAACAAATCTTTAAAATAAACATGCTTATACTTTAGATGGCAACTTCTTGAATCTGCAATCCTATTACAGTATTTTTCACAAATAAAGTAATTTTTAAAAAATATGAATGTGAATAAAAAGGAAGTAAACACTGTAACATTGCACTCAGTAATCTGGTAATATTGTGCGCACTGGTTATTTTTTCAAATAAAGACAAGGTAACGCTAATATTACATACAGCACACAGTGAAAACGATATGAATGACAACAGTGGGCAACTGGTTATAGCACAGCATATTTTAAAATGAAGGATTTCAAGTTTTTTGATCGCGTCTCGAAGCTGATCTTCTGTCGCATTCACTCACTTCGCACAGACCGACCGTCACTCATAGTAACGCGTTTATCAGGCTACAAATGTACACTTCACAAGACATCACAGCTGGATTCCATTAAATCTGCAAGGTTTGTGAAATTAAATGTTTATTAGATATTCAGAGATTTGTTTAAATGATGTAGATGCGCATTTGCTGAATGTTGACAGTAAATGAGAAAGTATTTTAGCCTAATTGTTTGCCTTTTCTGTAACAAATAATATAAAAGCAACACTTTACTTTTTCGCATACCATTTACTTTTTGTTTACCAGTTCTGTCTAACAAAGTATTAGATATGACTGACAGAGATCGTAAACTAATGAAGACGGAGAATGTGAGTCAGTGCTGTGTGATTAGGCGCTGCCGTTCTCTTCTCAGGTGCTGGTGTTCTCAGCGCCGCCCGTCAAAATAAAAGTCCGGAGCACCGTCAAAATAAAAGTCCCGCTTCCAACACATCGGCCAATCAGAAAAACTTATCGGCCGATGTCGATATTTTAAAAGTGCCAAATATTGGCCGATACATCGGCCTTGGCGATATATTGGTCGCCCACTAGTTTTTGCCCTTCAAAATATTATAATAGTTAAAAGAAATGGCTACAAGTGAGACTGTATTGTGATTCTGTACTATTCTGCTAGTTAAATGTATTATGCAGTAACTTACAATATTACTCTGAGCATGTGTGAGACAGTGATTTATGCAGATACATGTCAGTCAGCGCAGCATTGCACATCAAGTTTGTAAATAGCTTTATTTGTTCATTTTAAATTCTGATTTTGTCCACCTCTCAAATGGGTCAAACCATAGATATTACTGAAGAACTTTAAGTAAATGCGCTAGAAATCCACGCTCATTCAAGGATGTGCATTTATTGCATGGATGAAGAAAGCACTGACACCCACAGGATTTCATCTAACGGTACATAAGCATATATATCTGTTCCGTGAGAGCATCGGTACCGCAGAACGAGTGTAGCCTCTATATCTATAGACGTTTTTAAATATGAAAACTACAAAAAGCAACGAAATTGTCAGACATCCATTAGTGCATGTTCACAGAGGAATCCAAATGAAATACAGTGCTGGTTGTTCTCTCGATACTCTAAGGCTCAATCCCAATTCACCCCTTGCCCCTACCCCTCCGTTTTGCGCGTTCCCGTTAAGGGGTAGGGTGGTCTCGATTCTCTTTTGGTTGGAGGGGTAGGGGTAAGGGGAAGGGCCAGATAGCCCTTGAAACGAAGATTTTTCGGGACCACACTTCAAACGAAGGGGTATGAGAAATGTACCTGCACACACCGGCTACAGAGGCAACATGACTGCCAATAATCATTTTCTTTATGTCACATTCAATCTTGTGTTCATATTTACGGTCATGTTCTTCAAAGAAACGGTTACAAAAAAATCGTTAAAGTTCGTTAACAATATGACGCGTGTAAAAAGCAAAAGTTTGAAGCAAAGTGGACGCGCGAATGAGGCGAATTCGCGTCCACCGCGCCGCGCAAAATGCGTCATTCGCGCCGCAAGACCTCCAGACGCGCGTAAACGCGTCTTAACATTGAAATCACTCGCGCCAGACGCTCTATTCGCGTTTGGTGTGAACGCAGCTTTAGGCGTCGAAGATATCGTCATCTCCGTTGTTTTTTGCGAACTTCAGAAGAAAAATGCAAAAAAATAGCTGCACGCTCAAGACTACAGCTGACGACGGCATCTTGGAAGTTTGTGATAAACATTGGCGCATCTCCTGTGACGTAGGCGCTAGCAACGACGTATAATGACGTGTAACGGTGTAGTAGTGGTGTCCCATTTCTTAGGGGAATATTTTCACCCCTACGCCTTGCCACTCTGTTTCAAGGGCAAGGGTAAGGGGTAGGCGAAGGGGTATAAAATAGAATTGGGATTGGGCCTAAGGAATCCAAAGGCATAAGCGAAGTAATGGGAGTATTAAAGGGTAACTCTCGGCAAATTGCAACCTAGGCTATTTTTGTTAATATACCCGAGTCAAACATTTGTGTACAAGCATAATTAGAATGGAAATGCCACTTTTAAGATTGACCGTATTTTTGTTTTCGGTCAAAATGCCTTTTGAATGGGAGTGCTAGGGGCACTACAGTGATAGCATCAAAATCGCTATTTTTAAAACACTAAGGAGGCTCGACACATGAAACTGTACTTGAAGTATCACCAGGGTCTCTTCCCATGAACTCGAGCATTGACAACATTGTGTACACAAAGTTTACTAAAAAGAAAGGTTTTGTACGACTCACTTTATTAGTTAGTATTTCCGGTGGCTGGAATTTTGTCAGTCAAAAGTAGTTGAACTCCTATACTCGATCTCACATACGGCACACAGTGGGCAACTGGATATAGCACAGCATATTTTTAAATTAAGGATTTAAAGTTTTTCGATTGCGTCTCCTGTGAAGCTGATCTTCTGTTCGCATTCACTCACTTCGTACAGACAGACCGGCGTTACTCCCAGTAACATTTATGCAGGCTACAAATGCACACGTCACAAGATATCACAGCTGGATTTGATTAAATCTGCAAGGTTTGTGAAATGAAATGTTTATTAGACATTCAGAGATTTGTTTAAATGTAGATGCGCATTTGCTGAATGTTGACGGTAAATGCGAAAGTATTTTAGCCTGATTGTTTGCCTTTTCTGTAACAAATAATATAAAAGCAAACGCTTTTCGCATACCATTTACTTTGTTTACCAGTTCTGTCTGTCTAACAAAGTATTAGATATGACTGACAGAGATCATAAACTAATGAAGATGGAGAATGTGAGTGAGTGCTGTGTGATTAGGTGCTGCCGTTCTCTTCTCAGGTGCTGGTGTTCTCAGCGCCGCCCGTCAAAATAAAAGTCTGGAGCGCCGTCAAAATAAGTCCCGCTTCCAACACATCGGCCAATTAGAAAAACTTAAGCGCTATATAAATGTAACTTATTAGTGGTCGACCGATATATCGCCAAAGCCGGTATTTGGCATTTTTTTAAATATCGGCCTTGGCGATATATCGGTTGACCACTAATAATAAGTTATATATAGCGCTTTTCTGGGTACTCAAAGCGCTTCACCAATGTGTAGCAAATTAGCTCTAAAGAAATATTAAATCAATTATAACTTTGGATCAGTTAATAGAATTAACTTAATATTGTAAATTACAGGTATGTGATTGGCTAAGGACAAAAAAGCAGGAAAATATACTGAGTATATATATATATATATATAAATGTATTGTGCAGGCTATGTATACAAAAATATAGGCTTTTAATAATCTTTCAGTGCGCAAAACTATGAAAATATGAAACGCTTCAAAACAGAGCGCACAAAGCGCGTATGCGCATCGCGGGCGCAGAATGATGTGCTCAAAGCAACACAGAGTCACAGTGTGCAGCGCTGCGCATTTAAAAGTTCACGCCACGGCACAAAGCGAAGAAATGTCGAGCGCACAAATCCTAGTGTCTATCTGTCCAACAGTTTATTGATCATTTGTTTCTTCACAGTTTTAAATTCCAGTTATTTTGCGTTTGTTGCCGATTTAGTCCTTGTGATGTGTGATCTAACAGGCACACGGTAGAGAGTCGTTTAAAAACAGCAACAAACTCCAACAAAATAAAGTCATTTTATGCAAATCCACAGCCTTTTCTCTACAGATCAAGTATTATAATGTGAATATCATATTGGAGAGAGTTTTACCGTGCTTGTATGCTGCTGTAACCGGACGAGGCGCGCGCGCTGTTTGAATACTGAATGGAGAATGATTGACAGCCGCAGAGGCGGGAAAACGAGTTTTCGTAAACTTTAATGATGTAAATAGACTTCTGTCCCTCACATTAAGCTATGAAATAGGCTTCAGATGAATTTGTCACCCAAATTGACATGAAAAAAGCGGGAGGCGCCGAAAAGCGCGCTGTTTGCATCCCTGTACTTGGAAAGGAAGGAAAAATGCATCTCTTTGCCATCTGTAACACTGGTGACGTGCCGCCCGGTGTGGCCCTGTTGCGCGGGGATGGCGATTGTGGTTCCGTCCCGGGTTACCATGGTGACGGCTGTGAAAAACCCCTCCCCCCAATCTGTTTTTTTTTTTTTTTTTTTTAACAGATCTGCATGATTCACTGCATGATTCACATTTTCAGGTCGGAAAATCCGGAATTCCGGATTAATCTGGAAAAATCACATCCCTGAAATTAATTACAAATCAATTAACCTGTTTGTCCCGTGAACACTAATTGTGTTAATTGTTTATTAATTCTAAGAAATGTACATTTCCAGGGTATGGGAAATGTCTTTCTTACTTTACAGTACTACTAAGAACAAGTAGTCAAAATCTGCATGATCAGGGACTCCAGTATATAATGAGCTTAAAAACACAGACAACTTTACGTGTGACATGAACAAGATTTTATTAACTAGAGTAAACACTTAACCCCCTGAGGTCGGCAATCACGCCGGCGTGATCTGCTCGTTTTTTTTTATATCAGTGCAAAATACTCTGTTGATTTTGATTTTACATACTTGTATTGTACATCATTCAAAACTGTTAAATGTCTTTTATTTGTGTACACTCATAATAAAAACAAAATGTTGTGTTTTTCGTAAAACAAAGAAAATAAACATGATGCGCGTTCTGCCGTCTCTCTCAATGTGAAACTCATTCTGAAACGCGACAGAAAATGACCTGTTACTCAGCGAATGTTTGTCACACAGACTTGAAACGCATGTCTATACAACGCATACGAAAGCAGTGGCATGTACAGTTTCTCAAACGCATCCTCATTAAATTAAATTTGAACACGCCTACGCGCGCACGAGCGATTGACATGCAAATGATCCATGCGGAGAAACGCAGACCTGTAAACGCCCTCATCACCTCAAAACAAAGAAGCAGAGACTTCGTAACTTACTCCTTTTCATCGCGTTTGGACGACTGTAAGCTGTGCTGTGCTGTTTACCTTGAATTTGCCTCGGATTTACTTCAAACGCGATTTGAAGATGAGAAGATTTTTAAGGTAAGACATGTTAAACTGGTCGTGCCAGATTAAAATGTATGTTATGAAATGAGTTTGGAGTAAAAACATGAACTAAGCCCAATTTCATATATGTACATGTATATATAGACAGAAACATGAAATGTGAAATGTGAACTAGAATGATAGGCAACCTTTCAGTGCTTGTATACGTGTTCAACACGAGGATGTTTTTATATTCTATAATAAAACACAGCATGGTAAAAGTAGTATTATAATATTTAGACCCGTGTTTACTGTTAAGCCTACTGTGTTTGTGGATATCTGGTCAAACGTAGATATGTATGGTAACCATAATGTTTTATATTTGAGCGCGATCGCGTTTGAATGTATCAGATTTTGCAGCGCGATCGCGTTTGAATGTATCATTTGAAAATTTGAAAAGCAAAATAATATTGTTATTATTATTTTACCCAGCACTGCGCATAGCTTATGCCTACAAGGCACAACAAACCTGGTGTTCATTATATTATATTATATTATATATTGTTGGAAACATTTGTGTGTGTGTATTTTATGAATTTTAAAAAGCAATTTTAACAAGAAAAATCTAATATTTATTTGCAAAATCGTGCAGGCCTTTCTCTTGATATCAGTATGTTCACTTTTTTTTCAGGGCCCAGATGCCACTGTCCTGCCGACTTCAACATCTCTATCTTCAAGTCTCTGTCTTTCAATAAGTGCTTTTTTTCCATTTGTTGTGTCTATTTGGATTATGTTGTGTAAATAAATCAAACAATCTAAAAGCCATTCTTTTTTAAATCTCCTCATTTACAGTATTGTGCAAGGTTGCTCAGAATGATAGGGGCCTGATAGCTCCTAATAGGGCCGTTAGGGAGTGTATTTGTCTTTCTCAGGTGAGAAAAGCCATACATATTAATGAGCTTCCGCATAGAGCTTTCTCACACAAAACACGTCGTAAAAATTTTAAATCAATATATTGTCTTCTCTGAATGAGCAGTCAGGGTGATTTTCACATAGTTTTAGAGCAAATATTCTAGGCTACGCGATACAATTTTCAAAAGTCTTGTGAAGAAATAATCAGTAGGGGTTTCATGGCCTTATTTCAGTGAGAATTTTTTTTTGTATTTTCACAAACCACGCATAAATGTCATTATCTCAAAACTACAAACTTTTACATACATGCTGTTGATATATTATTGTAGCAGAGTTTGTGCTGAATACAGTGTAATTAGACTTTAGCCATGAAAATGTCACAAGTAACAGAAATAACCAGAAATGTCAGAGCATGTCAGAACACCTCCAGGGCCCAGAAAACAGCTCAGACCTCAGAGGGTTAAACTACTCTAACATACACATACATACATAGTTTACCAATGGAAAGAGAGCTGAAGCAGAATATATAAAAGCAAGAAGTTTTAGCATTGTTTGAAATTCAGCAGATCAACAGCCTTGAGCAAACCATCAGTTTAGTTCTAACACACCCTTCTTAAAAAGGGGTAAGGATACTTAATGTATCAAATAATGAGACTAAGTTTGATACTTGCATGTCTCGCCCATTTGAATTAAACTGTCCTGATACAATTTGTTGAGGCTCCAGTTGATCTTTGCTGATGTTGTCTTGATGAGAGTGAACCCTTTCACACCTACCTTGTTTGGTCCGGATTTTCAGATTTTTCAGTTTGATCCGAATCAAAATTACAGGTGTGAAACCTCCTCCGAACCACGGTCCGGACCAAACGTATGAAATTTGGTCAGACGAAAAAAAAGGTAGTCTTGGTCCGGATCAAACTGAACAAAGGTTCGGTTCGTTTTTAGTGTGAAAGCATTTTCTCTATGGTTCGGACTTTCAGACCATTTACAGGAAGTTCCGGTGGTTTTCGCAGGATTGCTTGCAGTCTTCTCCTCTCCTGCCGTCAACAATAAAATGTTCGCACAATAAGGACGTACATTTGGCGAATTTGAACTAGCCTCGAGTATAGTTGGTGTTGCAGGTAGTAATGCGGTAATAATAACAGTATAGTGGCAACGATATGCGTCAGTTCATTCATTGTTGTCCCACATAGATGATGTGTACCGTTCCACAAAGCTGACGAATGATCTCAGCTTCAGCGCGAATAGTAAGGAGCTCCCTGGTCTCTGCTTCATTCCAGTTTGCAGACATTTTTTCGTTCTTTCTTTGTTGATGACGAACACAAACTTTCTTCTAAGAGCAACAAAATACCCCCAAGGCTCAAAATTGCGACCATTTTGGTCACATATGCTCCAAAAATTTAATCTGTACGGCCTAAAAAAGTATATTGGGAGCAAATAATGGTTGTGGTGCGATCAGTTTTAAATTCTCTAAAAAAACGTTTGCAAATTACTTCACAGTGTGTACCTTATTTGCGCTGATACGTGATGGCCGGACCATCATTCTATCCAACGTTATATAACCAATCCAGGGGTTTTCCTGCATTGAATTTTTTTTGGCGACCGCCAAAGCATTATTTGATCGGTGAGTGATGTAGAATAGAACGACTGCTGCTCTTGACAAGGGCGCATATAAGAACAAGCAGAGAGAGAGCCGCGCGCGTACTCAGTCTTCAAACAACACGAGCGCTGTCTTCTCCCTCTTTCAAACAACACGAGCGCTGCTCTTTCTCCCTCGCGCATATTAATCAAAATCATTAGAAAAAGGTCGGAAGACCAAAGTTTCACGTGGAGAATTCTGAGATTTTTTTTCTCCTTAATTACCGCAGAGTGTGAATTGTGCCAAGAAAAAAAAAAGTTGTCTTATCTTCTCTGAAAAGCATTCCACACATTCAGCTGACAAACCACAATTTCAATAAAAAAATTAAATAAAATCCAAAAATGTGTTGACAAATCTTGTGCGATGTCCTAAACTGCCGGGATAAATCACACAATGAGTGCCTTAGTAGGCTACACGTCCACTAATGACACGTCCGATTCGCGAACTAATGACTCCTTTGAACAGATTCACTTTAATGAATGGTTAAAACAACTGATCTGTCCAACACTGAACTCAAGAGACGTCTGAATCGGTGTATAACAAATTGGTAACACTTTACAATAATGTTCCGTTTATTAAATTCTAGTTAACTACATTAGTTAACATTTACTATTAATAAACTGCACTTTATTGTTAATTTGTTAACCATTGTTAATGTTAATTTCAACATTTAGGCTACTAATACATTTTTTTATTTGTTAACATAGTTAATGCACTGTGAAGTAACGAACAGACAATGAACAGCTGTATTTTTATTAACTAATATTAACAGATTAATACAGCATATTAATAGCAATAGAGTGCCAAGTGCCAAGCAAAAAATGCAGGGACAGGTGTGTGGCAAACAAATCAGGTTCATCAGGTTCGATTATTAAGGCTTTTAAACGGCAGGATGCTGCTGGTCGTTCCGCTCTACTGGCAGAGCTAATTATACGTCAAATTTAACACCGCATACACCAATCGCCAAAGAAGAACTTGCCTTCTTTAAATTTAAACCTATGTTGCAGCTCATGGAAAAAGAACGGAGTTGCGATTAACATGACGTATTCAAATGACAAATCATGTTCCAATATCATCGGGGTGAGATGATATAGAGCCAGAAGACCAAATTTCAAATCCTGACCACAGGATGTGTAAAGCCCCAGTGATTGTTGGTGTGGTTTTTAAATAAATCAAATCTGTTAATATATCATTTTTAGTTGTGGTGCTCCTAAATGTTTGGTGGTGCTCCTAACTTTTTGCAAAATTCGCTCTCGCCGCCCTGCCACCGACGCCGTAGAAAGATTCGGGCCGGAGTCGGGGACGCTCTGACGTAGATTAGAATGCGTGATTTTTTTCCTCTCAGGCGGAGGACTTCTACATTCCGATTGGTTGCCGCCGAACCGCGTCATAGCTTATTACCATAAAGTTGACTTGTTTTCAACTCCTCTCGCCGCTCTCGCCGTCCAAGACGCACCGCGCCGCCCTCGCCGGAGCTCGCCGCCGGCTCTCATTGAAAATGAATGGCTTCCGGCCACTTTGACGCTCTCGCCGCCGGCGGTGTGAGCACAGTAAGAGGTGTGATCTTGTGATCAGTGATTTTTAAAGCGTGAAGATGTCACACCTACTGGAGGGTTCTGAGCTAATAAGAAGTTGCTCCCTGTGGAGGGAATTTCTTTACGACCTTTTGTTCAAGCAGGCCTTTGAACATGTAATTTGATTGGGTGTTTAACAAAATCTTCAAGATTCGTATAATACTAGTGCCTCACAAAGTTATCAAAATGTAATGTAAATTAACAAATGGGGGACGAAGATTGTCGAGTTTATAGAGACTAAACATGCTACACATGATTTTGGTTAACCATAGTATGCAAGTCTGAAACAATCCAAAAGACTTGAATGAATTCATAGGCCAAACCACAAAAAAGGAAAATCATGAGATGGGAAAATTAGATATAGGTTTATTTCTCAAGTGGTTATATATAGAATATATAGGATTAAAAGGGTTTCTTAAGTGAGAGTCACAACTCTCTACAAATTCCTTTTGGGGTCGTAAAAAGTCTTATCAGTCTTAATGTATCCTGTAACAGGACACCGGGTTCTGCCAGTGTGTTAGCTTCATTTGGGATGTTAGTTTTGGGGGAAGTTTCATAGACCTTTGTTGGGAGAGTGAGTTTGCTGGATTATTCATTAAATATAATAAATAATTTGTGTGTGTAGGGCTGTCACGATGTTAGATTTTTCACACCACGGTTATTGTGGCCAAAATAATTCACGATATCGATATATCACGATATCTATAGAATCTATTGGGGGGGGGGGTATATAGTTTTTCTTTTTTACCCAACAAACATAAGGATACTGATAAACACAAGGCACATGCATTTTTACTTCTTGCGTACTCAATCTATGGCAAATTTTTGTGAAGGAAGACAAGCATGTGACGTTTATCTGGTTTCAAACTGAAGCCAAACACTGTCTGAAGGTTTCCTGAAGAACTGAAAAGCTCTTAAACCTATTGTTGCACCAGCGCCAATAAAGTCATGCAGATAGCAGATTTGAATAAAAAAAAATCAAGTGCAAATACAAATACAAAAATAAGATGAGTAAAGAAAACGGGGTTCTTAATTTTAATAAGCACCCTTTATTAAATATATGAACACAGAAACCCCCTGTTAACAGTTAATGTCACATTTCCCATTCCATGATGACTAGTAAAATAATAGCCGTGTCGCGTCTATGACAACTCGAGGTATTGCACACCGGACACGCACTTTCTCAGTTTATGGCCAGCAATATCATTATGTTTAAGGACATTATGGAATTGAGATAATGTCTGTACTATGTTATGATTATACTGTACAATTAAATACAATAGTTGTTAAGTCTGTGATCTGAACACTTTTTTCTGCGCTCTGTGTCGCGGCAGGATTTTGAACAAGGTCCTGAGCCGTTGCTGGGCGCCGCGGACAGATGCCGAATAGAACCGCGCTGTGCTTCTCGTCCGGTGTGTGTACACTCATACAGAATGTGTTCGAATTTTTAAAGACGTGGCGCTGCGCTTCTCGTCCGGTGTGCGACCACCTCTAAGGTGCTGTTTTCTTTGAAGCCGAAGAACTCTGTTGTTAATACTGGCGAGCTCAGCTTACTTTTTTCGGGTGTGGACAGTGTTTCACTCTGGCTGCGCGGGCGCGGACGAGCGCTGCGTCTAGAAAACGCCAATATCGCCAATACCGGTATATTGTATTGCTCTAAATTAACACGATGTCGATATTTCATGCTTTGAATATCACGATTATCTTCAATACCGGTATATTGCGACACCCCTATGTGTGTGTCTGATTGGTCCAGATGCTACATATGGAAGGGGGGAATCTCCTCAACCAAGGGTGTGTGATATCACAATTTTCAATCATGGACAATTAAAAATGTCTCCACGATCTTCTTTTGAAGAAATATCGAAGTATCGGTTTACAGTGCATTCTATCAGTTGCAGTTCTGATGCCTCTGTCTCAAAAACGCGACGTACATACATATCACGTTAACGCAGCGATAGAGTTACACTCACGGGACACTGCAATTCACAAAAGTTCATTATTTGCATGTGCTTTAAAGCCTTGCCGGTTAAACATTTCATTCGCATGCTGATTAGTTAAGTTAAATATGTACTCATTTACATAAACAGTTGGTTATGTCCAAAGTGAAAGCAAACGTTTGAGAGGAAATTGGGTGCACTTCATATGCGTGTATATTAGATATGTCGCGTGTCGGTCTTAAAGTGACAGCAGGCAGCCTAATAGTAAATATGCTGCCGCTTGTCCTTAAAGGTATACAGGGTTCCAGACTGCGACCAAAATGGTCGCATTTGCGACCATTTTTTGAGAATGTGCGAGTAAAAATTTTATGTGGTCGCATTTGTGCGAGTGCATGGTCATGTACAACTCAAAATTCACGCATGCGCAACAGAACGCCGTTGTATCAGTACATCATGAATCTATTTTCCAAACCGTGTTTTTGACTTATCCTGAATCACTACGGTACGCCTATAATAAGTGTTTATATTCTGACTATTTTATCCCGGGGTCGGCTCGGCTGCGGAGTTGCCCAGTGCCTGCGTGACTCGCGGCTCGCCATAGACATTAACGGAGAGAAGTAGCTCCGGCTACAATGTTCTTCCGCAAGACACTTGCAGTTTATTTATTAAAGAACGTACATGTCACGCGCATTGCACACTGATGGTGAAACGCGCGAATTAGGAATTCAGGAATTACAAGCCAACGAGCCAGCATACAGCCTCAGACACAACTGATGACGAGGGCACAGGTGCGGACAGGGAGGAACCAAGTGAGCAAAGGAGTATAACAAATACATTTTATGTTTATGTTTTATTATACAAAAATTAGGGCTGTCAAAATGAACACGTTAACGCATGCGATTAATTATTTCAGTTAAACGCGTTAAAAATATTTAACGCAATTAATGCAGCATCAGATTTTTTCTTTCATCCATTGGCTGCTCTATAGTATTTTATCACGCTATCATTCATTCAAGTGCTAATAAACAATTCAAGCGTGATAAAACGCAAAAAATAAGAATTTAAATCTGTACTGGCGGCGCGCTGTCTTTATATCTCCTCTCTGTGTGATACACGCAACACACACACACACACACACACACAGGACTCATGTGCTCAGAATGCCGCTTCAGACAGCGCGCAGCCGCTTCTCTTTCACGCTTGAACGGACAAAAACACACAAAAGTATGCCAAAATGTTCAGTTTGTCGAGTATCCTCGTAAGCACAGTATTACATTAGTTAAAAAGTGTTAAATGACCGCAAAGAGTTGACAACATCGGATGCTTGTCAGATCCAGATCCGCATTGTATACATCAGATCTTAAAGCGACAGCAGCCTAATAAACCTGCTTCTGTGATACATTACTGTAATGTAAAAAAATCAAATCAAAGAAAAAAGTCAGAGAAAATTACAGTGAAGTCTGAGAGGTGTAACTTTATTTAATTTATGTATATTTCCTACCTAATAGATCAAATATTTAAAATATACTTTGTTATTTCACATTAATTTGGAGATTAAATGTGAAATTATTACAATATAAAAATATATTAAAACCTTTAATGTTAAGTGTGATTAATCGCGAATAGGCTAGTTAATTGTTTTAATCGATTGACAGTACTAAATAAAATACATTAAAAAACATACGTGGTGTTTTTTTATAGTTATTTTGAATGGTTTTCATTTAAAAGATTAAATCGTTTTGCCAACATGAGGTCTTGTGTCACTGTCAGTCTTTTTACATCAGTGCAAAACTAGGGTTCGCAAATAAGGACAACTATTCATCAGCATGCATTGATTAATTCCATGTTGTAAAAAAAAAACCAATTTGGTGCGACCAAATCATGTGCTGGTGCGACCAACTGAGAAAGTTGGTAGCACCAGTGCAACCAGTGGAAAAGTTAGTCTGGAGCCCTGGTATAGTTCAACAAAAAATTTTAATTCTGTTATTTACTGTCTAATGTTGTTCCAAACCTGTATTAATTTCTTTTCTTGTGCTAAACACAAAAGATGATATTTTGAAGAATGTGGCTAACCAGACAGTTGCTGTTCCCCATTGACTTTCATAGTATGAAAATATATTCTATGGAAGTCACAGGGGACTGTAACTGTTTGGATACACATTCATCAAAATAACTTTTTCAACAGAAGAAATTTCAATTTCATTTTGTGGGATCTGGGATGACAATATGCATTTCATTTGAGTATGTTCAATGTTCAGTGACACTATGCAATGCAAATAGCTTTGCTAATAAATTGGAATGGAAGTTTTTATTTTTATATTGAGTTATCAATATAATGTGATGCATATACCACACAGCAAGTTGTATTTAACTTACAGGGGTGCAAACACATGCATGGTCAAAAAAGAGAGAGGTAATCGAAGCCCTCGTCCCGCGGCAAATATCCAGATACTACATTGCCACCATCCCCAACCCACCCCTATAGGCACATAGAGTCAAATGAAATTTAGAAAAACTATCTTGCACTTCTTCTTCTTGCTTTACTGCTACTTCCTGAAAACAATTTCACCTGATGATTTGAATAGCTCTTTTTGTAAAGAATTAATAATTCTAGGATGATGGGGGTAATTGTGTAGGGTAGGCCTAGTGCATCTGCATAGAAACTAATAAACAAAATACAAATATAAATACAATAAAACACAAATACAGAAGAAATAAAGCAGTGCTTTATGTTTTTCAGGTAAATTAACTGTATTAAGTATTAATACAGTTTATCTTTTGACAAAATGTGATTTTTCTCTTTCTCTTTTGTTGTTTGATTAACTTTGGTGACACAAACAGCTGCAGGTATATTGGGTGCTGTCCCTTTAAGACGAATGCACGTATCTAATACCGGTAATGACATGCATCCGTTTTATTTTGACTGCGTTTACGGGGAAACTCGTTGAGACGGACACTGGCTTATTTATTCGTGCACATGTCTGTTCAAACACAAATAGATAAGAAAGAAAAGGGAATTCGGTGTTCACGAACTTCACGTGCTGTCTGCGACTGCGTGGCTCTGTGCGCCGACAGACCATCTACATTTGGATGTTAAACATAATATATATAGCCTGATACAGCAAAGACAACGTCGGCAGTATTGACGGCAAAATAGGCTAACGTTACAGATTATTTTGTTCTGTAGGCCTATTGACAGGGGCAATATTTGAAAATCGATAATTAGGCCTATTTTTTAAATTACAATTATATATGCATTTGTCAAAACCGAGAGACTTTCAAGCATCAAAATGTAATTTATTAATATGTATTTGCGCCTTCTATTTTGTCTGAAAACTTCCAACACTCTTGCGTGTCCCGTGAAAAATAGGCGTCGGTTGCGGTTCTATTTCTAGCACGCGGTTTCGGCGCGGCTCGAGAAGTGTGCGTGTCAGTGTCACGCAGGCATTGTGCTCCAACACAAGCTCTAACCAGTTAACATGAGAGCCGACATAAAAACGGACACTCCACGCCACGCAGAGAGAAATGTGATGCAGTGGCAGATCCAGAGTGAGACAGAAACACTAGTGGTTCACGCTTGCGCACATACTGCTGGTTTGGCGCGCAGTGTTCTGATTCGCTTATTTCCTATTTACTTGTTGGTGGACGCAATCCAGAATTACTGTTGGTTAAATTATAATCAAACCCTCTCAAACACTCCCCCCCCCCCCCCTCCTTAAAAAAAAAACTCCTCGGATCTGCACGATTCACACAAGTCACCCAAACTGACGTGAAAAAAGCGGGAGGCGCTGAAAAGCGCGCTGTTTGCACCCCTGAACTTATTAAAAAAATGTTTTTTAAGTATTGCAATATGTATTGTATTCGCGATATATCGTGATATCATATCCTGACACATGTATCGCGACATGTATCGAATCATGAGGCCCTTGCCGATACCCAGCCCTAGACACCACTGTGTCGTATCGAACCGAACTGTGAATTTAGTGAACCATTACAATCCTAGTAGTCTCGTGTAGCCAGACCTTCAGACTGACGGCAGAAGGTCTGGACTTTATCGCTGCATTTCTTGGCCAAGGACTGCCCAAGAGGACGTTTGGCTGACATGTAACGCAACCAATCACAGTTTGTTTTGTTCCGCGTCAAGTTTATGGCCGTGACAAAATAACGTTGATGTCCCTACAATAACAGACCAGCGTGCATCTAATAAATGATTCATTCAAGAATTTTGTGCAAGTTTACTCTAACAATGGAGCTGCAAACTTCACATCTTTTGAAAAACCAGCATTTAGTTGATCCTGGTAAGCACTCATTGTCAGAGTTGTAAACAATGGCTTTCTTCTTCCATGAGGGGTTTTTGCGTCACTGCATTTGTTTACAGACGGACCGATAAAGAACGAGACACGCACGTCTCCCGGACATCCTGTAGAATTCAACCAATCAGATTGCGACTTCGAAACTACTGAAGTGTTTCCAGAAAGGTGTGCCATATGCATCAGACGTTCAGCCAACGGTCCGTGGGCGTGACGTCTGAGGCTGAGACTACACCCCTAGTATCGGTGTATCCCTAGACAAAAGGTTATACTGCTGCTGTGGTAATTTTACTGACTCTTCACATCCTCATCCTTTGAAAAAGCAAATTCTCTTTGCAAAATGATGCAGAGCAGAAAACAGCATATTCTAGACATGTACACAACACGAACCAGCTACAATGTTTGAGGGTGGGTTAAAGTAGATGTTTTTCACGGGCAGCCAACGAAGACCATGGGTGAGCATTATGCAAATGTGTTATGCTGTTACGTATGCAAGTTACGGAAGAA
This sequence comes from Squalius cephalus, assembly GCF_949319135.1. NCBI lineage: Eukaryota > Metazoa > Chordata > Actinopteri > Cypriniformes > Leuciscidae > Squalius > Squalius cephalus. Next base: position 30,762,370 of record NC_137129.1, read on the forward strand.
AGACTGGAATTACTGAAGACTCATTTCGGAAGTTCAGAATAGATTTTTTTTTTTGGAGACAATAACCATTGAAGGGCTCGCAAAATTTCAAAATCGCTGGTAGCCCTTCGGGCAGGCACTCTTCAGATTTTGGTAGCCCGAAATGAATTTTACCAGCCCAAATAAAAATAATTTTTAATGTAGAAAATTGGATGTAGAATGTAGATGTAGAAACATGAATCAAAAACTTTTTCAAAACACAAATTCACTATTAACTAGTTTCATTAACATGCAGATGGCAGGGTTTTATCATCACCGAGGTCCGTACTGTGAGGTAGGCTAGTTAGGGGGGTTTGGGGGCACCTCCGAGAAAATTGGTTTCTCTGATCTACATATGTGCATTTTAAGATGTTTTGAAGGCCAAAAAAAATTGAAACAATAGCTTTAAAACCATATCACGCAGCTGATTATTTTTCTGTCCTCATCAGCATCACACTCTTTTTCTCTTGCTCTGTCTCTTCCCCTCCTAAAGCTGAGCTTAGACTAATATAGGCTTTTCATTTTTGTCTGTCAGTGAAGTAAACAGGGTCAACTGATGATTTATGAATAATTTTCTCAGACGCGTTCATTTACTGAAAGCTACTAGGAAAGCTAGGTAGCCTAACTAAGTTTATTAAATTCATTCACAAAGTACACATTCATTATTGATCTTATTCCTAATACAGGGCCGTAGACAGGGCTTTATAATCAAAGAGGTCCTACATTTAAGGTTGTTAGGGGGTTAAATTTTATTTCTCTCTCTGATATGTGCATTTCAAGATGTTTGAAGGTCAAAAAAAGGATAAGAAATAGCTTTAAAACCATGTCAGCGGGCAGTAGATTATTAGGGGTGGGGGAAAAAATAGGTTCTTAGATGCGGACGTGGACGATTCTGAATCGATTCTAATAACGTAATATTTATACAAAAGGCGGAACTCAAGCGGACGTGCAGTGCGCGGACAGTCTGTGACGCGCACATAACAGAGACGCATGATGGCTGAGCGCCAAATTCGAACAGCACCCTCTTCGTTAAAAGCTAACGTATGGAAAATTGGCAATTTCATTGTTACCCATTTAGTATTTTTGTATGAGAGCTGCTTTCTGTATCGTTTAGTTTTCACATCAATATGCTGTAAACCGATCAGTTATACGTACGTTATACTGTCCTGCAATATGTGCAATGCCAGTCACAAAAAGTTACATTTTGACTGCGCTCTCTGCAGATGTTCATTCACTTTTTTTGTATAAGCTGTTTTTGATTGTGTTACAGCAAACATTTCAAGTCATAACTCTTTATTATTTAGTTGTGTATAAGAGCGGGTTTGTATGTTACTAATTATTCAGAATATGCGCAAGTCATTATATGAGAGCTGCTGGTACATAATTCTATATTTCTGAACGAAAACTGATTTTGCTACAGCAACAATCCAGGCTAAAGTCAATAATTACCATTCCATGATAATAATTTCACTAATAAACAAGCTTCATTACAAGTGACAAAAAGGTCACTTAATATTTTATTCCAAAATTAGAACATATTTCTGTAAGAATTCGGTGAACGTTCTACGCAATCCAACGTGGCGACGCTCTTGACAGATGTTTGTTTGTTCATTAGGCTATAGCCTAATTCCTCAAAATAAGTAAAAAAAATCTTATTCTCTCTCGATACTGATGATACTGACTCGCGATCTTCGCAGTAGTGAACACGCCGGAGAGAAATGCACATTTCATACAGTTTTATTTTGTTTTGAATGGTTATTTTTAAAAGTAGAGATTTCTGTAGATAATAGATATATTTAGATAGATAAGCTACCGGTTTCGGTTCATGGATGATAGCTTAAGCTGTTCAGTCGCTGGCGCCTCCGTGTCGTGATTATTTATTGTCTGCTATATTAACTTTTTATTTATTAAATCCAGGAAACTGGATAATGAAACACTGATTAAAATTAAGATACAATTAATACAAAACGAAATTCGTTTTAAAGAAAGGCTTTGTGCTTTCTGTTTGAGGTCTCTGTTAAAGTTTTAAAGCAGTCTTTTAGTGCCGCATCATAACGGTCGCGTCCGTAATGAAGAACTGTCACGTAACATTGTTTTTTCCTCATAAATGCGAACACGAAAAATAAAAGACAAAAGACTTTTTAAAAAAGACAACCATCCACAACTTTATAACACTCCAGGCAAAGTACCTCTTTTTGGTCAACATCCTCCTTTTTGGAGCCGAAATAGTTAAAAATAGCTGATTTTGATTTTTGGTACGAAATCATTTTTTTTGCGGCGGATCCTCTTTGCCGCCCATTTTTAGCTATAGGATTGCCAGTGAATGTTGGCTGTGAGCGGTGAGCAGCGGCACAGCGAACCAATCACTGTGCAGGCACGCGGAAAGTGCAAATGTCACCGCAGCAACAACCCATACAACAAACTCATGTTTACTGTGTGCTACCGTTCTTTTAATACGCCATGAGTGCTACTACCCTTCACATCGCATGTTCCGGCGATGTGACTATCGCTCATGCGCACATCGCGATGTCGATGTTAAAACAGAATATCGTTCAGCCCTAGTACCAAGTAGTAAAAAAAAAAACAAACAAAAAAAAAAAACACGGTAATAATCGATAATCATTACCCTCTGAATCGTAATCGAATCGCGAGGTGCCTAGAGATTCCCACCCGTATAGATTATTTGTCAATACCTGCCCTCACTTCTTATCCATCACTCTTTCTTTTTCTCTGTCTCCTCATCTTGCCCTGTCTCTTCCCCTCCTAAAAGCTGAACTTTTTTAATTTACTGAAGGCTACAAATTGTATTATATTAATACTCAACATGTACACATTCATTATTCTTGTGCCTAACATGATGAAAACGGCTTTGTTAATGTTTCTTGTCCCCTCACAATGACAGTAAACTAATTACATTACATGAGTCACGTTACATAGGCCTATTTTCAGTTAAAAATGGCAAAATTAGACAAAAGTATATTCGTTTGCCTGATTATTTTTGTCATTCGTTTAACATTTTAGGACCTAAAAAAACCCTGTCAAATATGAAATGTTTAGTTTAGCTACTTACATCTTATCTCGCACTTGACCGTAAACTGAAGCGTCAGTCGCTCTGCTCAAATTCGCGCTCAGCAGCGTCTGTAAACATAAATCCTGCCTACTTTGATTTGGTTGGTCATCTCAAATATTCTGACATTGACGAGCAGTGACAGACCAATGAGGCTCAGATGAACACACACAGTCCTCTGTTTCTGATGTGCGCTCTACTCGGCACCGCTGCGCATTGAAGATGAAGAATGCGCTGAATCTGATTATAAGACTGAAGCAATTTTGCGAGCCGACCATTTATTGTGCACTTTGATCTTTTAAACTTTGCAGACCTTTTACATTCAAAAACAGCTATATTACACACTGCATGAAAGGTAATATCTGAAAAAGCATAACAGGGACACTTTAAACAAGGATTGATCTGCTGTAAAGTGTAACACCAGACCGTTGGCTTCCTCTGCGGGCATTTGTCATAATACATAATGTACATATATGTGTATTTTAACAGTGTTGTTCTATAAAACCATATTATAACCTGCTTTTGATCCTTGATTTGAACTAAATATTTCCTCATTGTTATTATACATGTATTAGTCTTTTTAAAGGTTTAGGTCTTTGCTTAGGCCTTTTTATTACCACAAAAAATATCCAATTACTTGATTAATCATCAAAATGACTGACTGATTACCAAAATAATTGTTAGTGACCATCCTAGACTTATGCTTTAAAATATTTTCTGAATTACCTTATTTTGGGCAAGGTAGAAAACAACCCTGCTGACAAAAACCCAAGATAAACTGTCTGGTTGGTCTTAGCTGGTCTCCATGCCCAGTCAGTTGGTTTATCTGGCTGGTTTTAGAAGGATTTGGACCACTTTAAGTTTTAGATTTTTTTTCCAGCAGGGAAAACTACAAGTGTCACTCACCCTTTGCATATTCCTCCTCGATAAGTGATGATTTTCACTTCTTTCACACACCCGTACTTGGCAAAGAACTCTCTGATCTCGTTCTCGTCCACCTGATGGAAAAGTAGTGGTACACAAATCAAGTACTTGAGCATAAGTACAGTAACCCTAAAAAAAAAAAAATTACTCCAGTAAAATAAATACTCATTTTCAATTTTACTTAAGTTATTAATGTACTTAAGTATTAAAAGTACTGATCAATGAACCATGTTTATTATTTAGCCAGCATTAGTCAGACTATAATTATAGTACCATCTATGAAATATACCTTAGTATTTTAAAAATGAGGAAAAAACAAATTTGTGTACATTTGTGATGTACAAACACACTAGTTTTATATCATCTGTAACAAAAGCTGGGAAGATGCATGAATTAACTGGCGATTTTAGAATGACGCCTACCCTGACAGACATCACACAAATACCCACATTTCAGTGGGCTTAATTAGTTGGCCCTTATACAGCAGATTTAATTCAAATTTATACGTGGCCGCAGTGGCGCCCGCAGCTGTATGCATACCATGTGTGCATACCATGAACCCTCCGACTGACCTGAAAAATGTTTTCCAAAACAAATATTATGCATATTCCTAATTTCTGTCATCTGAACCAGTGATTCCAATAATTTGTGAATTAATCATTCTTTTCAGTCGATTCTTTTTCGGTGAATTGGCCAAATGCGTTTGCATAACGTTCTGAAACGATTTGGCCGCTGTCACTAAATCACCTGAAGAGCAATTCCAGCGTTATGGACGTGACATTTGCAGTCAAAACGTAAAATATAAATTCTCAGAAAAAGCATTTAATACCAATATATTTAAAAGTCTGTTTATATGTCCATATTCCCTTAATAAAGGAGTCCAGACCAGTGTTTCCCCTACAATGTATTAAGTAGCGGCGCAGCGCCGCCGCTGGATTTTCAGCGCCGCTGCAAAATATTCACATGATCAGTAATATCACGAGTCACGACATTCACTTACACACGTTGTCATAAGGGGCCGTTCACATGCAAATATTTCAAATGTGGTCGCGCGGAAAGCGCACTCATAATAGAAGCGACGCGGCGACAGACACAACGACAGACGCCACGGGAGAGTGATCAAGCGTTTGTGGAAAGGAGAGAGCGGTACGAACTTTTCTCCGTTTAAGTCTATGGGGTCACTGTGTCCATTTTTTTACTGTCTATGGAAAATATATCGTCCCGCTCCCGCCCCTCCGTGTTCGGCGATCAGGTTTCATTCTCGCGCAGCTTGTTTCGTAACTTCACGTGCGGGTCTTTTCTGTTCCGTGTTTGCGCCGCGCTCTCCGTTTCGTGTGTGTGTGTGTGTGTCGGCGCACTGCGCTCTCTGCTCAAAGTTCCGCTCTGTGTTTGCGCTGCGCGTTCTGCTCCTTAACGGCCCAAACGCTCCGATCATGTAGGCTACCGATCATGCACTGGAAAAGCAAAGTCTGCTCAAATAACGTGAAATTTCTCAGTAGTAGACTTCTGTTTGCTGAGCAACAATGGTAAAATTACCTGCTCTGTCTGATCACATGCTCTGGTAATAATTGAGCTTTGTATGACTATACTTTATTTTGATAATTAGTCAAAAAATAAATCTGTTAAATCTGAGTATGTTGCATAGTCATAGAACTGAATGAAGAATAATATACTGATGCTTTATATTTTAATATAGGGCTATTTTCTGTCCAATTTGTGTGGACATTTTTCTTTTTTCCCCCTTTTTTTGTGTGTTGTTTAATTTAATTAGTGATTCTATATTTAAATATTGATGATTACAAGTTTGGGGGAAATGCGATTAATTGAGATTAAATCACAGCAAATTGTCTTTCTTACATTTGAGCCCCTGCCCCTGCTGAACTCTTTGCACGTCCCTGGAGGTTAGTGAAGTAAAATAGGCTATGCAAGCTAGTCACCTTTTAAACTAATGAAAAGTTTCATTTGGATTTTAATGTTCAAAATGTCTACAGGATAAAATAAATGAAAGTTCTGGTTACATGATGATGTATCTAAGTGCGAAAGTGTGTTACAGAAAAAAAGATCAGTAGTGCAGATGAGGGAGGAAAGAGTTTAATTTTTCCACTATAAATTTCTACCTTACATCTGAAAATTAACACAAAAGAAAAACATGAATAATCCTGTCCTAATCCTGTTTGTGACCAGTTCAAGGTACATGCTGCAATAATCATGCCTTCTGTTGATGGTATGTCTCAAAATGTCAATTTCTATCCACAAAACTTGCCAGAAGTCATGATTTAAGGGGTTATAAAAAAAAAAAAAAAAAAGAAAAAAAAAAATCTTGCACCCCCGGATGCAAGTGTACATTTATCTCATTATCAAAGTTGGAAACAGTTCTGCTGCTTAATATTTTTTAATAACCTGTGATACTTTTAGGATACTTTGATGAATAAAAAGTAATAAAATAAAAATAAAAATAAAAAAGAATAATAATTTTTTTTTTTTTAAATAGAAATCTTTTGTAACAACAATATACACTACTGGTCAGTAATTTGGGTTCAGTAATTTTTCTTTCTTTCTTTTTTTGAAATAAATCAATACTTTTATTCAGCAAGGATGTGTTAAATTGATAAAAAGTGATAGTAAAGAAGATTTATATTATTAGAAAATATTTTTTATTATTTTGAATAAATAAAGTTCTTTTTAACCTTTTATTCATCAAATATTTTAGGCAGCAGAACTGTTTCCAACACTCATAATAAATCAGAATATTAGAATGATTTCTAAAGGATCATGTGACAGACCGGATGTCACATGCTGAAGACTGGAGTAATGATCCTGAAAATTCAGCTTTGCATCACAGAAATAAATTATAATTTAAAAGTATAATAAATTGAAAACCAATTATTTTAAATTGTAATATATCACAATATATATAAAAAAAATCTGTATCTTTGATCAAATAAATGCAGGCTTGATGAGCAGAAGAAACTTCTTTCAAAAACATTAAAAATAGTAATGTTTTCAAACTTTTGGCCTGTACTGTATTCCCCCCAAAACTGCACAACTGTAGGGTAAAACATTAATCAAAAAGTGATAATAAAAAATGCGTCTTAAAACTGACATGATTGTAACAAAAATCACACAGTCTGGGGCCTCTGGAGAACTCAGAACAACTGCTAACATTAAGTTTAAGGTAAAAATAACTGCCATGAAATTATAGTATCTTACTCCCATGCAATTAGATAAACTGTTCATTCACTACATCACTTTACCTCTGTCTTTATCCCCTTTTATCCTCTTCTCTTCTTTTTGGCACTGTATCTATCGCAGACTATAATCAGGGTACCCCCAGGATCCTCCAACTTAAATTCAAGGCTTTTTAAGACCTTTTTAATACCATTTCAAATGAAATTCAATGCCAACTTCGTACCAATTCCGACAGAAGTATGAGGGGAAAATGTCAAATCTGTATACATTTTAAACCCTAAAAAATAATTATGTACAAGTAGACTACTTGAATTAAATAATACATTTTATGTAAATTATCAGTCATATAAAATACATACGCAGCAGCGTTGTAGCGTGCACGTGTGTAGGCCAATGTTAATTTTGGCAGCCATTTTTTATTTAGTCTTACTCTTCATCTTCAGACGAAAATGCTTATTGGTCTTAGTCATATTTGAGTCATTCTGCCTTTCATAGTTTTAGTTGACGAAATGTGTTTGCATTTTTTGTCAACTTTTAGTCATTACTTTTAGTCAAACTGCAGTTACTTTAATTTTGGTAGCTATTTTATATGTAGTCTTTAGACAGAAAATGTCATAATTATTCTCTCTAGGCCAATTCGATTAAGCTTATGAGAAATTAAAATTAAGCTAACAGGCTGTATTGACATTGCACTCTTTAGCAGTAGCACTTGTGCAATTCTACATATCCCTTTTCCTTAGTTCTCCAATTTTTTTAGAGTGCCGTACCCACTCTCTTCCACGACTGCAGTCACATCTTTCCATTAAAGGACAAGTTCGGTATTTTACACAAAGCCCTGTTTACAGATCGTATCTGATGAAATAGAACGGGTAAGATTAAAATTTGGACACATGCTGCTGTTCCGAGAATTTTAGGTTTATTTCGCTTTCCCCCCCACCCCCACAATGGATGTCTATGTGCACTCGAACATTCATTCCTAAAACACATTAAACTTTCGTTTACAAAGACGTGAAACTCACCGAGTGGTCAGGGGTGTTCACTGGTATGTTCACTCAAAAATCGCTGAAAATGATGCATTCCAACAGGTTTTATCGTAGTTTTCCAACTCCATTGACTTGTATTGCATGTGCTGTGTGAGGTACGGTATTACTCCGCCGCTTCTTCTTCTGCTTCTTCTGTGTATTCAATGAAATGCCAGTGGTTTGCTTGCAATTGGCAAAGGTGCATTATCGCCACCAACTGGGCTGGAGTGTCTATTATTCAAGCTCTCAACGGAAGAATCTACGGGTGTGAGACGTTTGGAAAAATAGATCCACAGTTTTACAACGAATGGTAAAACACCTGTTGGAATGCATCATTTTCAGCGATTTTTGAGTGAACATACCAGTGAACACCCCTGACCACTCGGTGAGTTTCACGTCTTTGTAAACGAAAGTTTAATGTGTTTTAGGAATGAATGTTCGAGTGCACATAGACATCCATTGTGGGGGTGGGGGGGAAAGCGAAATAAACCTAAAATTCTCGGAACAGCAGCATGTGTCCAAATTTTAATCTTACCCGTTCTATTTCATCAGATACGATCTGTAAACAGGGCTTTAAGTGTAAAATACCGAACTTGTCCTTTAAGGGACAATATTTGCCCCATTTAATCGATTTTTCCATTTCATTTTTCACCTTTATAATACCTTTAAAAAAAAAAAAATGCTTTAAATAAAACAATGTTCAATAAATATTCAATGTTAAAAAACGTTTAATATTAATAAAAATATGATATTAAAATCGCCAGTAGGTGGCGGTAACTCATTGTCTTTGTCAAAGCCACAGATTTTGTTGCAAAATAGAGCAATAAGCCTGACAATACTGTTTGAAATGTAGTACATCACTTAATGTTACCCTTTTTTTTTTTTCTTTTTTTTTTTTTACTGTTGTATAAAATCAATGTCACATTTGAAATCGTGTGGATAGTCGGGAAACATTGCATTCTTGCTCGCATAATGATCAACATTAAAAACACTGCTGTATATCAGCCTGCATTTTGATCGCAGATTTAGTCGCACAAACAGCGCAAGCGGGTCATGACAGATCTTCTCAAATGAAGATCGCTGATCTCCAGTTTGTCTGTGTTTTCAGATCACCCGCGCTTCAACAATGTAGATAGAGCGCGCATGGATGGCTGTGGCCAGATACTACTGAAAAGACCGGGTAGAAAACATGTTCTTTTAACAGAAAAGCTCTGATTAGTAACCATCGTAACGGGTGCGCACGCTTTCGCGCGTTCTTCTATGACGTGAAGCGCGAGGTGCACTCAACGTTACGCGACTAATTTTTAATTAGTCTACATTAGTAACAGTTAATTTTGTTACGGTATGAATTTAATCATAGAAAAGGCAAAAAAAAAAATTAAGACCTTTGTAACGAAATCCAAGACTTTGTATAACAAATTCAAGGCTTTTAAGGCCTTAATTTGAGATTATCAAATTTAAGACTTTTTCAATGCTTTTAAGACCCCGCGGGTACCCTGTATAATGCTCATTTATAATGTGTCATGTAAATTCGGCCATCCGTCACAATCAGGAAACTTTCACCGCGTCTAGAACTGGCGCGAGCTGCCAGGCCCGTTTCTACGAGCCTGTGTGTTAAGCGCCCTCAAAAAAAAGCAATGTCTACATTGGATGCGGCGTCGCGCACGCTACACAACAAATTACCAACAGCTGATCGCGCATGCTTCAAGCACTCGCTGGGCGGGGAAAGATTGCATCTCTCTGCCATCTGTAACCATGTTGACGTGCCGCCCGGTGTGGCCGCGATTCGCGGCAATTGTGGTTCCGTCCCGGGTTACCATGGTGACGGCTGTGAGATTACAGATTTTTACAGATCTGCATGATTCACGTAGGTCACATTTTCAGGTCGGAAAATCCGGAATTCCGGATTAATCCGGAAAAATCACATCCCTGATCGATAGATAAAAAAATTATTGGGATGATTTTTTTTGCCCATATCGCCCAGCCCTAATTGTCACAAACATTTTCCAAGGGTACAAATAAACAGATTCTCAGAAATAAACAAATAAACATTTTGAATTAATTTTGAATAAAAAAACAAAACACAGGGGTGATAGTAGAAAAAAATCCTGAGCCTGAACTTTTTTCCCTGGGAGGTAAGCGGGCCCCTAAGCCAAGATATATGACCTGATCAACATAATTGTCAAGCTGGATCCAGGGGTGTGCTCCCCTAGGAGAACATTTTGATAAATAGTCCCTTAAATGATTGATTCTGGTGACTTTTGTGAATATAAAATGGACATCATTCAGACATGAGATGAACAAACCCAGTATTACAGTAGCAGGTTTCAGTAAGTCAAATTTACGACCTCTTTAATTTTAAGACCATAAAGATTGAAATTTAAGACCTACACGACGTTAGGGGTGGGGAAAAAATCGATTCTTCGATGCATCGCGATGCGGACGTGGACGATTCTGAATCGATTCACAAATGTCAAAAAATCGATTTTCTAAAAAAAAAATTTTTTCTTTCTAATAACGTAATATTGACGGAACGCAAAAGGCGGAACTCTAAAGCGGACGTGCAGTGCGCGGACAGTCTGTGGCGTGCACATAACAGAGACGCGCACATACATAACAGACTCATGATGGCTGAGCGCCAAATTCGAACGGCACCTTCTTCGTTAAAAGCTAACGTATGTAAAATTGCCAATTTCATTGTTACCCATTTAGTATTTTTGTATGAGAGCTGCTTTCTGTATTGTTTAGTTTTCACATCAGTACACTGTGTAAAACGATCTGTTATACGTACGTTATACTGCAATATGTGCAATTTCAGTCACAAAAAGTTACATTTTGACTGCGCTCTCTGCAGATGTTCATTCACTTTTTTTGTATAAGCTGTTTTTGATTGTAGTATACAGCAAACATTTCAAGTCATAACTCTTTATTATTTAGTTGTGTATAAGAGTGGCTTTGTATGTTACTAATTGAAGCTACAGTAAGTTGTTCAAAAATGTTCATTTTGTCTTCTTAATGATTAAATTGGACAATTTTCTTCTAGAAAGACAAGGTGTTCAGGTGGAGAAAAAAACTTTCTTTCCCTTGACATGTTTCGACTGCAACCTGCAGTCTTCCTCCACCTGAACACCTTGTCTTTCTAGAAGAAAATTGTCCAATTTCTACAGTATGTTGGTTCTGATCTACTTCCTAAAGGAAATAAGCCTTTCATTTATTTGTTATTGTTTAGTTCAACTTGATGAGTCACAACACATTGTGATGTGTTCATTTCTGTGTTCTACAGAACATAAGCTACATACAAATAATTCTGAAGTTATAACTACACGACACAGAAAGTGCTTTGAGTTGTTGTTACTCAATAAAAGAGTTAAGTAATTCAGCAGCTGACTTTTTTTAATACTGCAATCACTTTGTAGTGTATTTTCGTTTACTGTTGTGAAATGGAAAATCAATAATCGAGAATCGTTAATAATCGAAAATCGACTGTAATCGAATCGGGACTTCAATAATCGTAATCGAATCGAATCGGGAAATCAGACAGTTTAACACGACCCCTACACGACGTATTGCCAAAAAATATTCAAATCAAAGAATTCATTTTATTTCAATGAATTCAGTAATTGAAAAAGCATTAATTTAATTTACAGATAGAGCAATCACATTAGTAACCTTCCACACCCAACTCGTGTCAGAGAAAAGAACAGAATCAGATATCTTTTTTTTATAGAAAACTGTACTTTGCATATTATACTGTAAAAAAACAAACAAACACATAATTAGTTGATTTTAGTTGATCTTAACAAAAGATGAAATGGCATGAACATTTCATTTCATGATTATAGTGACAAATTATCACGGTTATCACAGAATCCTGTTCAAAAAGTAGGCTACTAGCCTAATACTACACAATGAAATCAATTCACCAAATTTTGTGTCGAAAACCAGCGAATAACAAACAAAGCATCAATACGCACTTTGTTTAAACATTAAAATAATACCATTAAAAATAAAGTTCTGACAAAAAACTATTTTATAAAAAGATAAACCTCACATTCAGACTTTAAATTATTTTTATAAAAAGAATGAGTCAAAAAAGATAAATTACTGACATTTACAATGCACTTTAGCTTATCTTTTATTATTAATAGTAAAATTAGGTCCGATTTTCCCGTGGCGTCTGTCGTTGCTATGCAACCATGCACTGACTACGCTCTCCACAATGACAAAAAGGTTTTAGTGGCTAATGGATTTCCACCACCGAAAACCGCCTGGAAAAAAACGAGCGCGTCGCTTCAATTATGAGTGCGCTTACCTAAGCGCGCCTACATTTGAATGAACTTGAGCGCGCAAAAGACGTGATATGTGAACGGCCTGTTGGCGAGCTACCTCAAATCAGGCAACGAGCTACAGCTATGGGGGTATTATTGTTGCAATATTCCAAATAAATAGATTAATATTCACAAATAAATGTAAAGAGATTCACAAAAATGTATCGAATTCACAAATAAATAGATTAAGATCCACAAATAAATGTAAAGAGTTTCACAAAAAAATATAAAATACACAAATAAATAAAATATTTACAAATGTTTTATTATTTTACAAACAACTCTGCCTGGCATTTATTTGTGAACCGCTTTCTGTGCATTTGTAAATCGCTGCACACATTTGTGAATCGGTTCCTGTGCATTTGTGAATCCCCTCACGCATTTGTGGATTTTGAAACACTTCTAGCGTTGACGTGCAGACAGATCCACAAATAAGTGGACTCCACCCACCGCCTACTCAAGCCAATCAGATAACGGCCACATCGAGCTGGCCAATCGTAGCACGTTCTCGCTTCAACCAATCACGTTTGGCTTTACACTGGGCGATCTTGCTCTGTGCTCATTCATCTGCATTTCAAATAGGAAGTGTACGCGTAAAGGCCCATAAAATATGTTTAAAATTTGGATTTTGTTAGAATTACACCATTAGACTGCTTGTCAAGCCATGCCACAATTTGTATGAGCCTTGAAAAAAGCCAGAGAAACAGCCCTTTACATCTCGGGAACAGCGCATTATGGACGCGTCACGTTATTCAAGATAGAACAGAAAAGCATCAAGTAGCTGACTAATGAATAACTGTGTTAAACCCATAAATAGCTACACGAGTTTTTAATTTGCATGGCAAGATTTTTATTTGCAGAAAACGCTGATGCTGAGGCTCGGACCATTCCATATTGGGTGGTCATTTGGGCTCATATTTGGTATTCTACATGACATTTATTTATGTCCTATTGCTATTTGTCACCGCAATTGTGCTTCAAAAGGCAAAATCGTATGTCCTGTAATTTCTTGCATCGTGTCTACCCCGTGCGAGGCTATCTAGAAGAATCTATCTTCTAATCTAATATATCTTCTATCTAGAAGAAGTGCGGGCATCCGTTTACTATCAATGAATGATAGTACACTATCCAGGACACTATCACGAAATATGATTTTTCAAGTAACCAGCACTAGTCAAAGTAGGCTACGATCAGAGCCGTTAAGAGTACGATTATGCAGACATGTCTGCAGCTAAGCAGACGTCACATAGGGAATTATGTGTTAACGTTTCAAACATGCTAGTTTTACATTAGGGACTTTAAGCAACAGCTGCGAATGGAACGGCTACGGCGACCGGAAGTATGCTGTCACACCGCCGTAGCCAAGAACGTAAATCACTAAGCAACCGTAAACAGGACAGCGCAACACGGCATTAATTCATTTATTGATACCAAAAAAAAATAAAAAAAGTCATTTAAAAAAGCAAGAGAAGGATTGCTTTTGGCATTAAATCAAGACAATCTTTTGTCAGAAGAGGAGTTTTTACTATTGTATGATGTAAATAAGTCTAAAAACCTAGATTTACTCTCACGTTGTAGCGACTCCGGCAAATCAGCTGTTCTCCCGTAGTAGACCGTTACAGTAGAACGTCGCAAAGTAGCAGTTAAATTTGTGCATGCGCAATACAACGCCAGAATGCCGTTGCCGTTCCACCAGAGGCTGTTGCTTAAAGTCCCTATTATTTGAAACTGCTACGGCAGCAGTGAATAGTGCCTATTTGCTTTTGACGCGCTGTGTCGCGCCTCTTGCCGGTGAAGAGACTGTTCATGATGCTCGGGATCTCTGATTATCATAATTCCCTGAGTGTATCCTGATGGAAATATAAAGAGGCCTTAAAAAAAAAAAAGAGTGTTTTTACCACACAAACAGTTCAGCGCTACTACTGCTCCTTTCAAGGATGCAAGAATCAGTTCCCGCCCCGAGTGTAAAGCCAAACGTGATTGGTTGAAGCGAGAACGTGCTACGATTGGCCAGCTCGATGTGGCCGTTATCTGATTGGCTTGAGTAGGCGGTGGGTGGAGTCCACTTATTTGTGGATCTGTCTGCACGTCAACTAGAGCCCGACCGATATATCGGCGGGCCGATATTATCGGCCGATATTAGGCATTTTCCTAACTATCGGTATCGGCATTTATAATGGCCGATAAATTAATATTTAAAAAAATGCAGCGTGCAGTGATTTATGTGAGGATGGCGCTGCCAATAAAGCACCTAAAAGCTGTCACAAAGAACGGGCAAAAGTGGCAAAAAAAATAACGGCTGCGTCCAGTGTAGACACAGTGTTAAAGCTCATTCTGCTACGTTACAACATCAAGCAATATTCCAATAATTTATGTAATTATTACACTTTATATAGGGCCATTTTGCATTAAGAGTAGCCAGATGGACACGCGACACGTTCAGAATTAATACACTTTTAGTAAACTACAGAACAGCGCGAGCGGGAAGCGGCGCACCTCACAGGCAGAGAATGCTTCCGAGAATGGACACTGCATTAGTGATATAAAACGCACACACACAGGTCTGTTAAATTAAGCAATACTTTTAAGGTAGTCTAATATTTTTCTGACTAACAAAATTACTGACACAGTAAAGGGTAGATTTAAATAAAGAAAAACGAAATTTAAATAAAGAAAACGAAATTTAAATAAAGAAATTAAACGAAATTTAAATAAAGAAAAACGAAATTTAAATAAAGAAAAAACGAAATTTAAATAAAGAAATTAAACGAAATTTAAATAAAGAAAAAACGAAATTTAAATAAAGAAAAACGAAATTTAAATAAAGAAATTAAACGAAATTTAAATAAAGAAAAACGAAATTTAAATAAAGAAAAAACGAAATTTAAATAAAGAAAAACGAAAATTAAATAAAGAAAAACGAAATTTAAATAAAGAAACGAAATTAAGTTAAATTAAAAAACGAGATTAATTTAGATTGATAATAATGGGTAAAAAGGCTAATACATTTTGTTTCTATTATTCTATTTTCCACAATGTCAAAGCAACACAGCTTAACCCAAAACACAAGCTCAGACATGCACTTCGTCCATATACAAACTCCGCTGTTCTGCGCTCTGGAACACTTGCGCGTCAGTTCTATTTCTAGCATGCATGCGTTTTCCGCGTGGCTCGAGCCGCGCCTAAGAGACGCGTCTCACGCAGGCAGTGCGCAAACTCCAACCTGTTAACATGGGAGCCGAAATAAAAACGGCCATGCCACGCAGTCAGTGTGTCGCCGGCCTTATTCAAGCGCGAATGAGAACCGTTTCGAGGGGGATCCCAGATGTGAAAAAAAAAAAAACGAATGTCAAATTTTCAAATTGAATACCAACCCACCGAACGAATATTCGAATATTCGGGTCCAGCCCTATAGCCTAGTTTCACGTTTAGTACATTTTGCTTACTAACTTAAAATAGTATAAAACTACTGTACATATGTAATTATAAACGTTTTCATTATGCTATTATTAATTTTACTTTACTAAAAAGATCTGAGTTCTTCCTCCACTGGTAGATATTAGAGAAATTAAGATTAAAAATAGAAGATAAGGTTTTGTCAGTGACACTTTTGATATATTTATTGATACAAGTTATGTTTTAAATAACATGACTAAATTAAAAGACAAAGTCGTTAGTGAAGATTATGCAACAGTATTTAGAATATAATATAATATAAAATGCAATGCAAACTAGTTTGGTTACAGCTCAAATTCTCATTCTATCATTCACCCTGCCTCCATTACATATCTTTGTCACACAAGTGTTTGATCACCACATTTGAGTGATCATTGCAAAACGTTTATATATTTATTCTGTTTATACTGTGTATTCTATATACAGTACCCATCAAAAGTTTGTACACATGCACCAATTGGAAAGTGTGTCCAAACTTACTGTACTATAATACACATAAATAATATTGCTACTGTATTATAATATACACATAAATAATATCGGCCGATATATCGGTATCTGGCTTTTTTTTTTATCGGTATCGGCGCCCAAAAATCCATATCGGTCGGGCTCTAACGTCAACGCTAGAAGTGTTTCAAAATCCACAAATGCGTGAGGGGATTCACAAATGCACAGGAACCGATTCACAAATGTGTGCAGCGATTTACAAATGCACAGAAAGCGGTTCACAAATAAATGCCAGGCAGAGTTGTGTTTGTAAAATAATAAAACATTTGTAAATATTTTATTTATTTGCAAATCTCATTTTATTTATTTGTGTATTTTTTTTTTTTTGTGAAACTCTTTACATTTATTTGTGGATCTTAATCTATTTATTTGTGAATTCGATACATTTTTGTGAATCTCTTTACATTTATTTGTGAATATTAATCTATTTATTTGGAATATTGCAACAATAATACCCCCATATACAGCTGCTTGATGACTAGGATCTAACTCGTGTCGTGGCAGCACTTTTTTCCCGCTAGTTCCATATAATATTTTCCTTGCGCACTAAGTGCAGAAACATGCTCCTGGTTGCCGGAGTTTTTGACACCAGCTTCCAAAGGGCTTTTCGTCTCTACCCACCTCCTCTATTCCAAGACCATTTATTCTTTATGCCTTTATCGACAAGTTTGATGTCTTCCCCTGGCTTCATAAAGTTGCAATCCATGACTTTGGCTATGTTTCGCGCTGCCAGTGTGGGAAACACATTTGTAGTGTACAGTGGTGGTCAAAATTGATGGCACCCCTGATAAATATGATAAAAAATGGCTGTAAAAAATAAATCTGCATTGTTTATCCTTTTGATCTTTCATTAAAAAAATTCACAAAAATCGAACCTTTCATTGAAGTAAAAGAATTGAAAGTGGGGGGTAAATCACATTATAAAATAAATGTTTTTCTCCAAAACACACTGGCCATAATTGTTGGCACCCTGTTATTAAATACTTTTTGCAACCTCCTTTTGCCAAGATAACTGCTCTGAGTTTTCTATAATGCCTGATGAGTTTGGAGAACACCTGACAAGAGATCAAAGACCATTCCTCCATACAGAATCTCTCCAGATCCTTCAGATTCACAAGTTCATGTTGGCGCTTCTCTTCAGTTCAGCCTACTCATTTTCTATATGGTTCAGTTTAGGGGACGGGGACGGTCATGGCAGAACAGGGCTCCAGACTAACTTTTTTTATTAGGAGCGCTGTAGCCCCTGACTTAAAATTTTAGGAGCGCAAGCAGAAAATTTAGGGGCACACCTTAAATCACCTTGCAATGCAATTATTCATATTTTCCCCCCACATAACTGTATTACTGACAAATGCTTTGATAATAAATAGACTTAATGTACAGAAATTACAATGTGCAGTTTTATTTTAAGTTCGCAGGGCTCCAGACTAACATTTGACGGCAGAAGCACTAAGTTCTACAGAAAGTATTTGGTAGCACTGTGGGATGACAAAGCACTGAGCTTAATTTGAGGTGTATAGATAAAGTTAACTTTAATTATTATCATTCATAATGTCTTAATATTAATTCAAAAGCAAAATGAGTGACAAAATAGCTATTAGGGAGTGAAAATAGCCAATAAGCGTCCTCTATGTTTACAATGGTAATTTAATCTTTTTTTTTTTTTTTTTTCCTACTTCTTGAAACTTTTAGTTTTATAAATAGGGACAATCTTTAAAGGATGAACAAAAAAATATTTGGTCAACACATTAAAAATAACATTTAAATATGATATTATAATTTTCAAGTTCTGGAAAAAGATATGTGTAGGCTACTGTTATATAACCATAGTTACAGTTAGTGTTACTACATTAAATCCATGGTGAATGTTGCTGATCTGTGGACCTAAAGCCTTCTATAACTTGTTCGTTCATGACACGATGTTTCTCCTGGTTTCCAAGTCAGTGCTGTTTGATCTGATATGGTTTATAACAGAGAATTCTGCGTCGAATCTGAATGTTTCTCAATGGATCTCTTCACTGGATCTCAACGATGTAACGGTGTTGCGTGATCGAGATCCGCCCGCGACTGGCGAGAGAAGTTCTGCGCTGTCTATTATTGGTTTCGAACTATTAAACGGTCTGTGAAGCAGAAATGAGTAGCGCAGTTTTTTTTCCGCTTTCATTTTGTTTTCATTTATTAACATGTCACAGCATACTCTATACTTGAGGCTGAGATCGTCTCTAACTAGCGTATTGTGTTTAAACTGCAAAGTGCCTGCACTGTCGGCAAACTTCGTGTTCCCCGCAGTTCTGGGGTAGCGATTGTAACATTCGCAGTTCATTAAGTTCGTCTCCTTACAGTACCTCAACCAGTTGAATTCTCTCAGCCAGTCTTCCCGAAAATGGTGCGTTCGGGACTTTATCACCTCACAAACCTCTGACTCTGAATCTGAATCATCATCTGACTATGTCTGTGACATTGATATTTGTCTCCGTTAGTCTGTTTCCTTCCCACAGACGTTTACGCGCGCTCGAATATCTCTAGGACCCTCCCCCTCCACACATTAGCCAGTTACAGTGTCCATTCCCTATTCTTCTCACACTCGTCATCATTGGCCTGCTACACATTCCAGATTCATTGACGCGCCCCTTCCACGTTTAACGTAAAAAAATGACTGGTCGCACATGTGCGACTGGATGTAAAATTCAGTCGCACACTCTCAAATTTTGGTCGCAAAATGCGACCATTTGGTCGCAGTCTGGAGCCCTGCAGAAGCTTCATTTTGTGCTCAGTTACCCATTTTTGTGTTGATTTTTATGGATCGTTGTCCTGAAGAAAGATCCAACCACGGCCCATTATAAGATTTCTAGCAGAGGCCGTTAGGTTTTGATTTTTTATCTGTTGGTATTTGCTAGAATCCATAATACCATGTATCTGAACAAGATGTCCAGGACCTCCAGCAAATAAATAGGCCCACAACATATAAGATCCAGCAGTATATTTAACCGTAGGCATGGGGTACTCTTCATCCCTGTTTGCACCAAACACATCAGCTGGGTTTGCTGCCAAAAATCCCTTTTTTTGTTTCATCTGACCACAGAATCCAGTCCCTTTTGAAGATCCAGTCGCGTCTGACCACTGAATATGCTGGAGTTTGTTTTTGGAGGAGCGAGGAGGATTTTTCTTGAAACCCTCCCAAACAACATGTGGTGATGTAGGGGTTGTTTGATAATTTTTTTTAGGCTTTCTGACCCCCAAGACTCAACTAATCCCTGCAATTCTCCATCTATGATCCTTGGAGAGTCTTTGGCCACTCAAACTATCCTCCTCACCGTCCATTAATACAATATAGACACACGTCCTCTTCCAGGCAGATTCGTAACATCTTTAGTTGGTTATGACTTCTTAATTATTGCCCTGATGGTCAAAATGGGGATTTTCAATTCTTTAGCTATTTTCTTACAGCCACTTTCTATTTTGTGAAGCTCAACAATCTTTTGCTGCACATCAGAACTATATTCTCTGGTTTTACTCATTGTGATGGATGATTCAGGGGATTTGGCCTTTGTGTTTCCTCATATTTAAACTCCTGTGAAACAAGAAGTCATAGCTGGACAATTTCATGTTCCTAGTCAACCTGGTGTGCTTAATGTAAATATTAATGGGAAAATACTTCAGAGATATTTTTCTCATAAAAAAATTCTAGGGGTGCCAACAATTATGGCCAGCGTGTTTTGGAGAAAAATACTTATATACACATATTTCATAATGTGATTTACCCCCCAATTTCAATTCTTTTACTTAGATGAAAGGTTAGATTTTTGCAAATTTTTTGAAGGAAAGATCAAAAGGATAAACAATGCAGATTTATTTTTTACAGCCATTTTTTATCATATTTACCAGGGGTGCCATCAATTTTGACCATGACTGTATGTGAAACACAAAACAAATTCGCACGTGGAGTGACTGCTGACTCAATCTGATTGGCCAAAACCCAAGACCAGCCCCTACCCTATTACCGATTGGCTGAAGTAGGCTTACTGGTGTGGTTTAGTGAAAGCGCCTCTCAGATCTTGGGATAATTGTCATATCACGCGAACCTGTTTTTTTTTTTTTTTTGTTTTTTTTCGCAGACACGTCTGTACGGCGCCGGAGTGCTATCAGGCCTGAAAACAGTAAACGGGTACTGAATGTCACTCGCCATTCTGATGTTGCTTGTCTTTGGATTCATTTGGTTAGAGTATTATCCTCCTTTTCTTTGAGGGCCTTCCATTTTATTTCTCATGGAAGTTTTGAAAATTTTGTGGGGTTTATCACTTGTCTCAGAATCTGAAGAGTTTTCTGGTATCTGCTCTATAACTTGCATCCTCTTTTCTCTATTCTCATTCCTTCTACCGTAAAATGAGCTAGATGGGAAGCCCTGAAAGAAAATATCCAGTTAAAAATACTAAGATAGTCACCTAGATACTAATATCAGTTTAACCTGTAAATTTTATAATTTGTAAAAAAAATAAAAATAAATTACCTCAAAATACAAAGATTTTCAAAGATCAGAAGAAAAGTAAGTTTAATACACATTTACTTCCCTCAAAATCTGTATGTCCTGCACCACCGGTTGCCATGTTGTATTTAGGTCAGGCTGACTAATTGATCACAAAAAACTTGAAGCAAATCATGTGACCAGCATACTCAATACAGACCAGGCTGTGATAAATGATAAAAGGATTTGATGAAAAAAATCGTTCTTATGCCCCAAAAAAGACTAAAACTATGTAACTCGGTTCACGTTGCCTGTTTTAGGGTTAAGATACAATTAATACAAAATGAAATTAATTTTAAAGAAAGGCTTTCTACAAAAACAAACTTAAAGTTTTAAACCTGCTTTTAGCCTCTTAAAATCCTTGATGTGTCATTACAAGTGCCCATTCATTACAAGTCACTCACTCACATGGCTGGGCACTTGTAATGACACATCAAGGATGTTAAGAGGCTAAAAGCAGGTTTAAAACTTGCCCCATTTAAGTCAACAGGGTGCAAATTTTAAAAAGAGGATAACACGGTGTAGGCAACACCGATTTTTGTCGTTGTTCTCTGTACGGACAACACTCCAAATTTACAAAAAAATGAGCTCAATGTTAAAATTGACCGGAGTTCTCCTTTAATGAAGAGGTCAAAATCATGTCTGCCCACTCCATTTGTCTCCCGATATATTGCACATATTATGATCTTACTCATGCTTTTCACTTTTCATATAAAATCAACAGATGAAATTAAAAAATAAATTTTATTTAAACAAATATGAAACTAAATCATTTTCTTTAATGACTAGGCAACAACAAGTAGGCCTATTAGCCTACAGTAAAAAGAAATTTAATGTCAGAGCGGGATTTCAGTGAACGCAGTCTTACCGGTGAGCTTGTGTGGGGAGAGGAACGATTTTCGAACAATCATCGAATATTATTTTGCTTGATATGCCAGTCCTTAATATTTGGTGTTTTAAATGCCTGTTTGAGGTCTCTGTGAAAGTTTTAAAGCAGTCTTTTAGCTGCCGCTTTCAGAGCGGTCACGTCCGTAACATTTTATGTTCTGTGGAGAGCCAACCCTTCTTCATCCGGTTAAAAAAAAGTTAACGTTTTGGGTCACGTCCATTAGGGCTGGGCGATATGACGATATTATCGTATATCGACGATGTCTCGCAAGTATCGCGATGTCGATTATAACAGTCTGTTTCCAGACGATAATCGTCAATATCAAAAAATGGCATTTCTCACATAGCCCTATAGTTATACACATTTATTCACATGCAATAACATGAATGAAATTATTTTTATAGGCTAGTTAGTAGGATTAGGAATAGAAAATCGATTCTTCTTGATAGCATTCTTTAAGCGCAAGAGAGGACACGTCTGCATGCGCGCTGTTTTCTGAGCTGCGCACTCACAAAGCGTGCCGCCTCTCATATAGTGCACGGACACATACACAATTATATCTCACAATTATACTTCTAGTTCATTGATAGCATCAAATAAACATGAATAAACATCAGAAGAATTTTTGTTTCGACCACGGAAAGACATAGGTAGGCCTACACCTTTTTTCCAAGTTCAAATATCCCCGTAAACAGTTGGTTTTGTCTTAAACGGTTGAGAAAGAAAAACCGTATAGGCCTATGTCTATTGAATCAGTGCATTGAAAGCCTATACTCGCTGCCACAATTAATGTTGATCAAAGAACAAAAGAAAAAGAAAATCACTCAATGAACTTTTGTAACTTTAATTAGCATAATATTTTATTTGCCTGTTCCCCGTCAAACATCATTTATCCTTAGTTTCAATTTTGTTAAACATTTATTCTAGATTTCTTGATCTTTGATTTTTTTTTTTTTATTAGCATGCTATTCGTTTTTATACAAATTTGTTCTGCAGACGAAAAAATTAAACTGTACGGTTAATTCAGAATAGCAGAGATATCCAATTTTTAAAAATAATTATATAATCAAGTAGCCTAGGCCTATTTTATTTTGTTTTGCAGGCTAATAAAAGTTCATCAGAAAAACAAATGGTAGAAGTAACTTTACCCGTTTCTGAATATTAATTTAAATGTTGCACATAATAGGCCTAATCAAAAAGCACAAACATGCTTTTTGAAACATGAAAATTAAAATGTCGTTATATTGCAAACGGATGAAGAAACTGTTGCTTTGAATATTTCATGCACGCGTACGGAGTTTACATTGTTGGTAGCTCCGTTACAGTAGGCTATATTGGGAGCATTATACTTTGCTTTAGATAAAAAAATAAACCAAAAAAATACATAATTTAATGACTTCTGTTTCTAAGTAAATAGTAAAGCAGTCATTTTTATTTTTTAAGTGGCTTAAGGTGACCTTGGAACTCAAACCAAAAAGGTTTGATTTTAATTCCTAACTTTAGATAGGTAACAAATATATTATAGTTTGAATACAAGTTTAAAAACAGCGCTACACATTATAATCAAGAAATTAAACTTGTCACATACCACCAAAAAAAAAAAAAAAGGAAACATCAGACCTATGAAAAAAAAAAAAAAAAATAGGCAAGACACCTTGCTATAACATCAACATGCATTCATTCACCTTTCTTACAATCACCAAATTGTGCTCTGTTCAGTTCAGTTGTATTTAACATTTCTCCTCGCAAAACGAAAATCGTTTCAAACACAAATGCGATAAGAACAGATTGATTAACGAGATACAAAGATCCAAGTCAGTTAAATGATCCGAACTTCCCACTACTAGTTGGTTCGCTTTTAATTTGTCCTAGTGTTTTTTTCAACTTTACCACAGTAAAAATGTGAATACAATAGGCCTGATACCTTTTTGCTTGCACATTAAAGGGGTGGTTGAGTGTGATTTCACTTTTCTAACTTTAGTTAGTGTGTAATGTTGCTGTTTGAGCACAAACAACATCTGCAAAGTTACAACGCTCAAAGTTCAAAGCAAAGGAAGATATTTGCTTTTAAAGAAAAGGACTACAACAAACGGCTGGTTGGGACTACACGACATTCCTCTTGGGTTAGTGACATCACTAACCCTAGAATTTACAAAAACCCCGCCCCCGGGAACACGCAGTCCATGTTGAGAAGAGGAAAAGTTGTTGTATAAGAGTACATTTGTGAGTCAGCTCAAACTTTAGCATCCATCTTTTCACATGCAATAGAAAGTCACTCTGTGTGCATCTCACAACAGTTCATATATGAGTAATTTATAGATTTATCATGACAGAATATCCTAATTGAAGATCGTTAACTCCACATCAGCAACAAATTCATCAACTAACCATTCAGAGACGTCCTGTTGCATTCTACATGTTGTCTCTCCATCCTTATCTGACTCCGTTTAACATTAAAGGCAGAACAGTTTCTGTCATTTTAGTGTGTCTGCGTGAGGTAATAGCAGCTGCTAACAGACGCTCTTGAAACCCCACCCTCTGCAGCAGCTCATTTGCATTTAAAGGGCCAGGCACAAAACTGTGCGTTTTTGCAAACCCTCAAAAAGTGACAACTTTAACTTGCTATATAAAAATATCTGTGGGGTATTTTGCGCTAAAACTTCACACACACACACTCTGGGGACATCATAGATATATTTTACATCTTGTGAAAAGGGCATTATACCACCCCTTTAAATTCTATTTAACACAATTTGTGCTTGTTATTATGGTAAGGTGCGTCAAGTTTATTTATATAGCGCATTTCACACACGCTTGGGATTTTAGTTTCGCTTTCTCTGGCACCACAAAATCAAACATAGCCTAAATGTCTTGACACTGCGGAAGATAATACTCTTCAGACCTTTTACAACAAGTGTCAGTTTCTTGGAACATCAGGAGAAAACATTAAGATATTAGAAAAGTGAATTACTGCCTTTCCAGCTCGTGTCCCACATACCTCTCAAAGCGCAGAGCGGTAGGCTATAGGGCTGAACGATTAATCGCACTTTCCATGTAATCACGCTTAAATCGAGACAGCTTATCGCAATTTTAAAACCGCAAAGGCTGCGATTATTTTTTATGCGCAGTTTGTCATTGCAGGGCTCCAAACTGCGACTAAAATGGTCGCATTTGCGACCAAAAATATTTATTTGCGAGTGAAATTTCTGCCAAGGTCGCCATTGGCGACAATACAAATTTACTCCCTTTGATTGTAAAATTTGCATCCTACGTGCATGTTTTATAACCAGTAGCCTATCGTAGGGGTGTGCGATTTGACGATTTTTGATCATGGACGATTAAAATGTCTCCACGATCTGCTTTTGAAGAAATATCGTAGAATCGTGCATTAGCCTATATCTGTTCTGGCGCCTCTGTCCCAACATACTGAACAACGCGACATAGCCTATATTCGCTAGGGGTGGGAATCTCTAGGCACCTCACGATTCGATTCGATTACGATTCAGAGGGTAACGATTATCGATTATTAACGATTTTTTTTTTTTACTTACTTGGTACTTTTAAAGCAAAGTATTTATGATGACCCATAACGAACTTACTTGCATCTTCCTATATTAATTTTATTAATAAAACAAATGGAAGTGATTTGAACATTGCAAAGAACCAACAGGAAAATAAATGTGTGCCTGTACTAGCAGCGTACTTGTAGTAAATTAATACAAACTTCAGCATATTCTGAATCTCTAGCATTTAATAATAGACTTCTAACCAACATCCTCTTGTTATTTCCAATGAGCAATATAATCCTTCAGACAAAAAAAACATTTTGCTGTAGCAAAATCACAAACAGTTTTCGTTCAAAAATATAGAATTATGTACCAGCAGCTCTCATATAATGCTTGTGGACTTACGCATATTCTGAATAATTAGTAACATACAAAGCCGCTCTTATACACAACTAAATAATAAAGAGTTATGACTTGAAATGTTTGCTGTATACCACAATCAAAAACAGCAAAATACAAAAAAAGTGAATGAACATCTGCAGAGAGCGCAGTTAAAATTTAACTTTTTGTGACTGGCATTGCACATATTGCAGGGCAGTATAAAGTACGTATAACAGATCGGTTTACAGTATATTGATGAGAAAACTAAATACTGAAGGCAGCTCTCATACAAAAAATACTAAATAGGTAACAATGAAATTGCCAATTTTCCATACGTTAGCTTTTAACGAAGAGGGTGCCGTTCGAATTTGGCGCTCAGCCATCATGCGTCTGTTATGTGCGCGAGTCTATTATGTGCGCGCCACAGACTGCACGCGCACTGCACGTCCGCTAGAGTTCCGCCTTTTGCGTTCCGTCAATATTACGTTATAAAAAATAAATAAAAAATAAATAAAAAAAAAACATTTTTAGAGAATCGATTTTTTGACATTTGTGAATCGATTCAGAATCGGCCACGTCCGCATCGCGATGCATCTAAGAATCGATTTTTTCTCCCACCCCTAATATTCACATGAAATGTTAACGCAGCGGAACGGGACACTGCAGTTGACAAAAGTTATTAATTTGCATGTGCTTTAATGCCTTGTCGGTTAAACATTTAATTCGCGTCCTGATGCGCTGTTCTAACGTGTGCGTTTCTCAGCGCGTACATGTGAAGCTCACATGCACTAAAAGCCTGTCTACCAGCGCCTGGATACTGGACTAAGTTATCTTTCGAGTCTTATTGTGCTAATACTGTTAAATACACACAAGGTTTACATAAACAAAGTCGGTTATGTCTAAAGTGAAAGCAAACTTGAGAAAATTGAGAGAAAATCTGCTTGTCAAATGCGTGTACATTAGACGTGTCGCGCTCAGCTCTTAAAGAGACAGTAGCAATTGTAAACACGCTGCCGCTTGTCCTTAAAGGGATAGTTCACCCAAAAATAAAAATTCTCATTATTTACGCACTCTAATGTTGTTCCAAAACTGTATTAATTTCCTTCTAATATTTTCTAATATTAATAATTTGAAGAATGTGGGTAACCAAACAGTAGCTGGTCCCCATTGACTTCCAAAGGAGAAAAATATACTATGGAATAGTGTTGTCACGGTACCAACATTTCAGTATTCGGTACCAATACCAGTGAAAATCCACGGTTCTCGGTACCAATTTCGGTACCAAAGCTTAATTTAGATTAAATTTACATAATTATATTAAAGTGTATATCACAGTTACAAAGATGGAAATTGTAGTACTAAAAACACTTTACAATAAGATTCCATTTATTAGATAACATTAGATAAAATGACCTAACAATAAACAATAGTTATACTGTTGCAATTATTCTCCTTTAGGGGTTAATTTAAAAATACATTTTTAAAATCAAAAGTTAACATTATTTCTGTTAACATTATTTAATGCACAATGAATGAAGTGAACAAACATGACCAATCAAGTGTTGTAAAAATATATTGTTCACTCAATGTGTTATGTTAGATAACGCATTAAGTGATGTTAATGAATGGTATCTTATTGTAGCGTTACCAAACTATACAGGAGATAAAACGTGTTATTTGACTTGACTGTACTTTTATTTAATCCAAAACTGCATTCATATTTAATTTTAAAAGGGCTTTTTAATCCTGCTAGGAGTTATCCACCCAAGAATAAGCCTAGAACTGCTTTTCTGATGGACTGATATTAATGATGGCTTTTTATTTCTCATCTCCATAAATATATCTAGTAGTAAAGCTAATGCAAGGGCTAGAAATCAATTAATTCTTTGCTAATACTTCCTCGTCATCATGGAGAGTGCAGTTCGCACCGCTTTCTCCTTTCCACAAGCGCTTGTTCTCCCGTGGCGTCTGTCGTTGCTATGCATCCATGAACGATGGAAAAACGAGCGCGCCGCTTATTATGAGCGCGCTTGCCGCGCGCCATTTGAAATAACGTATCTGCACGCGCAAAAACATCAGCACCACATCAGCAGCACCGCCGGTCGCCATGTCTCAGCGCTTTTATGAAGAGGACGCAACTGCACGCGCTTCGGACATGCACGCGCATCAAGTACCGGGTTTGAGACAACCTGGTACCGTGACGTTTAAAAAAAAATGTAGTACCGACTTGGTACCGAAGTACCGGGTCTTTTGACAACACTACTATGGAAGTCACTGGGGACATCAACTGTTTGGTTACCCACATTCGTCCAAATAACTTTTATTTTCAACAGAAGAAAAAAAAATTATTCAAGTTTAAAACAACTTGAGAGAGTAAATTATGACAATTTGAATTTTTAGAACTATCCCTTTAATGTTAATGAAACAACAAAATGCAAAGAGAAAATTACTCACTGCTCTTGACTGATAACTTTAATAGTAGCTTTGATAAGTATCAATTTATAATTTATACAGTGAAGTCTATGTTTTGTTTTATTTTCATATTTGTTAATTTAATTACTTTCTTCAATGCTACTGTTAAATACACCTACTGTAGCTGAAAACAAAACACTTTATTTCATTTGTATATTAAGTTGTGTATGTGTAATGTTTATCTTTGATCTGAATATTTAATAACAAAGAAAATAATGACTACATTTTTATCTTCGCCCCTTTCTGCCATTCTTTTTTTATTTTATATTTTGTTACCTAAGGCTTTGTTTTTAAAATATGGACATTAGTTTGGCTGTAATGCTCAGTCACAAAATAGTAAAACCAACATAAAAAAGAATCGTGATAAAATCGTGAATTGTGATTTTCCTGAAAAAAATCGTGATATGATATTTTTGCCATATCGCCCACCCCTAGCCTATCGCTTCATTTGTTTTGTTAACGTCATGAAATGAGATGCTTTGCGTGAACGTTTCACTGAGTGAAAGCGGCAAAATATGAACTTATGAAATAGTTCATAAGTCGGAAGTGACATTCAGTTACCAAATAAGCTCCAGTTCCCAGAACATTCACAAGATGAAAATGCTGAAACTGTAAGAAGAGGAGAGACATGCACACAACAGGGTGACTAAAAGTAAGTGCATTGTTATGTGGCTCTTAAAAAAAATATTTGGCGCCTGTTTTTTTTCCCCTATAGGAGCCATTGGCTCCTTAATTGATTTTTTTGTTTGGAGCCCTGCATTGATGTACGGCTCTGTAAACGCTGCTCCATCTGAAAGCACTGAGTTTGAGTCACTTATAACGTGCATTTGAAAAAACAACACACAAACATCTTTCCAAAACATGAGAAGCATTTATGAACCTTGTCCAACAACAGACATTTAATAACATGCATTTACTCCAAACTCACTTCATAAGGACAGTTGAGCTCCTCCTTCTGTGAGATGATGTGCCTTCTTACACAGAATAAGGCAGTCGTGTATTTATAAGTCATGTTTAATCAAAGCATTTCAATCTTCTGTTTATTCAGCTACAGCGATAGGGTTAATTAAAAAAAAAAAAAAAAAAAAAAAAAAAAAAAAAGCTACAGCCATAGGGATTTCCTGAATGATGCGCATTATTGTACTTCTGCAGCGGGCATATTTATCGTGTTTGCATGAGAGCGCCCTCTGGCGTTCAAATAGGGCAGTATTTACTACCAATCAGCCGCACTCCACTGACAAGCTGCGCACAAAATAATGGCAAACCACATGCAGTTTTGTTGCGATTAATCGTTCACCCCTAGTAGGCTATACGACAAATCTTTGTTGGGAAAGATAAAAAAGTTTAAATATGCAACCTTCTTATATTATTTAGGTTACCAATACTTAGGCTATTTCAATGTTTTACAGGCATAGTGTGGTGTTTCACTACTAAAATAAACACGTGCGTCTGTTACTAAATGGAGGTTTAAGTTTAAATAAAATAAAATAAAATGTATTTCCTTATATAGAATAAAACAAATTCTAATTGGCTAAATAGAACAAGGTAACGTTAGGCAGGCTAGCGCAATCAGCGCAGCTCACATTTCAATAAACGTGACGTCCTAGTAAAATCTCACGTTTGAGTTAACAAGCTCCTATATTTCGCAGTAGATTCATTTAGATTGATAATGGGTAAAAGGCCAATACATTTTGTTTCTGTTATTCTATTTTCCACAATGTCAAAGACGCAGCTTACCAAAATACAAGCTTAATTATTTAAAGGACAAGTTCGGTATTTTACACTTAAAGCCCTGATTTCAGATCGTTTCTGATGAAATAGAACGGTTAAGATTGAAATTTGGACACATGCTGCTGGCCTGAGAATTTTCGCTTTCTGTGGTAGCACCCCACCTCCACAAAAATCGCTGCAAAAGATGCTTTCCGACAGGTTTTATCGTAGTTTTTGTCCAACTCCACTGACTTGTATTGGATGTGCTGTGAGGTACGGTATTACTCCGCCGCCGGAAACGGAAATGGGGTTGTTTGTATTCTGTGTTTGTAAACCTGTTGGAAAGCATCTTTTGCAGCGATTTTTGTGTGAGCATATCAGTGAACACCCCTGACCACTCGGTGAGCTTCACGTCTTTGTAAACGAAAGTTTAATGCGTTTTAGGAAGGGTTGTTACAGTGCACCTATGCAGCCATTGTGGAGGTGGGGGGGTGCTACCCATAGACTGTAAAAACAATAGGGACGTAGTGTCCGTGACGTCACCCGTAGGTTTCTGAAGAGCATTTTTGAAGCCTAAAGTGGGCGGAGCCGGCCGTCACCATCTTGGCCTTGCGTCACTCCCGGATAACAGAAAATGGGCAAAGAGGCGGGGCGTGAGTGGAGCTGAGGAGCCGAGCCTGGCTGACGTGATCGAGTTAGCTCAGGCTGGGGAGGTAATGCTATAACGTTATGCTACTGACAGTACCAAGTCTGCGACTGCACAGGGCCTCGCGCTAAAGTGACCATTGATGATGTAAAGCTAATTAAAAGTAGGGATGCACCGATCCGATACTCAGTATCGGAATCGGCTCCGATACTGCCATTTTTGGCGGATCGGGTATCGGTCAGACAAGGCCGATCCAAATCCGATATTGTGCGTATACTATTCAGTGTTATTGTTAAGCCCCACAAACATTATAAAGCACCATAAGTTTTCGTGCACAATATTTTAAGTGTTCTGAAGCCATTATATAGTATAATGTGAGATATAAATTAATATTTAAGTGTTAAATTCAAGATCACGTAAACGTTTCCCTCAGCTACGGCTGTCAATCATTCTTCATTCAGCACTCAAACAGCGCGTCGCGTCCGGTTATGACAGAACACACGATGAAACTCTCTCCAAGATGATTCAATGTTACTATTATTATACTTGATCTGTAGATAAAGGTCTATGGTTTCACATAAAACAACTTTATCTTGCTGGACTTTATTGCTGTACCTTAATCATGTTACTTTCTACCGGGTGTCTGTTAGATCACAACACTGGAGTAAAGTCAGGTACTATTTGTTCTTCACGCGCACAGTAACTGAAATTTAAAAGAAAATGCTGAATAGACTATTGCATAGATAGATACTGTATAATACACCATGCATCATATGTATTTTCTTTGTGCTTTAAACTTTTCAATGCAGACTCGACGCGCTGCGCGCTGTGACTCATGTTGCTTCAAGCGCATCATTCTGCGCTCGGGATGCGCATAAGCGCTTTGTGCCGCGATGTATTGGAGCCTTTCATATCATAATACAGTGACGAAATGAAAGATTATTAATAGCCGTTCTTGTCCTGTCCTATCTATTATGTTGCTACCTTATTAAACAGCTGTGCTATACATTTAAAAAATGTCTCAATTTTATAGTAGGATATAAAATAATTGCTATTTTTATCTTGTTTTTCATTAATGTATTTTACAACAATACAAAGAGCAATGTGTAAAGTTTTACCAGATTTCGTGTTACACTTATTGTCTCTAATTTGTTGTCCACTAAACATTTTTCACAAAATGTTCAGATTTTATACAATTAATTGTGCACTCGTAATTTTTCTAGACTAAATTTTATTGCTGAATTATCCACTAATCTAGTTTATAATAGCATTTATGTCAGATTATGATCATATATTTTTTGTTGGTGTTTTTCTTTTTTTTCAGTTCTTATCAGTTTAACACAGAGTAATAGAAATTCTACTTGATTAAAAAAAAAACTGCGCTGGTATCGGTACGGATCGGTATCGGCCGATACTCAGAATTTTTGGTATCGGATCGGTTCTGAAAAAATGGTATCGTTGCATCCCTAATTAAAAGTTCCTATTTTTGCCCTTCGAAATATTATAATAGTTAAAAGACATGGCTACAAGTGAAACTGTGTATCATGATTCTGTACTATTCTGCTAGTTGAAAAATGTATTATGCAGTAACTTAAAGGTGCCCTAGAATTTGAAATTGAATTTATCTTGGCATAGTTAAACAACAAGAGTTCAGTACATGGACATGACATACAATGACAAACACCATTGTTTTCTCCTTATTTAAATCTCGTTTTTGAAAAACACCCCTGAAAAATAGGCGAATCTCCACATAACACCGACTGTGACGCAACAGTCGGGATCATTAATATGTACGCCTCCAAAAATTTGCATATAATTTTTCTTCGAGAGACATCATGGCCTGCAAACGAGCGAAGCATGGCAGTTGCTCAGTGTTTGGATGTAGTACAAATAAACACAAAGGTATTTTTTTAGTTCCTTCATCCGAGTCTCTGAAGAACCAGTGGGTCATGTGAATGTCTGATGTGTAATTGAGAGAAAGATTATCTGTCTGAACTTGAACAAAGTCGTTCAATACTGTTTATGCATCAGTAAAATCAAGCCAGTGACTAAACGATCAACTTCACGTCGTTTCTCTTAGTAGGATGAAAATAATCTTACTTAAACTGTGATTAATAAACAGATAAGTTAGCGATCAAAGAACAATCGTGAGTGCAGAAACTGCGTTGCAATAAGATCTTCATTCACGCGATCAACAGACTTACACTGAAGTCTCACAGCAGCCAATCACAGCAGTGGGCGTTTACACTGAAGTCTCAAGGCAGACACGCCCCTTCAAACAGAGCGTTCAAATCAGAGGCTAAAATCAGGCTAGGAAAAATGCCTTTTATTTCTAAATTATAACAAATTTTGATCTAAAAAACATACTAACATTATAAGGGCACCCCAGGAAACATTCTAAAATAATAAAATAATCCATGCAATGGCACCTTTAACATTACTCAGAGTGTGTGTGTGTGACAGTGATTTATGTGCATACTAGCGATGCACCGATTGATCGGATGGTGACCGGAATTGGCCGATTTTCACGTGATCGGCCATGACCGGCGACCAGCCGGTCAGTCTGACATATGCCGGTCAAATGCACTCGGGCGCCGCATGATTAACATCGCGCAATATCAGCATCACACGTGCACACGGAACGCACATTTAGGAACCTCGTGAATTACGGCCGTTTCACACCGCAAATGTCAGCGGCGCATGAGCAGTGCGTTTGTTTCCCCGGCGTGCATGTTAATCACTGAGTGCATTCACACCGGCAGCAAGAGCAGCGCGTGAGCGTCAAACAGGAGCATCGCGTGAGCAGCAGTGAAGCGGGGGTTTTCGGCGCAGGTCTATTTTTGCTGCTCTGCTCAAGCTCAATTAAAGTGAAAGCACACTTTTGATGGACAAACTAAAAATGAATTCACACAAAAAGTCCTCAATGCACAGAATAAGTATGTCTAGTGTGTTTTAACAAGAACTCCAGTATGTCAGAAAAGAAAACGAAGACTCAAAAATATTTTTAGAAGATTTACCCATTTAAACTAGTTTTCATTATTCAGTTTTGGTTGCAAGTATGGTTATGATGATAAAAAATAAATAAAGTAAACTAGCCAGAAAATATAGAAATATCTTTATACTGCAAGGCTATCTATCTATCTATCTATCTATCTATCTATCTATATATTTTATTGCCATTACCTGTTTTCATACAGAAGTTTAGTTTGCTAAATGTATCAAATTTTTTTAGTTGGATATTGGATATGAAAAGAAGGAAATGGTTCTTCCATAACACTGCACTTTAGATGCGTGTCAATTTCCCACACCAGGAGTAATTTATATAGCTCTATTTTATAGCGATTATCTGTTCAAAAAATTATCTATGTTCTATGTAAAATGTTCTATTAAAGAAAATATAGAAAATAAATATTTGTGTGTGCTGTAAAGTGGTTAGAAAAAATGAAATCGGAATCGGCTAAAATCGGTATCGGCAGGTCAAACTCGATGAAAAATCGGAATTGGCCTAGAAAATTGTAATCGGTGCATCTCTATTGTAGGGCTGCAACAAACGATTATTTTGATAATCGATTAATCTAACGATTATTAGAACGATTAATCGACTATTCATCGATTATTTCGCCGTCTAATCAGTAAGTTTGGATCGATTATTCAGCTTTTTCAATTAGTTAAAACACTGAGTTATACATATTCTAACTATAATATAAAAAAGAAAATCACTTCAGCTTTTGAAATGGTTGTTTTAATGAACTTTGAGCCAACTAAACCGGTCATTCTCTTTAAAGGAGAACTCCGGTCAATTTTAACATTGAGCTCATTTTTTTGTACATTTGGAGTGCTGTCAATACAGAGAACTACGACAAAAAACGGTGTTGCCTACACCGAGTTATTCTATTTTTAAAATTTGCACCCTGTTGACTTCAATAGGGCAAGTAGTAAGCCTGCTTTTTAGCCTTTTAACATCCTTTAAGTGTCATTACAAGTGCACAGAAAATGTGAGTGATTCCTTCCGAGTGAACACGGGTGGATCTGACTGCAGTAGATGTTAGAGATATTAATAAAAACGAAGTTAATTCAGCCAGCGCTCATACCTTTGTTTACATCCTGTTTTCGGTGGAACGCCATAGTAATCGATTGTCGAGTTCACGCGCGTGATCATTGGTAACTAAACCTATGCGCGTGAACTCGACAATCGATTACTATGGCCTTCCACCGAAAACAGAATGTAAACAAAGGTATGAGCGCTGGCTGAATTAACTTCGTTTTTATTAATATCTCTAACATCTACTGCAGTCAGATCCACCCGTGTTCACTCGGAAGGAATCACTCACATTTTCTGTGCACTTGTAATGACACTTAAAGGATGTTAAGAGGCTAAAAAGCAGGCTTACTACTTGCCCTATTGAAGTCAACAGGGTGCAAATTTAAAAAATAGAATAACTCGGTGTAGGCAACACCGATTTTTGTCGTTGTTCTCTGTATTGACAGCACTCCAAATGTACAAAAAAATGAGCTCAATGTTAAAATTGACCGGAGTTCTCCTTTAAGTTTTCAGATTTCTGTCCAACTCAAATCACACACAAATGCTCTCTAAGCATTGGTCAAATATTCTGTTCTCTTTCAATAGAAAAAAAATAAGCAAAAAAAATTATCAGCCGCATTACAGACAAACTTAAACTGCAAACAATTATTATAAGAAATATAGCTGCAAGCAGCAATTACCGGGGCCAAGCAGAATAAGACGACAAGACATGCCAACATTGCTGAAAGTGTCAGATCAACTGCAACAATTAGCAATTAAAGACATTTAAAGAAGATTTTAGGCGAAATGCCTGAAAAATCATATAAACAGTAATTAAAAATATGATTTAATGGATTATCACTTTCGACCAATAGGTGGCGCAGTTACAAAACTGATGTGATGTGGTCAGAGTGAAGTGACAATGACACATACAAAGTTTGGTGTCAATATGTCAAGGCATTGCAGAGATAAAGCCTGAATAATGCTTTTGGCATCATGCCTCAACTTTGCTGCTTCGCTATACGAAAACGGTTTCGTCAATCGACACGAAATCCATAACTTTCAGTCGGCACAGTCTGGAGATGATACGATTCGATTTTGGTGAAAATCGGACAATCGGTGTAGGAGGAGTTCGAAAAAGTAGGTTTTGAATGAAAATAGCATTTTATTTCACAAAACTCTATTGAAGTCAATGGGAATTTCATGTTTTGTTCTATTATAGCGCCACCAAGAGGCTCAGTCCCACAATTTTTTTTACGTGTCCTCAGAGTGAGCCCATACATATGTGTGTCAGTTTTGGTGAAAATATCTCAATTCGCTTCAGAGTTATAGGCATTTATATGAAAAAACACGTAAAAAATGACTGACACATGACTTTGTTTGGAATTTACTACCCCTAAACATCAATATTTTCGCATTTGGGCATTGGCGTATAGCTATCGACCTATGTTTCCAAACTTCTGACGGTGGTTTCGTCTCGATCGGACTAGCGGTTTCGAAGATATAGCCAAATGTTTTTTAAGCGCTAAATCACAACGCTACACAAACCGTAAGGCGAAACCTAGCATGTTTGGTATCATAGGACTCGGCAATGATTCAGGAGTCTAAAAAGATGAGTTTCGTGAAAATAAGTTGACCACACCCAAAGTTATAAGCATTTGAAAAAAAAAATTCACCACTAGGTGGCGCTGTTTCGAAACTTCTCACGCTCCTTCAGGACATCGGGCTGATGACCCATACCAAGTTCCGTAACAATCCGTTCATGTGTTCTTAAAATACAGCATTTTAGCACAAAATTCAAAATGGCCGACAGCCAAAATGGCCGATATGGTAATATTGGATATCAGTGGACTCGGCATATTACCCTGAATCTAACGAGACCAATTTTATGATTTTTGGACAAACTGTTCAGAAGTTATAAGCAAAAATAGCCATTTTTCATATCTCCGGACCAGTAGGTGGCGCTGCGCCGAAACACAGCATGTAGCCTCAGGTCATGCTTGTGATGACATGTACCAACTTTGGTCTGAATCTGATAAAGCGTTGCGGAGATACGGCTTTACATCTGTTTTCGCAAGCGCTACGTAAAATTTATTCGTGGGTTTATCGAAAACTGTTAAGCGAATCAACTTGAATTCCATAACTTTTTGTCAGCATGGTCTGTAGATGATCTGGTTTAATTTTCGTGCAAATCGGACAAACCGTCTAGGACGAGTTCGAAAAAGTAGCTTTTTAGATAAATTCAAAATGGCGGCCATATTGTTATGACGGAAATGACGTCATAGGGTGCAATCGAATTGGCATGAGCTCAGGAATCAGAGAGAAAAAGAATTTTGTTGATTGGCCTTACGGTTCAAAAGTTATTAGCAAAATAAAAGTGAAACTTTGGACAGGTGGTGGCGCTAGAGGTAATGACTTAGACACACCAAAATTGGTGTATTTAATGTTGGGACTGTCCTCTATCAGAATGTCAAACCAAAACAACTTTCCCGCATTCGGTTCTATGGGCTGCCATAGACTCCCAGTTGGAAGAAGGAAGAATAATAATAATAAGAACGGGAACAGATACAATAGGTGCCTCCGCACCTTCGGTGCTTGGCCCCTAAATATAGCTGCAAGCAGCCATTACCGGGGCCAAGCAGAATAAGACGACAAGACAGGCCGACATGTCTGAAAGTGTCAGACCAACTGCAACAATGAGCAATTAAAGACATTTAAAGAGGATTTTAGGCAAAATGCCTGAAAAATCATAGAAACAATAATTAAAAATATGATTTAATGGATTATCACTTTCGACCAATAGGTGGCGCAGTTACAAAACTCATGTGATGTGGTCAGAGTGAAGTTACAATGACACATACAATGTTTGGTGTCAATATGTCAAGGCATTGCAGAGATAAAGCCTGATTAGTGCTATTAGCATCATGCCTCAACTTTGCTGCTGCGCTATACAAAAACGGTTTCGTCTGTCGACACGAAATCCATAACTTTTAGTCGGCACGGTCTGGAGATGATACGATTCGATTTTGGTGAAAATCGGACAAACGGTCTAGGAGGAGTTCGAAAAAGTAGGTTTTGAATGAAAATCAAGATGGCGGACAGGAAGTTAGGCCAAATAAGGTAAACTTGGTATCTATGTTCTCAGCTTGACCCAAGGAATCTACTAAGATGAGTTGCATTACAATAGGCCAATTTATTCAAAAGTTATTAGCAATTTTGGAAATTTTGTTATAACTTTTGACCACTAGGTGGCGCTGTTTCTAAATATGTTGGGTACCTTCAGGGGATGGTGCAGATGGCACATTCTGAGTTTTGTAATATTACACCAATGCATTTGTTTAGTATAGCATTTTATTTCACAAAACTGTATTGAAGTCAATGGGAATTTCATGTTTTGTTCTATTATAGCGCCACCAAGAGGCTCAGTCCAACCATTTTTTTTATGTGTCCTCAGAGTGAGCCCATACATATGTGTGTCGATTTTGGTGAAAATATCTCAATTATCTTCGGAGTTATAGACATTTATATGAAAAAACACGTAAAAAATGACTGACACATGACTTTAATTGGAATTTACTACCTCTAGACATCCATATTTTCGCATTTGGGCTTTGACGTTTAGTTAACAAGCTATGATTCCAAACTTCTGACGGTGGTTTCGTCTCGATCGGACAAACGGTTTCGAAGATATCGCCTAATGTTTTTTAAGTGCTAAATCACAACGCTACACAAACCGTAAGGCGAAACCTAGCATGTTTGGTATTGTTGGACTCGGCAAGGATTCAGGAGTCTAAAGAGATGAGTCTCCTGAAAATAAGTCAACCACACCCAAAGTTATAAGCATTTGAAAAAAAAAATTCACCACTAGGTGGCGCTGTTTCGAAACTTCTCAGGCTCCTTCAGGGCATCGTGCTGATGACCCACACCAAGTTTCGTAACAATTCGTTAATGCGTTCATAAAATACAGCATTTTAGCACATAATTCAAAATGGCCGACAGTCAAAATAGCCGATATGGTAAAATTGGATATCAGTCGACTCGGCATGTCGCCCTGAATCTAACGAGACCAATTTTATGATTTTTGGACAAACTGTTCAGAAGTTATAAGCAAAAATAGCCATTTTTCATATCTCCGGACCAGTAGGTGGCGCTGCGCCGAAACGCAGCATGTAGCCTCAGGTCATGCTTGTGAGTACATGTACCAAGTTTGGTCTGAATACGATAAACCGTTGCGGAGATACAGCCTTACGACTGTTTTTGCTAGCGCTACGTAAAATGTATTCATGCGTTTATCGAAAACGGTTTGACGAATCAACAAGATTTTAATAACTTTTTGTCACCACTGCCTGAAGATGATCCGATTCAATTTTCGTGCAAATCGGACAAACCGTCTAGGACGAGTTCGAAAAAGTACCTTTTTAGGAAAATTCAAAATGGCGGCCATGTTTTTATGACGGAAAATGACGATATAGGGTGCAATCGAATCGGCATGAGCTCAGGAATCAGAGGAAAAAAGGATTTCGCTGATTGGCCTTACGGTTCAAAAGTTATTAGCAAAGTAAAAGTGAAACTTTGGACAGGTGGTGGCGCTAGAGGGAATGACTTAGACACACCAAAATTGGTGTACTTAATGTTGGGACTGTCCTCTATCAGAATGTCAAACCAAAACAACTTTCCCGCAATCGGTTCTATGGGCTGCCATAGACTCCAAGAGCGGAAGAAGAAGAAGAATAATAATAATAAGAACGCGAACGGATACAATAGGTGCCTCCGCACCTTCGGTGCTTGGCCCCTAATAATTTTTTTTTTTTTAAATTGATATGACAATTGAGCTGAGCTGACAGAGACATTCTCATTCACCTTTTAATTTACAGTTTAAAAAATCAACAGACATGATATTCTTCATAACATCTCCTTTTGTAAGTCTTCATGAATATGGAACAAAATACAGGCAAGGGATAATACTGTAATAACGTTACCTAATAGAGCTACAATAATAAAAACAGCCCTGACTCCTAAGCTCGATCAAGCTTTATTCTATGCAAAAATAAATTATCACATTACTGTAATTATATTATTATTGTTAATATTATTGCTATTATTAGTAGTATTGCATTCTCTAAAAAGAGATTTATTGCTAGTTATTTACGTTAGCTCCAGCTGGAGAATATTCACCTCTCACCGGCTCGTCTTGTGCCGGGGTGTTTCTTCTGTAAGTGCTTTAACATGCATGTTGTGCTCCCGTGAAAAGCAAGTTCCGCCTTGCATGTATTGCACACGACAGTATTCTTGGTTTGAAGTTTTGTGAAACTTTCACACACCTTGCTAGTTCGGATTCGTTTGCATTGAATTATTTGCGTCATAATTCGCGCTGTGTTTTCTTCTACAGCGATAGCATTTGTAACGGCTGCATTACACTCTAGCGCTACAGCGCCGTAGCGGTCAAATCGCGATATTGCAGGCTCTTACATTAGGTCACGTGGGATCAAACGACTACTCGACAACAAAGATATTTGTCGACAATTTTTTATTGTCGACGTTGTCGACAATGTCGACTAATCGTTTCAGCCCTACTCTAGTGCATACATGACAGTCACTCTTTTTTTTAGTCTATGGTCTGTCAGCGCGGCATCGCTTGTAAAGTTCGTAGAGAGCTTATTCAGTCCATTTTAAATTCTGATTTTGGCCGCCTCTCAAATGGGTTAAACCATAGATATATTGCCTATGAAGTTCAAGTAAATGTGCTAGAAAATCCACGCTCATTCAAGGATGTGCATTTATTGCATGGACGGAGAAAGCGCCGACACCTGCAGGATTTCATCTGACGGTACTAGGGATGTAAACGGTTAATCGATTATCGATTAATTGTCAACAAGAATTTACTCGATTAAATTAAATTAATTGTCGGCTAATTGAACATTGCGAACGTGACACGAGATTCTCGCGGGCGGCGAGAGACCCAACATAAACCTGAGGCGGCAAAAAAGAAACCAAACATGAGGCGGTCAAAACGGAGTGGAGTGTGGGAGCATTTCAAATTTGAGGTGAAGGAGGAAGAAGTGCCACCATTGCGCATATGCTTCAGTTATTGTGTGTGAGAGAGATCTCAGGACTGGTGGGAGCATACTGGCTTTAAATATTGGCTTTAACGAGGAGCAGTGGGTCCGAAATTTTGTTGTGTACAACAATATGTTGTGTGTCTGTCAACGTTTGTCCACATTCCTCTCCTACGACGACACAACGTTTCGTCGGGCCATCCGTCCCTTTGCAGATGCGCGTCGGGGTTTCTCTCATCATTAAACCGCGGAGACGTTGCCTAATGCCTCAGAAAATCCGACCTGTCTGTTTACATGAAAGTCGCATTGGCACATATCCGATTTATTTCCACATATGAATGAGGCCTGAAACCGATCTCGATATATCTGAATGCATGCGTTTTTTTCCTGTTTACACTGTCATAGAACACATCGGATCTGTGTCACATGCGAGCAAAAAAAAAAAAGAAAAAGAAAAACCGAATTTGGTCACATTTCACTGACAGTGTAAACGAGGGACGCCCTCTAATTTTACTGTCACCAGTTCTATATTTGAAGTTTACAGGTCTAGTAATCTTACTGTTACCTTTCTCAGACCAAGGGGGATTATAAGTGCTGCTGCTGCTGCTAATGTTTCAAGTTTTTCATTCAAGTAGTTTACCAGATAGATTATTATATGTAGGCTTAATATTGTAGGCTAAGCCTACCCATGTAGATTTTTATTTAAAATTAATTTTATGTTGCTTAATGTTTCACATGCAACAGGTGAGCCAGTGCACAATTATTTTTATGTAGGCCTATTTTAATTTTCTGTGCATAATTTATTTTGTTAAACTACATAAATGCCATTATCTGTACCGTATCCCAACTGTTACAATAAAACATAAATTGAGCAATATAACATGCATTTTTATTAAGTAGCCTATAAGCAATATTTTGCTTTTTATGTTAAAGACACTATTGATACCGTGAGAAATTTACATTCTCAGGAAAATAGCCGCTTATCAGTTAATCGTTAATCGATAGATAAGGTCAATCAATTAATGATTAATGAATTAATCGATAATTTGCATCCCTAGACGGTACATAAGCATATTATAATCTATCTGTTCCGTGAGAGCAGAACGAACGAGCCTAAAAAGCGAAAAAGCAACTAAATTGTCAGACATCCATTATTGCATGTTCACAGAGGAAAACAACTGAAATACAGCGCTGGTTGTTCTCTCGAACGATACTCGACGACAACAACGGAATCCTAAACCGTGGGCGAAGTAATGGGTGTATTAAATTGTATGAAATAATCCCGAAAAAAAAGCACAAAACACAGCAGATGTGGCAAGTTCAGCAGCTAAAATTTGCTGAGGTGAAGTGACGGCTAGTAACAGCAGACAAACGGCTAGCATTGACATCAGCGGCAATCCACCCGTCACTCAAGTGGCCACACCCTTAATTATGCAGAACTTTAAATATTAATCAACTAAACGGATGAGTTCTAAAAAAATTCACCCCCCTCACAGTTGTTATGAAGGGCAAAATTAGCTGTATAGACCAAAGCCACACAGAGAACCAGGCTGTAAACATGTTTTTTTTCTGCTGTAAAGTTGGTAATTTTAACATGGAGGAGATACAGATTTGACTCACTTGTGCAGCACGCCTCAAGCGGTCAGTCAATGAATTGCAGTTTAACTCACTTCCGTGTTGGTTTCAAGAGAGACGGGGAGGTTGCCGCTTGGTGCTACCACAGAAACCGAAAATTCTCGGGCCAGCAGCATGTGTGCAAATTTCAATCTTAACCATTCTATTTCATCAGAAACGATCTGAAAACAGGGCTTTAAGTGTAAAATACCAAACTTGTCCTTTAAGTTACATTTAATATACAGTGAAGACTTTTTACATTTTGATTATTCAATTTCTGTACCAGAATACTGTTAGATCTACCTGAAAAACAAAGCACTGGTTATTTCAATTGTATCTTTCTTCTATTGTATTTATCTATGCTTATATAATTAACTAGTAACTAGCTACTTGAACTTTTTTTATTGGATAATTTTTACTCTTACTCAAGTAACTAACTACAAAGATTATAACTTTTACTTTGAATAAATATTTCTATAAGTACTTGTACTTTTACTCGAGTACAGTTTTTGGATACTCTAGCCACCTCTGCTGTGTACTAGGCAGTAAGCAGAGAGTCAGTGTGGCGTTCCGAACATAGATTCGGTTATCATAAATGAATCAGCTCGTTCATGAATCGGACACCGCTCTTGGGTGGCGATTTCTTCAGCTCGAAACAACAAGGAACGTTTTTATATAATGTAGGCTAGTGGAGTAAAACGACATTATGCTTTGGAATGTAACGTTAGTGAAGAAAAAGTTTCCCAAAATAAAAGTACTCTGCTAAAATACAGATAAAAAATTGCTTAAGTTGAGTAACTAAGTCCACCACAGTGAAAAGGGGATCAGTTTGGGGAGTAACGTTAGATAGAAACTATCGAATTGTAGATATAATTTAGAACCGCAATGAACCAGTTTGAACATATTAGGCCACAAAAAGAACAGCGGTTTCAGTTTATCATCAACGCCATTACCTTCATGTCAATCCCGCCGACGAACAATGTGTTGGGCGTCATCTTGCCCTCAGGTAAAATGTAGCCGTTAGACAGCTTCAGGGAGGACGGAAAGCCCTGACGGTGCTTCTGGATATCCTGTGGATTTTACAACATTTTCAGCACTACATCAACACACATTATTAACCATAGAACGAACAGGTAAAAAGTACAACACGAGCTCTCAAGAACAACCAATAACAAAGTTTTTGAGATTCAAAATACCATTACCTGTGAATACAGCCCACATATAAGGCACAGGGGTAACTTAACGCCCTGATACATCTTAGATTTGAAGCAAGGCTTCACGTTTCGTTACCGATTACCTAAAAATAAACCTTAAAGTCAACCGAAATGCTAGATGAAGAAGTTTCAAAGTGCTCGACCACACGCGGCCGAAACCGCGTCGATCTCGTGCACGATGTTTTCATGTTTCTTCATAAAGCAATCGTGGCATTTAGGCTAAAATGAGTTAATTAGCCGAACATTTGTGCTCTCCTGGCAGATGTACATAATTTAATGGACGACGGTCTGAATTGATTTCCTTTGATGGCGAATTTACCGCGCGATCTATTTTACAGCAATACAACTCGACATTAACACCATAGAACTTTATAGATGGTGGCTGAAAGATGAAACGATCAATTACTATTACTACTTTTGTTACTTACCATATGTAAAATCATTAAAATGACAAAATAAGTTAATGAAGTGAGTGGCTCGTTGGGTCTGTGCTTCTGGCTGGAGTCGCATTAGAGCGCC
Source organism: Squalius cephalus (assembly GCF_949319135.1). Classification (NCBI taxonomy): domain Eukaryota; kingdom Metazoa; phylum Chordata; class Actinopteri; order Cypriniformes; family Leuciscidae; genus Squalius; species Squalius cephalus. The sequence continues at coordinate 30,806,431 of NC_137129.1, forward strand.
ACACCCATTCTCAGTCCTAATTGGAAAATGCAACATACCAAATAAGGCGAATTTTAAAGTCAATACGGAATAACAAACATTGATTTTAAAAAAATATCATTAATCGGTCAAATCTCAATCATTACATATTCTAATTATTTCTACAATAATGTGGCAGATTTGATAGAATCTAAAATGTTATCCATTTTGGTACGGTCTAAAAGTTTGGGAATGTACACGGACCTTAAAAACTTTAAAGGCTATCAAAACTTTGTTTAGCATTTCAATTTCAAAATAAATCTCCTTTTTAAATGAGAAAATGTAATAATATTGTCTGAATTTTACGGAAAATTTGTTGCAATGCTAGTTAATCCATTATTATTGAGGAGGAAATGTTGTTATTGCGATAGCTAACCGCTAGATGTCGCGTTTAAAAATTATGAGCTGCCTGTCTCGGTCTCGACGGAATTTGAGGTCATATGCCTCTTTGTAGACGAGGCCTAAACCTAGTCATGGACTAAAATGCATGTTCGAGCTGTTTCAACTGAAAGCAACTTGCACTGACATGTCTTAAAATATGACATAAGGCACGTTTTTTTCTAAGGCACATTTACAAAAGCTATTTATATGCCCCAGTTGTACTAAAGCCTAATCTTGGCTTAATCTAAGCCCTGTCTGTGAAACCAGGCCAAAACCTACCAGGCTAACCTACTGTCCAGTGTTGACTATGTGGAGGTAGTTTAAAGGCAATCACCTCCACAGAAAAAGGAAATAAATGTCTAAAAATAACATCAGGGTAAAAGGAAACTGTAACGTGCACAGATCTTTGGATTAGACAAGAGTAATGCTTTTTATTCATCCAGAGTTAATAGGATATCAGTATTAGAAACATCCTTCGTGTCGTGTGCAAAACAATACACAGTTACCACGGGAACCAAGACAAAACAAGACAAATGACATCAGAGAAATACTAGAACATAAAAGCTTCACATATCATTGGCTTAAAAATGACAAATATGAAAAAGAAAAATCCATAATTTAACAAATGACTATGTCGTGGTCTATGGGCTAAAATCTCGATCTTAAAAAAAAGAACAGCCAAAAATGGAAAATGGACAACTGCTCAGGCACTGGTTCATGGAAAATCAATAAAGATGAGAGTGAATGAGAGACACTCAGTCCATTTCATAAAAAAGGCGCTCTCTACTACTAGATTGAGCATCTGTCAATGTCCTATCCTTATCACAAAAGCCAGTTCCTCCTAAAAAGAGACAAAGACAGAGATAGAGGGAAAACTGAAGCAGAATATAGCTTTTATCTGAGGCAGAGAGTGTCTGTTAAATGCATTTCACAGGATATTGATTTAGAAGAAAACTAATATAGGTTTTCTACATAAACGTCAAGATGCGGTCCAAAACCTTTAGGACATTTTCAAAGAAAATGACAGAATGAAAAATCTCATTAAAGTCAAGGCTGCTTTTTATGGCTTTAGATACCACATTTATGTAACAGAGCAAAGGATCTATGGCCCGGGCCTCACATTTGGAGCACAAAGAAAAGAGTTATTTTGAATTAGGATGGTTTTAAATACACAGCCAGAAGTCCAGGATTTAAGAACACAATGTGTGGTTTAGGGATTGCGCTACAGGGCATGGGGGCACACGAGGCAATCAGCCTGAGTTCATATGTGCAAACGTCCAGCAGAGTTTCTTAAGTGTTAATGATGGGTCCAGTCATATTTAGGGTAAATCAAGGTTCAAAGGTCAGTAGGATTAACAATAGTGAAGTCAGAGTCCTTGCTGTGAGTGCTGCCGTCATCTGGACTGGAGGACCCAGACGTGGTCCCCATCAGAGGGTCTTGAAAATCCGCCTTGTTTAGGCCTCGTACATGCTTAAAGAGTGGAGCCGTGGTGGTTATGCTTTGCTCCTCACTCTCTGATGGCTCGCCATCCTGTGAGACCAAGATGTAGTCATCCCAGTTTCTCCCTTCAGAGGCCTAAGACAATAAAAAGTGTCTATGAAACTGGTGTTTGGGTGAATCATTATGGAGGTTACAATAAACTACAACTGTTTAAATAAAGCTAAAATTAAAATCAAATATTAGATGAAAAACTGAAATGAAAATTATAAAATGTTGCCTTGGCAACTACCAAAAATAAAATAAAGCTTAAGTATTAAAATGACTAAAACGGAAATAAAAATAAAATAAAGCTAAATAGAAATATAAACATTATAAAATGATAATAATGAAAAATAACTAAAATATAAAAATACAAGCCAATTCAAAATAAATATTACAGTAGTATATTAATAATACTAAAACAACACTGCTTTAAATAAAAAATGTTTTATTGACTGACAGCCCATAAAGCTAATCCCATGCAAAATCCCATTTCAAAAAGCCATTTTATTAGCCTAATCATTATTATTCTATGACACAATAAATGAATCCGCCACCCTCCCCATGCTCATTATGTAACACAAATTAAATACATGCAAATAAAATGAATATAAAGACTGTAATAGTATTTTTGCTGTATTATTAATGGGGGGAAAAAATACTTTATTTTTACAGTAATACATGCGTTTATTTGTCACAAAATGAATCTTGCGTGGTCCTAATCTTGGTCTACTAAAGTATAACCTTGAAATGAATTTATAGAATGTGCATGTACCTGCTCACATGAAAACTGTTTTTTATAATCATCTAAAGATGATTACATGATCACCTGTGGCTCTGGTATTGTGGGGACATTCTCAGTGGTCAAGACCTTGACCTTCTCCTCCTCATTCTCTTCCTCCTCCTCTTCCTCTTCTTTCTCTGTTACCATGTCTCCTTCCTGGTGGTCGTAGCGCTCTGGAACCGCTTGTTGTCCGTCTGTAGAACCAGCTGCGTCTGGATCACTCTGGTCCTTTAGTGTACTATATTGGCTAGAGCAGTAGTGATCGTCTGCTATGGAGATCTCCTCATTCTCCTCCGCCTCCAGCTGACTCTGGTTGAATCTGAGAGCCCCCTTCAGGATGTCTTTAATCTGGGGACAATATGGTTAAGAGAGACCTCTAATTATATTTGTATATTAATGCAGAGTGTGTTATAATTGCATTTAGATAACTGTTTTTCTCATACATGTAAGATCAATTGAACAGTTAGCTAATTATTAATTGCAAAATAAACCCTGAGATTTTGTATCACCCTGAAGGGGTTTATTTTGTGGTTATTAGATGGTTATCAATCAATAAATAAATAAATGGACATTAAAAATATGTGGTAACACTTTACAATAAGGTTCTATTTGTTAACATTGGTTAAAGTCCCCCTGTAGTCAATAATTTTATCCCTTAAAACTCATCTTTGATCACCAAAATATATACATATACATATTTCTGTTTTTTTCTGTAAGAAAAATGTAGTCATGCCTTAAAATAGATTGAATTTAACTCTACACCCTTGATTCATTTAGTATATGCGGAGCCAAGAATATGCAAATTAGCCCCACCTCCACTCACTCACACCAGCTCAGAGATCCACTCTGACAACTTTATTGTAGTAAACGCTGCACAATGGCAAGTGGAAATACTGGTTTAATTCAGCCATATTTGTTTGAACCAGAAACTGATTCAGATGAAGTGTAAGAGCGAATTATACAGGCTCATCTACAAGTCGATGTATCAGAATGGCAATGTGTTCTATGCATCAAACTCTACAACGTCGGACACATATCCTGGCTTCTCTTGAGACTCCCCTGCTTTGCAGCAAAGTAATGATGATATGCTAAAGCCTGCCCCCCTCGTGACGTGATTGGTCACAAGGTAGTTTGTGACGCAAGAAACACCAGCGATTTCAAACCACGTTTTTGAGACGTTTCTTTTTTTCACTGTAGTTTTAAGTATAAAATACTCAGCAATGCTGTTGACATAAATTTGCACATGGTTTGTCTTAAAGCATATTAAAAACACCACATAGACATATAAACAACATTAAAAACTTGATTTTAACAGGGGGACTTTAACTACCTTAGTTAAACTAAAACTAAAAATACTTTTAAAGGGGTGGTTGATTATGATTTCACTTTTCTAACTTTAGTTAGTGTGTAATGTTGCTGTTTGAGCATAAACAACATCTGCAAAGTTACAACACTCAAAGTTCAAAGCAAGTTTAATTTGCTTTTAAAGAAATCGTTTTTTAGGACTACAACAAACGGCTGGTAGGGACTACATGACATTCCTCCCGGGTTAGTGACATCACCAACCCTAGAATTTACATAAACCCCGCCCCTGGGAACAAGATTTATATTATCATGAAAGAATATGCTAATCAATGACTAGAAGATAGTTAACTCCACATCAGCAATATAAATTCATCAACTAACCATTCAGAAATGTCCTGTTGAATTCTACATGTTGTCACTTCTTGAGTCTCTCCATCTTTGTCTGACTCCGGTTTGAACATAAAAGGCTAAAAGTTTTTGAAATTTTCAGTGTGTGTCTGTGTGAGGTAATCAGAGCTGTTAACACACACAAGCTCTTGAAGCTCCGCCCTCTGTGACAGGAGCAGTAGCTCATTTGCATTTAAAAGGGACAGACACAAAATCTGTGCGTTTTTGCTCACCCTCAAAAAGTGACAATTTTAACATGCTATATAAAAATATCTGTGGGGTATTTTGAGCTAAACCTTCACAAACACACTCTGGGGACATGTGGGGACATGTGGGGTGGTGTGGCGCAATGGATAAGACACCTGCCTTTGGTGTGAGAGACCCGGGTTCGAATCCACTGTGAGACACCAATGTGTCCCTGAGCAAGACACTTAACCCCTAGTTGCTCCAGAGGCGTGCGACCTCTGACATGTATAGCAATTGTAAGTCGCTTTGGATAAAAGCGTCAGCTAAATGAATAAATGTAAATGTAAATGTAAAATGTAATGGGACATCAGAAACTTATTTTACATCTTGTGAAAAGGGCATTATACCCTTTAAAGCATTTTATTGATCTTTGTAATATTTAATTTCAACATTTGAATGGGACCATATTGTAAAGTGTTACCAAAATTATTTTAAGTGAGAACACATTGAAAATGGTGAATATTTTTAAGTTTTAATTTCACACACACAAAATGTATTGTTATATACAGTATATATTCAAAATTGAGTGTTTATCGTATTATTACAGGGTTTTTTTTTTTTTGAAAAGTGGAGACCTGAGTCATACCTGTTTTAGTCCAGCAAGTGACACCAGAACCTCATCTTCCTTCTCCAGATGCTCCTGCAGTATCACATCTTGAATTTTTCCTGTCCATTAATCAAAGCACAATTATTACGATTCCATCACCAGTGTGTATGTGAGTTCAGAGATGACTGACTGGCTCAGTGACTCACCTATGTGCATGTTCATCATCTTGGCACAATATTTACTCATGGCCTCTAGGTCATTAATCTGACCCTGTAAAAATGACACCTGGGCCTCCAGCTCCTCCTGTGTGTATGGATACATACACATAAATTAGCATACATATAGCACCTGTAAAATAAAACATTAACAGGAGCTACAACATAATCTCCAAGTAATTTACATGCTATATGAAGAAAGAATGAACTCAAAATGAGAGCCTGGGAATGCAAATGGTAAAGCAAAAACTAAATTTGCTGCTTACCGCATCCTTCTTGTTTATAGTTTTACTGTGGGACCGTGAGCGACTGATAATAAAGAAAGAGTCTTTCTTTGTGGCAGAGGAAGGTGGAGATGATGTGCTGGAGTCTCGCCCCGTGGACACAGGGAGAGGAGGGGAAGACATTGCATGGTCCCGCCCACCAGACAAACTCTCAGAGCTGGGGGAGGAACTAATGGTCCTGGGGGTGTGGCCTGCAAGGTAGACATCATCAAAAGTTAGTCTCAGGCAGCCTATGAGAACAGACAACCAAAGATAACAGAACAATTAAAAAAATCATAAGCTAGATAAATAGCATGAAGAGTCTGAGACACAATCGCACAACATGCGCACAATCACAGGTAAAGCAGAAGTAAAACAAAATAGGACCTTAAAAACAGGAGCATTTTCTTTGGACTATGAAGATAACTTCAGAGAATAATTATACTACCAATCAATATCGAATAGTTCGGGGTCAGGAAATTTCCCCCCCCGTTTTAAATTCAGGAAGGATGGATTAAATTGATCAGAGGTTGCAGTAAAAACATTTATAAAGTTACAAAATAGTTATTTTGAGCTTTTTATCCATCAACAAATCCTGAATAAAAATGTATCATGGTTTCCACAAAAATATTATCCATCACAAATGGTTTTAACATTGATTATACAAAAAAAAAATGCTTCTTGAGCATGAAATCAGCATATTTGAATGATTTCAGAAGGATCATGCGACATTGAAGACGCTTAATGATGCTGAAAATTCAGCTTTGCCATCACAGGAATATATATTACATTAAAATGGATTCAAATAGAAAATTGTTATTTAAAAATTGTAATATTTCAACTTCACTGTTTTTAACTGTATTAATGATCAAATAAATGCAGCCTTGGTGAGCAGAAGAGAATTCTTAAAAAAAAAAAAAAAAAAAAATCTTGTGGACCCCAAACTTTTGAATGGTAGTATAAATTATGTATACTTTTAATAGGATTAATTAATACAAATACATTTATTTTTGGGTGAACTTTTTTAAACTGAAAAAGCAGCATGACTTTATTACAAAATACATGATTACACCAAGTTTATTTGAACACAGACACACATGCATGCATTACAGAGCGGACACGTCACAGTAAAAGCACACAAAGAAACATACAAAAACAGAATCAAATAAAAAGCATTTATAAAGCATGCATGCACTCTCTGGTGCTGTTGTTATCGTCATGGCAGCAGTTACCTGGAGTATCAGATTGAATCTGGGAAGGGAGGGATATCTGAGAGGCTCCACAAGGACCTATGTCTAACAGACAGCAGAGTAAGGCTACAGGCTACAGCACACACCTATTCTGTCACATGTAACTATGTTTAAGCACATGCATGTACACATTCACATAATAATACATGCACACTGAAGTATTAATAAATTCTGGAGGCATATGGGTAAAATCAACACAATGGCTGCATCCAAAATTGCATACTCTCTTGAGTAGGTAATAATTTTGAATAAGTAATTACTTCACAACCACTAAAAAAGTATGTTCTATATAGTATGAATGTGTGTAGTATGAATGTAATCTGGATGTACTAAATTCACCATGTTGTCATTGTCATGTGACCTACCAGCTTCAGTTACGTCACTTCACTGCAGAATCACGCCAGAAGTAGGTCATCCGGGTACTTTTTGTCTACTCTTTTATGAGTATTGTGAATTCGGACATACTTTTTATTTTTCGCCTACTATATAGTAGGCAAGTATGTGATTTCGGATGCAGCCAATAGGCATACGGGGTTGAAAAGTTGTAAACGAGTGTGTAAACGAGTGCTCACCTTTGCTGAGGTGCACTGGCATACTTTCAGACTTCAGCAGTCGGTGCTGATGCTGGGTTTGTGTGTGCGGCTGATATTTGATCTGCGTATTTGCCGGAGCGGTGCATGATGGAGGCTCGGCCAATGGTTGTGGCACTGGAGGTTGAAGGGGAGGAGCTGATATCACCTCGCTGTTAATTGGCGAGATACCGCTGGAGCCGCTTCCCATCGGCGCAATGAGCTTCCGGCCGAAATTAAGAAGAGAACTGGATACTTTATTAATGTTGAGAGGTGCTGCTTTACTGCTGGCCCTGTAGAAAAAAAGAAAGAAAATATTTTCTAAATTGGAAATATATATAATTTTATATTTTTATATAATACATAGAATATATGTGCACAAAGTTATAATATGCACAAAAACACAAAATACCGAGTCTTGTTGACCAAGTCGGCTCCACGGGTTTTGTAGTAGTCAAGGTTTTGCTGGAACTGGTAGTTTACTGGTCTTGGATTATTCTAAAATTATATAAAAAGACATAACAAAAACAAGAATAACACTTTACAATAAGGATTCATTAGTTAACATTAACTAATAATGAACTGCACTTCTACAGCATTTATTATGCTTTGTTAATGTTAATTTCAACATTTACTAATACATTATTAAAATAAAAATTTGTATTTGTTAACATTAGTTAATGCACTGTGAAGTAACATGAACAAACAATGAACAACTATATTTTTTATAAACTAACGTAAGCAAAGATTAACAAATACAGTAACAAATGTATTGCTCATGTTAGTTAATACATTAACATATGAGACGTTATTGAAAAGTGTAAACAAAATAAGTTATACAGAGTGCATACTGTACTTTCAGCAGTATAGAGCGTCTCTGCTTTTGAATGTCAAGCTATCTTAAATCTGTGTTTGGGACACCGGGATAAATTCCCTAAACTTATATAAAATAAGTTCCAGAATAAATTATAATAAAATGACTAGTTATATTACTTTTATTATATTGTAATTCTATTACAAATAAATAATATTATGCATACATATTTAATAAATTAATATCACACATACAAATGTATTTGTAATCTAATAATTATTATTTATATAATATAATATAATATAATATAATATAATATAATATAATATTTATTTATTATGTTTATTATTTTTAATGATATTAAAAGTGAATGAAAGAGTGGGTGTGCCTGACAGTACCTTAGGGTCTCTGAGGAATAGTGCTTTTAGGAGCAGTGAGTGGATGTCTCCAATAGGAGGATAGTGCATCAGGAGGCCGAGACACGTCTGAAAGTTACTTGCGATCACTACGACATGAAAAACACAGGAACAATACAGTTACTGGACTCTCAAATAAACTGATAAAGTTCTCCTAAAGCTTTTTGTAAAGCATTTTCATACATGTTCAATGCCAACAGGCATAAGCCAACTCATCTGCATGTCATTAGCTCCTGTGTTTAGATTGGCTATGTATGTGGCAGTGATGCACCACGACCAGACAAACTGATGACTCTTTTTGTGGGTTACGTATTGCTTGATATCCACAGAGCTCCAAGGTGAACACCCAAAGTTTATTTACGCCTTAGTAAGTCTGTATCTTGTGTTCCATTGGTTTGTGTTATGAACAAATCACAGATGAGAGAGAATTTAACTTACATGCATCTCTGATGTACAGAAGCATAGCGACAAACACGTAATCCACCAAGTCCAAAGTGATGCTGTCTGCAAAGAGAGCATCCCAGACCACCAACAGATCCTGCAGGGGAAACTCCCGACCAAACAGCAGTCGAACCCAGCGACTGCCCGCAAACACACAGAAACAGAAAATTTATAGCTGATGGAAAAGTTGACTAATTTTGATAAAAACAACACTTTAACATATATTTAATTCTACATCGTTTATATGCACCATGGAGAAAGGACAAGAAATAATGATTAAATATAAATGAGTAATATTGAAAATATATATATTTTTTTTTAAAAATACCTACATTTTCAAACCTACAAACCAACAAAATTAAAAAATACCTACATTTTTAATTAATAATAAAAAATAGTTATATATATATACACACACACACAAAAAGTGTGCAAAAAAGTGTGTGGTAAAAGTGTGCAAATTTCAAACTTGAGGTTCATAGGGCTGCTGTAGACTCCCAATAGGGAGGAAGAATAATAATAAGAATACTAACAGATACAATAGCAGCAACAGCAACTTTGGTGCTTGGCCCCTAATAAAATAATAATAGACTTCATTCATACTCACATGCCATAAATCTGGGGTGCTATCTCTAGTCTGTTGAGGTGCATGTACAGTTCAATGTCGTGTTTTTTTACTAGCTGGTCCTGAATTCGGTTGACTTTGGTCACAATAGCAACAGAAGGGCCAGAGTCCTGTGGTCTTGCAAAGGGGATGCTGGTTAACATCTCTTCTTTGCCCTGAAATGTTTAAACACCACTTAAGTCATGTTAACAAGATTGAAGTTGGAAGCAGACAAAATATCAAAGCAATTAATTTTACGTAAAGTCACCCATTGTACCTTTCTGACCTCCCGCTCAAAACTGCTGAACCAGGGTTCTGCTGTCTCCATGAGCAGAGAAAACATGACACTATGGGATATTTGGTGAAGAACAAAGAGACAGATGCAACAGAATGAGCAAAGTGTGCTTAGCAACTATATGCGGTTAATCAAGGCATAAGTCTGTTTAAGATCTAATGTGATAATGTGACATTTACTCACTAGGCATCATGCTCATGGAATTTAGGATCCAGAAGGACTTTCATCTCTTCACTGCAATTGAGGTACAATATGGTTTAAATAAATATACTAAGAAATAGCGCAAATTCAATTAATAATGATTCAAATTTTTTAACAATACACGTAACAAATTGAGCAAGTCTTCAGAAATCTGTATGACAGTAGACAGTCTCGCCTGTGTGGTAATAGGTCAGACCTGGGATTGGCCGTCTCATTGGCATGCTGAAACGCCTGGTGATCACAGTGGAGAACAAACACTATTGGGGCAAGTAACTCATGCATGCCCTGTAGAGAGACAGAGAAGGAGGGATGAAGATGAGAGAAACAAGAGGATAATGTAGAGGTAAATGTTTAATTTGGCAAAATTACACTACAAGATCGACTGAGCCAGTTTGACAAGTTATGTTATGGTGTGGCAGTATTTGTCACAATCATTAAGTGTGTATAAACCTGCTTATACAGTAGCTGCTCATTCTCTCGTGCGTAGCAGAACAGAATATCAGTCAGCTTCGTCCTGACATCCTCTTCCTGGAAGTACAGCATCTCTGGAAACCTGCAGACAATCAAGGAGTAACAAATATTGTTTTGTATTGTATTGTATCTGTAGTGTCTAGACCAGTCAGACACACAATTATTCATTATAGTTCATGAATAATCCAGAAAACTCCCTCTCCCAACAAGCAAACTATGTGTTAGAGTTCTGTGGACAACCCCCAGAGAGCAACTAACTCCCCAAAAAGGCAGAACAGGCCTCTGGTTAACATAGCAGCAAAGGTTTACGACCAAAAGGAATGTGGAGAGTCAACTCTCTCTCCATTTCCCCATAGGAAAGACACATAAGGCCCATAAAAAGTTATTAGTTACATTAATTCATAGGCAAACCTTTTATGAATGACAATGCATACCTCCAGGACATGTGTATAATTATTACCGTCTTCTTTATTGTCTTTTGTTTCATATACTGTTTTATGCATGCTTTATGATAGAACCAATAATTAATGTAACTATACCATTTTTGGTATCTATGAATTAATTATTTGAATGAACATTTATGTTATATGTTGATACCTGTGCAACATATTAATATTACCAGAATCATAATTCCTCCCTCAACACCCAATCCAGTTACATATCTATATTTGACAATTAATTAACACTTGACTGAATTTCTGAATGAATTATCTTAAAAACCTTTAATCCAAAGACTTATGTTTGAATGCTTGAATATGAATGCATACTTAATATAATTTTAAATATATGTTTATTTAATGGGAGTAAAAATTGCAAATAAAAAGATATACACATTTAAACACAAGCATTAAATATTCACCTTTCACACAACTATTAGGGTCAGTAAGTAAAAAAAAAAAAAGAAGAAAAAAAGGAAATGAACACTTTTATTCAGCAGACATACATATATATATATATATATAGGTTTTCAACAATGCTGCAAGGTTTTCAACATTGAGAATAATAAGAAATGTTTCTTGAGCACCAAATCAGCAAATTAGAATGATTTCTGAACGATCATGTGACACTGAAGACTGCAGTTATTATGCTGAAAATTCAGCTTTGCTGATTACATTTTAAAATATATTTTAAATATACATTTAAAAAAATACATAAAAAATTACATTTTAAAATATATTAAAATAGAAAACAATTATTTTAAATTATAATAATATTTCATAATATAATACTGTTTTTACTGTATTTTTCATCAAGTAAATGAAGGCTTGGTGCTCACTCATCATAAGAGGCTTCTTTTAAAAAGATTTTTTTTTTAAACTTACCGACCCTAAACCTTTGAATGGTAGTGTATGTGTATTGTTCACAAACTTACGTTCGTAAAACATCTTGTTTGATCATACCCCTGAGCTCCTTATCCTGAAAGAACTTATTCCAGAGACTCTGAAAGAGAAAGACACAAAGAGACAGAAAAAGATGAAGATGTTAATCAAACCGTAATGGACAGATCCATCCATTTTTATGGTTTTACTGAATTGGATGTTCTCTCACCCCCTCATCCTGTGAGAGTGGGTTGTTCACCACCAGGTCCTGCTGGCCTGCAGCTTTGCGAGGGTTTGTAATGTGCTGCAGTTCAAGACAAACAATCATGATCTAGTCTCAAAACCTACTGAAGACACATAAATCACGACCATCAAGTGTGCACACACACATACCGTCTCTTTGATTTTCTCATACTGTGCTCTAACCTCCTTGGTTCGACTGATCCATTGAGTCTTATCTTCTGGCAGGACATCCAGATAAAGCTGGAATGAACAAAACCAAAGCTCGTCATCTACTCCATTTGGCACAGAAGTTGCACACCCAGTAATAACAAAAAGACAATTTTCATGCATTAAGTCTGTCATCTGCACGCTGTCAGTTAGCCATTACCTTCCAGCATACGCTGCGGAATCGGCTGCTCCGTAATCGTCCAATAATGCCAGCCTGCCTGATCCGCGCCAGGTAGTTACTGTTCTGGAACAAATCATCCCACTCCTTTCTGTAAGGAGCACGTCGAACAGAAAGTTATAGGATAGAGTTACACCTTCACCACACAGCACTGAGTTTCAGATGTGAACCAGAGAGGATATCTGGTGCTTTGTGACATTAGGGAAAGATGAATGAACAGAGACCTGTATGACTGAAACGTGGACTCAACAGGACTATCCAATGATCCTCCTGAAATTAAAGAAACAAAACTACACTGAGAAAATAGTTAAGACATCATAGTTGATCACATTTGACCTAAACACTCAACTGGAATCCATTGAACTCTGAACTATATATATATTAGGGATGCAACAATACAGTTAGCCCACGGTTCAATACATACCTCGGTTTTTTAACCACGGTTTTCGGTTCGGTTCGGTTCTGATGGCTTGACACATAATAGTGTTTTTTTGTTATTCTGTGCTTAGGCAATAGGAACAGTAAGAGGTTAAGGAGAAAAAAATAAAAACGATTTATTGCAATACTCCTTTATTTTACTTAAAAGCTAAGCAAAGTCCACTAGTTCTTAGTGTATTGTATAATATACAATTAACACTGACATCTCTTTACCTCAGAGCGTCCGTTAACTGAATGTCACCTGAAAATCCGATAACATCAGCAATTTTCATTCAAGCAGCTGATTTCTGTGAATGAATGTAAAACTAAATGTATATTGCAGCACAGGGTGAAGTCAGTATATACATTAACGACGATTTGAGACAAATAAATGTACATTTAATGTAAAACTATATAGATGGCATTCTGTGGCGCGGCAGGATTTTGAACACGGTCCTGAGCCGAAAGGCGCCGACGGTGTGTGTAGCGCTACGTACACTCATAGAGAATAATGTTTTCGAATTTAAAAGACGTGGCGCTGCGCGTCCGGTGTGCGACCCCTTTAAATTGACCATTTCAAATAAACATATGTGCCTTCAGACAGTGATATTGGGTGATGGCGCCGCAGATGTGCAGTCATGTTGGAAGTGTTTCCGTTTGAGTAGGCTACACGTGTAAAACAATGCTTGCACACAGTTATTTTTATTGTTTACCGTTTTTTCTTCCTCGGCACTATACTCAACGGCAAAACCGAAATGTCCCCACACCACGGATTTGAAAGACGCCGGCGCTTCCTCGTACTGTAGCCTCACTTCACCGCCGCTCGCCATGTTAAAGTGTGGAATGATGGTTAAGCGCCCCCTAAATTTAGAGCATATTGAATATTTACTCGCGGGGAATTTCCTTATCAGCTTGTAGACTTACAGGCACACACAAACAGTCAATTCGGAGAGAAATAAAACGCACATAAATTATTTAAACGTAAAACCGAAAAAACCGCAATTCACAAGCGCGTATTGAACCGTGGATGTCGTACCGAACGGTTCAATATTATATTGAGAATTGTGGCATCCCTAATATATATATATATATAATTTTTATCTTTTTATTTTTTTTCATAGTGCAGAATAGAACTAGGCAATATATTGCATATTAATAATACAATCATAGTTTTTTTTTTCTCATAAGTTTGATTAATTTCACTGCATAAATCCAAACGGTCCATGCAAAATCAATTCAAGACTCAATTAGTCTCAAAAAAGGCTCTGTGGGCATTTTTTTATATTTTAGTAAAAATAAACATAAATATAGCTGCAAGGAGCAATGACGGGCCCACGGCGTCTGCTTTAGGGAAACTGTGCATAACGGGCAATATGCATTTAAAGCGGGTAAATATAAAAGGACTGTCAAAGTCATTTGAATGATGCCACATTTACCGCAGCAGCTTGTGCCGCTATGACCATGACCCACAACAGCCACATCCATGAGATCATGTAAAATCAGACAAATTTCATGTCATAGGTCAATTTAAAATGAGCGTGAAGTTATCATTTTCAGTTCAAACTTTTGTAAGTCCACAAGTATTTATCTTAAGGTTTTTCTATATTTTTATTAACCTAATTATCAAACTAATTAAATAAAACTATATTGTTTCTTGAGCAGCAAATCAGTATATTAGAATGATTTCTGAAGGATCATGTGACACTGAAGACGAGTAATGGCTGCTCAAAATTCAGCTTGGCCATCACAGAAGTAAATAAAAATTTAAAATTGTTAAAATTTTGACCAAATCAATGCAGGCTTGGTGAGCATAAGAGACTTCTTTCAAAAACGTTTAAAAAAAATCGTATAGACTTTTGAACTGTAGAGTATATAAATAAATTATTGCTGTTAACTACCATGTATTTTTATATTGGTTAATAAAATAAAATCATTAATTAAAGTGCCCCTATTATGCTATTTTAAAGCTTTGGAGGTCTCTTACAACAGGTTTACATGCATCAAAGGCAAAAAAACTGATTGCACATCACCTAATCAACAAACCGATGTGTATATTTCTAATTCATTGCGTTGCACATGTGGGAACTGTACCAATAACCGTTTCAATAATGGTGCATACATTAGCTGAGCACTAATGTGAATGACTGATGTAACATTAAAGTTTGTAAAACAAATCTTGCTCAATCCTTTATCATTACTCAAAGTATTATACTCAAATACTCTGCATTAATGGACACAATTGTAGGTAATAGTGGACCAAGCTGTTTAGGAAAGACAGTAATAATAATAATAATGTGAGTTAGTCGGTTAGCTGGAGCCCTACGCAATATAAAACACAAAACTATGTATTTTGAACACCCAGTAGAAAACATATACATCAAGAATTATTTTAATCATACTTACAGGTTGTGATTCTAAGGAGCAAGTTTGTCCAAATAAAGTGACTATTGTCCCATCTTAAATGGATAAGCGTTTTGTAAATCCCATTTAGACCTCACTGAGATTTGGACAAGCAATTGTCAAAAGGTCACTCTGCTGTTGTATCGCTGTGATCATTTTAACCACCAACTCTTAACTTCCTCATGCTTTGGAAGTATATAAAGAGAATATACTTTTGCAGAGCAGAAAACAGCATATTCTCAACATGTACACAACAGGAACCAGCTACAGTGTTTGAAGCCGGGTTTATAGTGCACTCTGATCTTTAAAACTTTGCAGACCTTTTACATTCACAAACAACTATATTATATCTGAAAAAGCATAATGGGGCACTTTAAATAAAGAGAAAAATATTTAGAGAAAACATGCCTTGATCATTTTTAACTAGATTACAGTGTTTTAATTATTATATAATATCAAATATGAAATCCACATGAAAGTGAAGAAATTATGTCAGAAATACAGTACCAGTCAAAAGTTTGGAAACATTACTATTTTTAATGTTTTTGAAAGAAGTCTCTTATGCTCATCAAGCCTGCAGTAAAAAAAAAAAAGTTAATATTATGAAATATTATTACAATTTAAAATAATGGTTCTCTTTTTTAATATATTTTAAAATGTAATTTATTTTTGTGATGCAAAGCTGAATTTTCATCAGCAAGTACTCCAGTCTTTGGTGTCTTATGATCCTTCAGAAATCATTCTAATATGATGATTTGATACTCAGTTATTATCAATGATGGAAACAGTTGTGCTGTTTAATATTTTTTTTTGGAATACTTTTTTCAGGATTCATTGATGAGTAAAACGTTAACAGCATTTATTCATAAAAACAGCATTTATTCAAAATAAAAACATTTCTAACAATATAAATCGTTACCATCACCTTTTATCAATTTAACGCATCCTTGTTGAATTAAAGTACTAATTTCTTAAAAAAAAATAGTTATTGTTCCCAAACTTTTGAACGGTAGTGTATATTGTTACAAACGATTTCTATTCTAAATAAATACAGTTCTTTTTAACTTTTTATTCATCAAATAATCCTGAAAAAAGTATCTCAGGTTATAAAAAAAATATTAAGCAGCACAACTGTTTCCAACATTGATCATAAATCAGCATATTAGAATGATTTCTGAAGGATCATAAGACACCAAAGACTGGAGTACTTGCTGATGAAAATTCAGCTTTGCATCACAAAAATAAATTACATTTTAAAGTATATTAAAAAAGAGAACCATTATTTTAAATTGTAATAATATTTCATAATATTACGTTTTTTTTTTTTTTTTTTTTTTTTTTTTTTTAACTGCAGGCTTGATGAGCATAAGAGACTTCTTTCAAAAACATTAAAAATAGTAACGTTTCCAAACTTTTGACTGGTACTGTATATTATTGCTGTATATTAAGATTCAATATAATTTTAATTTCAAGTACAAAACATAAATGCCTTTTTCACTCTGTTCACATTTGGGTCTGACTTTGCTTCATTGTGAACAACATTCCAGAGTTTCTCCTGGCAGAAGAGCTATTAGAAAAATATTTGGGTAAATTAGGACTATATTAGGAGACAAAAGAAATTTGCTTGCAAGTTTGTAGTTTTTGCACACTATTTCGAACATGCTTCAATGTGATTTAATGCTTTTTTGTTCTTAGAATATCAGTTAATCGCCAATATATATCAAAATAATTACAATGCGAAATATGCAGTCCTATTCTTCACACTGTTAGATCTCTGATTTGAATGTATTAAAATGTATTAGGTGTCTTACGCTCTCGGTTCCTGTTGTAGTTCTGTAGAGGGTCGTAACCAGTCTCCTGCTCGTCCTGCTGCAGCGGGTGTCGTGTTTCAAAATTTGGGTGCTGCATGTCCTAAAAAAACAACAGAGATTTGACACTACAGGGCAAAACAAGAACTACATCTACACAGCAGGTATTGTGTGGATACTCACGTCTCATAGGCCTGATCGCAGTGGAGACCACAGTCCAATAACCATTAATCTGACAACAAACAACAGAGCAAAACAAATGAATAAACAGACTAAACTAACAATACTAATGGCTTAGGCCTACATATTAAACTATTGGGTAGCATGAAGCAGTGTGATGGAAATAACAAACAAGCAAGCAAGCAAACAAAACGAACAACTGACAAAATGTCTTCTCCATCATCGACTTTTCAGGGCTGGTTAGGAGTAACTCAGATCAACATGGCAGAGATACCGTAGCTTTTATTATGTCTGGTTGGTATAGCAAACAGATTTTGTTAATCACATTGTTTAATTTTAGTCAAAAACGTTTGTAATTAAGTCTGAGATTAGTTGCTAATTGTGGCACAGAATATAAATGGATTTCATTGCCAGCAACTCATGATTCAACTCAACTTAAATTCATGACAGCAAGCAACTTTAATGAGTGCCAGCAACGCTTCTTTAAATAACGTTTAACTGGATTGTGTGTGCGACTGTACATCACCTCAGGATCATTATACCAACTCTTGTATTCATTTACCAGAATAACTAGCCATGCTAGCATTTGACAGTTGTGCAGTGAATTAAAACATACAGTCTTGACTCAAAGAAAGAAACAAAAACAGCGCTCATTTGATCTGTTGTATCTGTGGTATCATTGTTCTGCAGTACTGTGGGTGCATGAGCAAACACTGGCGGTGCCAAGCGCTGTCTGGAAGTGATTCCCAGCCATTAATAAAACAAAAAAAAATCCCAGCTCAGAAAATTCAGAGCCAGACAGCGCTGATGTGACAGCATTAGACCACTAAACCTAAATACATTGGTTTTTTTTAAGAGGTGGTTCTGACTCTGACACACACAAACTCCAGCAAACGTCCTTCATCAATTATGCAGATAAACTAATAAACACTGATCTAAAAATTTCAGTACAACAACATACAGCCTGTGCAACTCATTCATTATGTATAACTGGGGTTTATTAGCTGATATAGCCTAGGCTATAAAGAAATGATGGAAGTGGGGTGATACAACAAACACAAAAAAAAAAGAAAAAAAAGCAATGAATAAAAAGTAATCATTTTTAACAAATATTAAATAAATATTAAATAATATGAAAACAATAATCATATTATTATCAGTATTAAATAATAATAACAGCAACAACTGCATCTTAAGTAAGCTAAAAGCAGTTTGTTTTCTGACAAAATAACAAAATGTTAATAAACAAATTATAATTATTTCATTAGCAAAGACGACAGAACGTCTGGCACCAGCTGAGAAACTGCTTTAGTGATGAACGGGAATGCTAACGGATAGCTTTCTCCAGTTATTATAGACCTCATTGGTGCAGCTCAATTAGATTTATGCATTAGTTCTCTGGTACAGTGGGAAATCCCAGGATCCTCTGCAGTGAAGTACAGTGCAGGAAATTAGCATAAAGCCTCAGGGACAACTACAGGAATGATTAAGTCAAGACAGACAGACACATGAATAATAATTCAAATATGCTGAACACTACAATAATAATGAACTGGACGTGCAAGATCCCTCACACAAAAGGAATTCAACAGAATTAAGACAAAAATAAATAGACTATTATTAAGTAAAAAAAAAAAATTGAAATAGGCCTAGCTCTCTCTCTACAATTAGCTAAATAATGTTTGGTTGGTGTAGCATGAAACTATTGCCTTAATATTCTAACACTGCAACTACTGCATTTACTGTCACAGCTGCAGGCTAAAGGCAGCACTGATGCAATCACTCCCCAAATGAATCCTTGCATATTTCATTAGCTATAAACATATGCGCAGTGATCACACGCACAAAGACACACACACATGCGCACACACACATAAATATTTATCACTGCACCAAATAACTGTGGTGAGAAAATTTACTTGATTCAGAATGCAACATTTCCTGTGCTTGTATGTGTATGTGCTTATACACATGCATAATCTATGAGAAAAGCTTGAGTATGGCAGTATACATATAAATGTACATTAGGGTGGCCATTTCTATAACACCAAAAAAAAAGAAAAAAAAAAAAAAAAAAAAAATGGAAAAATGATCTTAAAAAATGTATTTAAATAAACAAATATATTATTTATAGGTAGATGAAACATGAGCTTACTGCTTTTATAAAACGGTTATTCCACAAAATGATTTAGCCCACCCATTTAAGGGGCTATATGTAGAATTCAGAAACCCTTGTTATTAGCAACACGACACCGGTGGCCATTAAGTGAACTGCAGCCGAAAACGTATTGCTCGTGCTCGCACTTGTGCACATGTGACGTATAAGAGACAGAGCATGATTTAGTTCCCCGATATACTCACAGCGAAGTTCTTTTTCGTTCTTCGCTTAGAAGTAAAAAGTCGGAAATACCATTGCAGCGATCATCCCAATGCGGTCCACGCAAATGAGAGCAACATTTAGATGAATATGTAAATATGTGCTGCACGCTAAGGCTGTCGTGGTGAAGAAATTTCCCTTGAGGTGATTTTTTAAAACATTAGCCTATGTTTTTGCTAGGGCTGTCAAACGATTAATCGCGATTAATCGCATCCAAAATAAAAGTTTGTTTTTACATAATACATGTGTGTGTACGGTGTATAATTATTTTCTATATATAAATACACACACATGCATGTATATATTTAAGAAATATTTGCATGTATATACTGTGTATATATATTTATATTATATATAATTTATATTATATGTAAATATTTTATACATAAATAACACATTTTCTTAAATATATATATGCATGTGTGTGTATTTATATATATAAAATAATTATACTCCTTACACAGACATAAATTATGTAAACAAACTTTTATTTTGGATGCGATTAATCGCGATTAATCATTTGACAGCCCTAGTTTTTGCTATAAGTGTTATGATGTGGTCAGCAGGCAGGAAGATTCAAGATTCAAAAACAAAACAGGCTTTATTAGTAATCCAACTATAGCGACAAACGAGGACATAATTAGTAACCAATGAAGCCGAAACAGAGCGGGGAAACAGGAACTAAAGGTAACAAAAGAATGTCAAAATAAGGGTCCACATAACAGAACATAAACCTGACAATAAGCTGGTTAGGCTATTATTATATGTGTAACAGTTAGTTCCGATCCTCGAATCTGACTGGACGAGAGGCTTTCTAAGACTGCTGATATTTCCCAATAGTATCCAGCATCAGCACTGCTTGCCTCTACGCATTCTAGACTGGCTGTCAGTCAGTGCAGGTTACATTGTCACGCTAGGTGGCGGCAAGGGACTGTCTTTGAGTGAGTCAAACCGTTCATTCAACTGTGTGTTCAAAAAACGCTGATTAATTAATTAATTAAATGAAATAAGGTGTTGCAATGGCTTTTTCTATGGGTGTATTCACACCAGGAAAGTCCGCTAGTTCACTTACTTTGATCCGGACCAAATACAATATTGATTTTTTTTGTTTGGTGTGGTTCGCTTTCACACTGCCCTTTTTGCAAGTGAACCAAAATTTGTAAACAAAACCACACCACGTGTGCTAAGGTCATCCATTCATTGGACAGAAATTCTCAAGCAGGGAAAAGCAGGAAGTGCAAATCCCCTCTCTTTTATCCGTTCGTTGAACTTGCTGAACACATCAGCATTTTTATGCGTACCGGATCGAGACCACCTCTTCAGCTGGGTCTCGGTATGGTTGTTTGGTCCGCACCCGAGTGTGATTGCTGTATTCATCACACCCATGCCCAAAAGATCCACATCAAGGGGGGAAACGAACTTGAATTCGATTCAATCGAACCAAACAAGACAGGTGTGAACAACCTAATAATCGCTTTCCTCGCTCTTCAGACATGGCAAATTTATTTTTTTCATGAATATATGACAAAGACAGATGCAGGTAATCGCACACGCTCAGTCGTTCTCTTTCACTCACTCAATGTCTGTTTAGGCTTGTTTAGTGCACCTACTGTGCAGCCCTACAGCCCTACTGTGCGCTTTCCTCTCAATAACAAAATAAACAACAAAAACGACAAAGAGGCATTTAAAGGGGGGGTACAATGGTGTTTCATGTATTCAGAGTTGTTTACAGTGTTAAAGAGATGGATTCTCATGCTTAACATGGCCAAAGTTTTTTTTAAATATTTTGGACGAATAACGGAGAATTTCTGTGCCGAAAATCTTACTTCCGGGTTGCTACAAGTTTCGGCTGTTTTTTTTTCGACCGTGGATCTAATGCCGTAGACCAGAGTGGAACTCCTTATATGAGCATTTCTCTCGGAAAAGCGCGGCCGCGCACACGTCGACCAGAGGAGAGCGAGACCGCTCACCTCAACGCGCTTCAACAGGAAATCATCGGCAGCTGCATAGTGTCTCCAAAGTGTGTTTTTCGCCTCCAGACACTCGTTTTTTTCCGGAAAGACTCGGTACAGCAGCCTATCTTTCTTTTATAAATATAATAAAACTAAAGACTTTTTGGAGATATGAAGGATGCAATACTACTCTATAGGTACTCAAGATTAACAGGAGATTGAGTGAAAATGAGCATTTCACCCCCCCTTTAAGAAAGCATCTGATTACATGCTGTTTTGTCCACCTTGTTTCCAAAACTCATTTGTTTGACCTTCCTAAGGCCGACGAGAGTGGTTACAATTAATTTTAAACACCGTTCCTGAACATTATAATCAAAACATGTATCTTTGTGCTACACATTATGTTATGGAGAACAGCTTCCAGAACCTAAGATAGTACAATGTAGGGCAGGCTATGCATAAAAGTTTCTACTGAAACTTTTATACTTTTAAGATTTCTCCAATCTGTTGTTTATGGATCCCAATTTGTAAGTATCTTATTATTTGTAGTTGTGTTTTCTATTAACAGTTCCAATTATAAGTTTTATGTAGTTGCTATGATTTTAACAAAGAGCAAAGCTTTGCCTTTGCTAGCCTGCTAACTAACATTACAGTATTGATGTAGTGTTTACTGAAGCTTTTGTAAGCTCTAATATCATGTCACAATATCACAATCACAAATATCATGATTAAATGTAGTAAAACGTACCTAAAATGTATAAGAAATGTATAAGGAAAAACAATACCACTCTGGAACGTCCTGTGAAATCCGTACTTGCAAAGTCTGTGCATGAAATCAGTTCTGAACGATCCTCTTGTTTGTTAACATTCTTAAAGGAATAGTTCATGAAGAAAAATTCTGTCTTCTGTCAAAAAAAAACCTTAAAAACTGAAAAAGTTGTTTCAAACCTGTTTGAATTTCTTTCTTCTGCTGAACACAAAGGAAGATATTTTGAAGAATATCAGTAACCAGACAGTTGATGGACCCCAGTGACTTCCATAGTACGAAAAAAAAATTCTATGGAAGTCAATGGGGTCCATCAACTGTCTGGTTACTGATATTCTTCAAAATATCTTCCTTTGTGTTCAGCAGAAGAAAGAAATTCAAACAGGTTTGGAACAACTTGAGGGTGAGTAAATGATGACAGAATTTTCATTTTTAAGTGAACTAGTCCTTTAAGTCTGAATCAGACTTGAACTGGTTTGAAATTTACACCATCCTTAATATTTACACCTGAGCAGATGAAACTGGTGACATTTCCGGAACACTTGCTAAGTGGTGCCAATCACAACACACTGGGCCAGCTAACCAATCAGGGCCAGCTTACCAATCACAGCGTATTTCGTATTTTGGATGGAGGGGTTTCCTGCCAGATTGACACCAGATAGGGGAGAGATGTGCTGTAATAATGTAAAATATGTTTAAAAAAAAAAAAAAAAAGTTTTTTTTTTTTTTTTTACAAAAAAGCATGAAAGCATATTCTAGTACACCCCAAAAACAAAATCAAGACTTCATAAAAGGGCATAATGGGACCCTTTTAAATACTTAATAGTATACTTACAAAGCTATTTATTTTCAAACATTTGTTATGCAAACATTTTTACACTTAAATCTAGACTAAAATATGCCCTAGATATTGACTGATTTTTTGATAGTTCTTTGAACTTAAATCGCTCTTATTCTTATTATAATTTTTTTTTATTTTTGTGTGTGTGTGTGCGCGCGTTTTGTTTTATTGTATATACATTTTCAGAGTTGTTTTTGTTATAAGAAAAAATTATTAAACCTGTTAGGAGGATATGTTTGTAACTTAATTTATTTAATATTGTGATAATACCGTATACCATGACAAAAGCTTCGGCAATTATCATGATATGAAAATTTTATACCATCACATGTCTATCAACACCAGAGGCTGATATCCATGCAACCCTATGAAAATGAAGATGATCAACTGTGTGTGTGTGTGTGTGTGTGTGTGTGTGTGTGTGTGTGTGTGTGTGTGTGTGTGTGTGTGTGTGTGTGTGTGTGTGTGTGTGTGTGTGTGTGTGTGTGTCTGTGTTTTAGTTAAAGAAATGAGGAACCAAAAAACTATTGTGAGAATGCTAAAATAGAAACCTGTGCAAAACCAAATTGAAGCAACAGAGCAAAAATGACTCACAGAAGTAAATATAACAAGATGAAAAAGAAATAGGAATGCTAAAAAGAAAGTTATTTTAGACTAGTAAAAACTTGCAGAAACCAGAACAGTATTTACAGTATTTTGTGAATTAGGATCACAAAATAATCCTCCGAAAAAACCCCGCAGCTCATTCCATCTGAACACCTGTGGGTGCAGCACACGGTAGCAGTAATGAGGGTTACAGAAGCAGACCAGATCTAAACCTGTTTTTAACACACTCACATGCCTTCACTTCATCACCCAATTACAGAGCAGACCTCCAACACCAATCACATGACTCCTAGGAATTCAACAAGCTACTGGATGAACTCAAAAACCCAATGTTATGAAAGTGCAGAAATATGCTTGGTCATAATACTAGAGCAGTACATATTTAAGAAAAGCATGTGCACATATTCAAAAACGCTACAGTCCTGTTCTGTAATATACATTGCATTCACACACATGGACAACCTCTATTTTGTCTGAAAAAGCCCACTATAAACTGAAGACAATCACAACTGCAAAGTGGAGAAACTGAAAGATGCTTTTACAATATTAAAGGACTTAAGAGTACATCTTTCTTCAAACATAAATCAACCAAAGGCCATTAGGTAATTGTAATCTGACATTGTATGCATTAGATACTGCATCATGACAGGCATTTAACTCAGAAGTAAGTGTGTGTGTGTGTGTGTGTGTGTGTGTGTGTGTGTGTGTGTGTGTGTGTGTGTGTGTGTGTGTGTGTGTGTGTGTGTGTGTGTGTGTGTGTGTGTGTGTGTGTGTGTGTTAACAGGCGGCAAGCCGGTCTTATGATGCCCTGGCAAGCCTTTTTCTGTTGTTCAGACTGTGTGCCCTCAGGTCCAAAGCCAATCATATAGGCCTAGTCCTTCAAAAATCATTCTGTCCTACTTCACAAATAGATTATAATGTTACATACAAAACTAAATCAAAAATATTAAAGGAGTAAGAGGAATCATGATCAATGAATTCTCAGCAGGGGAGTCACTAAAATTCAGCTGGCGCAGGACAAAATTGTAGGCAAAGAAAAAAAATGTAATAAATTAAACTAGGCCTACTTAATTAAACTAAACTAAGTTACTCTATATAAATGATATGCTTAATTTTTAAAAAATGTTTTATTTATTATCAGCATCTGTATTTTATCCAATAATAAAAACAGATAATATCATGGCTTAAAGAAAAATTAAAGAAAAATTGACAATTCTTGTTTTTTATTGAATATTGCAGCATTTATTAGGCTATAAAAGACTTATCCATGCATTTTTTTTTTTTTTTTTTTATTCATGTGCCAGTTATCCATCAATTATAAGTTCTGCATCAAACCTGTTTAAAGTTTAAACAGACATTACAATACAGATTTAAAACATCAGCTATCATATTGTTGAAAAGTCACAGCATAAATAATCACTGGCTTAAGGCAAAACTGTAACCACCTACTGTATTTAGTGACCATAAGACCAAACATACAAATTTAAGAATCAACTATTAAATAAACCCACATAAATTATTCTGAAATGTAGGGGAAACATCCTTCAGACATGAAAACTAAGATTTCATGAAGCATCCCTAAGCAGAACTAAAAATAGAGGAAGGACACAAGTCATCAATCCCATCAGTTCCTAAACAAAACACAACATCTTCCCAAATGTCAGGATAAAAGAATGGAGAGAAAAATTAAAAGGATATGTATATTACATCACACAGACATTGAACTTGTGGACTAATGAGGAAAATGAATTCAATTTGAAACTTACAGGCACCCCTACAGCTTTAATATCAAAGACAAATTTCAAAGTGGTCGTTATATTCACTCATATGAGTGTCCCCGACGCTTTACGACAGAAAACATGTTAAAGTTGGATTTATTGATGGAGCTCTTGAGTCTAAAGGCCTAACGCCGGGGCTGGCAGCTCCACACTTCCGATATGAATCATTGCATAACTTTTCAGACTTTTGTTGTCCCAGCATTTAGTTTTGACAAGCACTCCGACAGTCGTAAAAGAGAATTTCAGTGCAGTAAAGGGAATTCAGCTCACCTATTTACCTGCAACGCTTCACGCGGGTCTGCCCATTCTGCCCAGTGCAGTCTGCATGTAAACACTCTAGCGCGAGTCTAGGCGGATGTGCCGCCGAACAGCTGATCAAGCACGTGACTCCAGACGGGAAGCCTCAAGCTTTTGAGCGAGTTCAGATATCATCACAGGTTATAAATGTGGGCGATATTTTATCGTTTTTTTTTTTTTTTTAATGGAAAGTTAGAAGTAACTCGTCTAATACAAGAGCTTTAGCTGCATTATGGAGAGATTTTTCGTTATATCACCAAAAAGCCACCATACCATATATAAACACGTGACTTTCGCGGTATTTAGCACGTCCCATTTGACCTGCCATTAGTTTTTTTAATTAATTTGATTAATCTTTGCACTTAATCAGAGATGATTGCTAAAAAAAATCGTAACACAAATGAACCATCTCATTTGATTTTCACCCCTAAACGCACCTGTCCTCCTCACTCGTCAGACCATATATATATACTGTATATAATGTATATTCTCATGTTACTCGTATGTACTGGCAGAAGGAAGAGTTTTTTTTATATTATTTTTAGAATATCCCTCTAATTTTTAAACATAAGATTTCACTCTACTCTTTGTCAACACTGTCAGATATTTATGAAAACATTTATGAAATTGGACAAAATCAAAGTTAGTGGGATTTTTATATATTTTCCTTTATTTTAAGTGGATCATGTTAGTATCTAGCAAAAGAAAGTGTCTCTTGCATTTAATACAAGTGTGAAATGAAAAATAAAACAGAGGTTATTTTGTCAATACTGCAATATTTTTTTGATTGTGGTGACAGTTCAATAGATGGAGTTTAAATTCAGTATATCCTGTATTCTCAATTCATTCCTGATGAATGCTAGATTTGTATATTATTTGACACATTTCTTTTAGTAGCAGATAGTGTTGACCCATATAGAGTGATATATGTGAGGAATGTGAGAAAATGGAAGCAGCAGGTGGTGAAAGTGTCTAATTAAAAAGAAAAACTCAATTTAAGATGGTAAGAAAATGCTGAAGGCAACAGCATTGTCAGTTCTGGTGCTAATTAGTATAAAAATTAAGTTATAATCGAGAATACCATCACAGTAAACATCCATATAAAGCCCATTTTCATTCTGGTTCTTGAATAAAATGGCTTTAAACATAATGAACAATAACACTACAGATTTATTGTAATTCATTAGAGAGAGAATTATTCACTGTAATTCAAAGTGCTGTTTCTATTGTGTTTTGTTCTATTGACAATAATACAGTAATGTGCTGTTTGCTTCTAAACGTATAATACATCATGGTTTCAGGGCAACAATCTTTTAAAAGACAACACTGCCTGGCTAAATATGCCACCATTAACACTGATTGACGTTGCCTGCCTGCCTGCAAAAATACAGTTGAGGATTTGAGCAGAAAACGAGACAGCCAATAAATAATGCTACTATAAAATTGCAAATCTTATTCATTTAGGGGTGTAAATATTTTGCTAACAACAATTCAATTGCAATTCTTTCCTTAATTAAGTGATACTTTATGAAAATGGTGTCTCAATTTGGTTTGAATATTATTATTATCACTCAGAATCACATCAGCGTTTTTACACCCCTAATATCAATAGAACATTTATTTAGAAATAAGAACAGTGATATTTTAATTTATTCTGTCCTTGGCACGTCCATTGTGAAATCCTCAAAATTCCAACTCTATAGTTGGTTTTAGCAAAACACCTTGTGCATAAAGGCACAACCGTATATAGGCTACATTTACATTTTTATATTACCCGGTATTCATTGCTGTTTATTTGTTTAAATGGGATTTAATACACCACAGTTCAAAGGTTTGGTGTCAGTAAGGTCTTTTGTGAAATATTATTACAATTTAAAATAAGTGTTTTAATTTACTTTTATAATTTAAATACATTTTAAAATGTAATTTATTCCTTCGATGGTAAAGCTGAATTTTCAGCATCATTACTCCAGTTTTCAGTGCCACATGATCCTTCAGAAATCATCATAACATGCTCATTTGGTGCTCAAGAAAAATTAGTCTTATTATCAGTGCTGAAACCAGTTGTGAGTTCAAAAGAGTAGCTTTTTGTTTTTCTTCAAATGGAAACATTTTGTCACATTATACATTTCTTTAGTGTCCCTTTTGAGCTATTTAATGAATAAAAGTATTAATTTTATTCAAACAAAACGACCCCAAACTTTTGAACTGTAGAGTATGTATTTTTAGGAGTTTATGAATTGGCAGTAGGCGGGGCTATCATCATGCTCCTCCTTACATGGAAGCTCCTCCTCTTCTTTAATAGTAATGATAAAACGAGTTTGTGTAGATGCATTCTGTTCCACCACATCAATGTCTTGTTTCCCTGTCATCATGTTTGCAGTTGTCTTCTCATCTTTTTCCATTGCTTCCCTGCATTCATCCTCTGCCTCCATGTAATCATCTTCACTTTCCCCAATCACTGTTTCTCTGCTGTTGTCCTGTTCTTCCTGTCTGAGCCAGTTGTGACCATTGAAAAAGCTGAGGACAGCCTCTTTGGCTACACCCAGTTGAGCAGATAGTGTATGAATGGCCTCTTGATCTGGATGTAGTCCCACTTCCTGAATGAAACTCTGCAAGATTGCATGGGCTTCTGGTGGTAAAGACCTGCCGCCAAGATTTGGGCCCATGTGAGAGTCTCTAGGACCTCCAGTGATAAGATGGTGGTGGAGGAAGGGTTGATGGTGCTGAGGTGGAATTGTATGTAGTTGTTGGTGCTGCTTTAGAGTCACCACATGCTGTGGTATCACCTTTATAAAATAAATATAGATAAGGTAAATAATTATGAAAGTGAACAAATTTTTTTTACAAAAAGTGGCTAATTTGATATATTATGGCTTATATAGATGAAATGAAACTATACATGTACAGTCAGCAGTTGGATATTCATAATGTACTGTAATTATTTGTGTGTGAGCTCTCACTTGCAGTTGTTCAGTCAGTGGTCTTGTGTGTTTTTCTGAGTAGAATGTCTGCCCAGTATTGCTCTCTTGGTCATATATAACATCTCGCTCTGATTGGTTGAGATTTAGAAACTGGCGTATCAAAGACAGATTTTCCCACAGTGTACGATTCTGAGGAGAAGGCTCCTCCTTCCAGCGCAGGAGCTCACACAGCCAACCCTAACACAGAAACAAAAACAGTGGGGTTCAAACATCTCAGACAATGTTGAAAATCTGATTCAAAATCTAATTTAATCCTGGTGATTAATGTAATGTTTTAGGATTTTTAACGATTTAAAATGAGAAAATATTTTGAGGTGAAATGTGCTTTCTGTGGCATAAATATTTAAATATATAATAAATATTTATATGTAGGAGATAAATATTTAATTTTCAAGAAACATTTAAAGTTCTGCAGTATTTCTAGGTCAGTGGACAAATAAGCAAATGTGTGACGTTAACCATATGAATGCCTTTGTTCAAAACGTAAGATTTTCAAATGATCTCACAAATTCTTATGCTGATAATTTAATTTGTAATGGGGGGGGGATGCAAAAGAAAAGTCTTTTAGACTTTTGGACCCGACTGTACATATTTTCTCATAAACTTGGGAGGGATACTAATTATTTTTAATACATTCAAGGTATATATATATATACAATAGTGGCCAAAAGTGATGTCTGGCCTAGGAAAATTGACAATTCACCCTTTATTCAAATATTATAAATAATGTATTAAAGATTTTGTAAGCATATTGTATAGTTGTGCTTGGAGTCAATTGTTTTTGTGTGTGTGTGATAAAGCAATGATGAAGGCTGTCATACAAAGAAATGATGAACACCTGCAAACACAAGAGAGAACCAATTAATTATTAATAACTTCTGTTGTTGTCAATTTATGCTTTTTCCTTTGAATTTTTTGTTTTGCTATGCATTTTTTGCAAAGGAAAATAAAAGCTGTGGCTTTGCCTTTTTCACCTAATAATTTTGTCACATAAATACCCTGACCAAGTGTTTTGTTCTTCCCTCATATGTAAAATATTTAAAAAATCTAAAATATTTGCCTCATATTTAGATGGTTTAATTAATTTAAGTTGTAGGGTCATTAAAAACAAATATCCCCTCCGGAAATCACTTTTGGCCACTACTGTATGTATATTAGTCCTTGCATTCATATAAATATTTATTATGCATTTAAATACGTTTCAAACATATATACCTTGAATGCAGTGCAAGTCGCTTTGGATAAAAGGATCTACCAAATGTATAAATGTACTATCTTGTAAGGTGTAATGTTTTTTTCCCTCCTGTTTATTCGTATAGTAGATTCCTTTAGTACACATGAACACACATGTACCTGACTCTTGGCTGCAGAGACTTTTGCGAACAATGCCTGTGACACTTTGGCTCGTCTCATTTCCTGCTGTATTTCATCATAGATGCCGAAGTTGATTCCAGAATCATCGCATTCCACTTTCACTACAATCTCCTTGGAAACAGGTGAAAGTTTTGCCTGTAGTGAGAGATTTTTTTATAGACATTAACAAATGGCACTTATTATTATTATTATTATTAATTTATCTGCATAAGATTTATCTGCACTGTCTATTGAGATAATAGCACATACTAACTGGTCCATAATTCAATTTAAATGACAGTGAACCTGAATGGGCAGAGGTGAGCTGGTGTTGTAGGTGGTGTTGAGGTTACGCTCTCTTTCCTCCAGATAGATGGAGTCCCTCTGGCTCTGTGGCAGTTGCAGGAAGGCCTGCATGGCTCTAAGGTTAACTAAAAGAGACTGAGACGCGCACCGTGGGTCTTCTTCCTTGCGCAAAATCTCCGACAGCAGGCCCTGTTGCAAAATACAATTTACATTTAATTATTTACCAGATGCTTTATCCAACAAAAGCAATCAAACCAATAATAGGGCAACAATATTCAAGTGCTGTGACAAGTCCCAGTTAGTCTAACACAGCACAAGGTTGTTGTTTTTTTTTACAGGGACATACACTTTATTATGTGCACAGTTATATAACATTTAAGAGGTATGTACACACGCAACTAAAAATTATATAATAAAAAATGTATATATAATAGATATACTATTAATATATATATATATATATATATATATATATATATATATATATATATATATATATATATATATATATTAGAAACCTCTAATAAAAAGGGGAAAAAAAGAGTTAAGGCCCATTTACACCAAGGACGATAACTATAAGTGCTCCTTTTTAATTTTACTTGAGTAAAACCACAAAGTACTTGATTTTTTATTGTACTTTAAAAGTAAAAAGTACTGATCGATAAACCATGTTTATTATCTAGCTTGCACTAGTCAGACTCATTAGTCAACACTAATAAGAAAGATTAGTGCAGACTATATAGCCTAGTATGGTATATAATATTGATCTGCAAATAAGCTAACTTTTTATTTTATCACCAACACTATAAAAACATTAAACTTCAATATACTAAAATATCAATTTAACTTACTGATAATTGAAGTGTGCAAACAGGTAAAATAATAGTATTTTAAAAATAAGGAAAAACAAAGTTTGTGTAAATGTGACATACAAACATACTAGTTTTATATCATTTGTAACTGCTACAACAGCGGGGAAGATGCATGAATTAATTGGCGATTTTAGGAAAAACAACGCCTACCCCGTACAGACGCCACACAAATGCCCACATTCAAAGAAATCAGTTAGCTGGCCCTTTTACAGCAGATTTACTTCACAAATAATTTATTTAATTTCATTTACAATAATCAGTATTCAGTACTAAAATTCAGCGTCAGTAACCTACTTTCTGCACCATCATGCTGGCAATATCCTGGTTCTTGGCTCGTTTTGACTGGATCATTGAATCAGTCAGTTGTTGATTCATGAACAGCTATTCGGGAATGAATCGTTTAGTGTGATTTGTCAACCAATTCAAGAGGTTATTTGAAAACAATAAGCTCGTTAACAAATCGGATACCGTTCTTGCACCTTAGGGGTGACGATTTCTTCAGCTTGAAATAATGAGGAACGATATGTTTTTATGAAATGTAGTGGAGTAAAAAGAACAACATTATGCTTTAGAATGAAGTGCAGTAGAAATACACACACATATATATACACATATATATATATATATATATATATTGAGTACAGTAACAAAGTAAAAAAAAAATTTTTGTTACAATGTCAATCACTGAGCGCATGCTTATAATAAACAGAACGATATTGTCCATTGGTGTGGACGCTAATATAGTTATTGTCATAGTTATCTTTGTAGTCATCGTTCTTGGTGTAAATGAAACTTTACAACCTTACAAGACAGCACATTTACGCATTTGACAGACACTTTTTTTTATCCAAAGCAACTTACATTGCATTCATGGTATGGTGTATGGCATGTACATTTCATACATATTTAAATGCAATAAATATTTATAAGAATTCAGGGAATGTAAGGACTAATATAAATACATATACCTTAAATGCATATGAAATTCGATTATTTTACCTGAGTCCTGTTAATGGCCACTCTTGCAAACACCGCTTGGGAAACCCCCGCCCTCTTCAACTCCTCACGCACCCAATGGTAAATTTCAGGTGACACGTCGGTGACAGGTGAGGGACATTGAGTTACTGTGGGTGGGGACACGTTGCATTTTGGAGGAGTCCGAAGTGGCGCAGGATGAGGCCCGTGTGTGTGAGGGTGTGTGAGAAATTGAGACATGGCATGCTGCTGTGAGAGGAGCTGAGCCATCACCAGACCAGGCATCCCAGCCTGCATCTGGACAACACCACGTGACTCCGCCCCACTGCCTTCCATTGGTTGCTGGTACATGGTGGGCTGGCTGGAAGATGAGGGTTGGTTGCAGTGCCTGTTCACGTCACCTGGGTAGAAGTGAAAATCTTTAGTGACTCAATATTCATTTTAAATCACTGGGGCTTTTTTAAAATTCACAGCCGAAATCAAGTTTAGATGCCGTCTGCCATATCATATATGCAGGTATTTTAATTGACTGAACTACTGTTGAAAAGTTTGGGGTCAGTAAGATATTTTTGTGAAAGAAATTAATACTTTTATTCAGCAAGAACGCATTAAATCGATCAAAAGTGACAGTAAAGACATTTACATTGTTACGAAATTTCTATTTCAAATAAATGCTCATTAAAGAATCCTATTAGAAAAATGAGCAGTTTCCACAAACATAAGAAATATGAACTGAAATGTTTTTTGAGCACCAAATCATCATTTTAGAATGATTTCTGAAGGATCATGTGACACTGACGACTGGAGTAATAGCTGCTTTGCCATCACGGGTGTAAATTGCATTATATTCATTAAAATAGAAAACAGTTATTTTAAATTGTAATAATATATATAATTAATATATAATTCACTAAATTATTGTTTTTAATCAGATAAATGCAGCATCGGTGATAAAAAGAGAGACTTCTTTCAAATAATAATAATCACACCGACCCCAAACTTTTGAACGGTTTATGAATAACAATTTGTACTACCTACTGCATAAGCTAATGTTAACGAATTAAACCTTACTATAAATTCTTACCAAAATACAAAAACAAAACAAAACGACTACTTCAAGAACGGAGAGCTGTTAGTATGTGAATTAATGAGCTATGTTTAAAAACACACAGAAAGTTGCTACTCACCCATCATAGATTTTGCCCTCTTGTAGTGTTTGTACCACTGGCCGAACTCCTGACATCTCGCAGCAGAGATACTGGCGTAGTAAGTGCCGTTTACCACAGATGAAATCATGCTCTTTCAAACAAAAATACAAGACAAGTCAATATCTGTTCATGTGCATGAAAAAAAATGACAGTCACAGAAATTTAGTAATTGGATATACTGAATTAGGCCTTGAAGTGTGCTTTGGAACTGGCTAAATGTGTCCAGAAAGAATGTGCTAAAGGTTTTTTTTTTTCTCCTTGCTAAATAGATTTAATAGCTGGTTCTCAAACTAGGGATGGATCTTAATGGTAGGGTGTATTCTTCAATGTGCTTCTTTGATCATAGTTCTGCTCTTTAACCATGAGATATGAAGCAATTAACCCTGTTTTATTCTATAGCTACATGCAATTAACTGTGTTCAAGTTAGTATGCATGTTATATGGATGGTGTACAGCTAAATATTTACAGTAGCGCACCACTTTTGTAGTGAACGTGTACCTGAGATAATGGACACTCTTTAGCCAGTGTGCTCTGATTCATCTCTTTCAGCAGCTCCTTTAGTGCATTTCTGACAGTAGAATGAGTCCACTGCTCAGCAGGTAAGTCCTCTAATTTAGAAACACTAAGAGAGAGAGAGAGAGAGAGAGAGAGAGAGAGAGAGAGAGAGAGAGAGAGAGAGAGAGAGAGAGAGAGAGAGAGAGAGAGAGAGAGAGAGAGAGAGAGAGAGAGAGAGAGAGAGAGAGAGAGAGAGAGAGAGAGAGAGAGAGAGAGAGAGAGAGAGAGAGAGAGAGAGAAAACGTGCATGAGTCAGTGAGAAAAAAACAGTGTACTTCAATAATTAATTACACTGTGGGACATTAATCACAAATTATTATTATTTCACAAATAGCTATATTATCATCTGTTTATCCTCAAAACTTTAATAACTATAATAACTTTTAATCATTTTGAAATTAGTTTTAATACTAAATTACCTGTGAAAAATGAATCATCATAAATCAGAACAGCTTTAATTCTCTAAAGTAGTTCATCATTCTGATAGGCCTGTTTGCTAAAGCCCAGAGAGAAACGTGACATTCAAAGTAAGTGTGTGAACGTTGTACCTGTGTAGTTTTATTCTTAAGGTGATGACATGGTAAAGGTCTTGTAGCATGTCTCCTACTGTTGCGTCAGAGGTGTCTGTCACAGTGGACAGAGCCACAGGGTTCCAATGGCCAACTTGAACCTGACCTAAAGCAGACATTAATGTTATTACAATATATGACTACTATATGTGATCCTAATATAGTTCCTGACCCCCTAGTTCCTTTTCTTTATCTGGATTCTGGAGTTGTTGTTGTTGTTGAGCTTTTTGATCTTGACCAAGTTCTCTCATTTACCATCAGCTTTCTGCACTTCTTTTTCTATTCTTCCTTTAACATCTTGTACCTCCTAACATTACATATTTTTCATTACTTAATTGTTGTATCAAATAAGCAAATGTCAAAGCAAATAAGCAATATATCATATTTATAAGCATAAGCATTCAAATAAATTATTTTTATTTTAAGAATAAGTTTTTACAAGCCAAATATGTTATGTTAAAAAAACATTCAGTACAGGTTAACTTAAGTTGTGTGAGATTTGACCGCCTAAATATTTTTGCAATGTTAATGCGTTTTTATTTATTGTGTAATTTAATTGTGCAGCCTTTTTAATGTCTAAATTGTATTACAAGTAAGCTGCTGTTCAGAGGTTTTGGGGTCAGTAAGATATATATATATATATATATATATATATATATATATATATATATATATTTTTTTTTTTTTTTTTTTTTTTTTAAGTAACATTTTTGATCAGCAAGGATGCATTAAATTGATGAAAAGTGATAGTTAAGACTTATAATCTTACATAAGTTTAAAGGGATGGTTTGGAGTAATTTCAACCTAGGGTCCTTTGCACCATGACCTCGAGCCAAACACCCCCCCCCAATTTTTTTTTTAAATCACGGAAGTGATCTCGACGTCCAGGTTAGCGGTAGCATAAGCCATCAGGCAAGTGTTATTTAAATAAACTCCTGATGTACTTACAAACTTTCCAATGCCTCACTTTATGAGTACAGAACCTATTTGTACTACTGTATAAGTTTGGTACCATTCCGGGCATTATTAGTGGGGTAATTTACAAGATACAACCTTGGATCCATTAGCACCTGCACTAAGCCATTCGGCTGATGTCTCTAAATAAGCTCTAACTTTAATAATGTTCGACCAAGGGAAAAAAAGCTTCTGGAGGGGTGTTTGACTCGAGGTCATGGTGCAAAGGTCCTTTGCACCATGACCTCGAGCCAAACACCCCTCCAGAATTCCTAGGTTGAAATTACTCCGAACCATCCCTTGGCTTTAAGTAAAAGTTTTTTTTTTTGTTTTTTTTTTACAAAAGGCTGTTCTTTTGAACTTTCTATTCATCACAGAATCCTGGGAAAATATACCACGGTTTCCACAAAAATAGCAGCACAACTGTTTTCAACATTGATAATATTAAGAAATTTTTTTGAGCACCAAATCAGCATATTAAAATTCAGCTTTGCCATCACAGGGGTAAATTATATTTTAAAATATATTAAAATAGAAAACAGTTCTTTTAAATTGTAAAAATAATTCACAATATTACTGTTTTTAATGTGTTTTGAATTCAATGTGCCTTGGTGAGTATAAGAGACTTCTTTCCAAAACATTAAAAAATCATTGAATTTTTGAATGGTAGTTTATGTGTAATGCACATAATGGAATATCATATGATGCAGGTCGTTTTTTTAGTCCCTCTCCACTCCATCCCATTCCTTCAGGCTTACATATTCAACTTGAATTGAGCGTAAATTATTCATTAGTGTGTGTGTACCTGTAGCCAGAGCCGCTGCGGTGTGTGTGTATCCCAGCTCTTGCAGTGCAGCTTCTGTAATCTGGCTGAACAGAAGGTCTCTCTTCAACAGCACAAATTCTGCATGCTCCGTCCTCTTCCTCTCTGAGGGTGGGACATCACTCTGCTCCACCATACAGAACACAGGAATCAGACTGCCTGTGTGGACGGAAAGGAAGAATATGATCACTCAGATAACTTAAGCAGACATGGCCCTGTATCTGTGTGTATGTCTGTGAATGGATACCTTTCCTGTGAGATGATGTTGTTTGTTTGGAGGCCAGGTTCACAGGTGTGACTCCGGGTACAGGTAGATCTCTTGGATTCTCCATTCGGGACATCTTACAAGGAGGATAAGAGGGTTCACACAGGACCGGCCCCTGGGTGCTACTAGTGGTAGCCAAATGGTCCGTCATTTTTTTTAAACTCAGCTCTCACAACTATAGAAAACAATAGTGAGGAAAGAGAGATGCTTTGGAGCTACTGAATCTTTAAGCATACATTTATATCCCAGTCCACTCCATCCCCGTCCTTCAGGCTTACATATTCAACTTGCACTGAGCTTAAATTATTCATTAGTGTTGTGTGTGTGTGTGTGTGTGTGTGTATATGTGTGTGTGTGTATATATATATATATATATATATATATATATATATATATATATATGTGTGTGTGTGTGTATATATATATATATATATATATACATATATATACATATATATATATACACATACATACATACACTGCGGAACAAAACCATTTTAAGCAAGGATAAGTGCCTAAACCACCCTGACCAGACTCGGAGACCCTCGGACAGGGTGGTCTGTTGACTGGTTCCTCTAGACAAGGGTTGGGTACTTTTTTGGCTGGTCAAGCTCCCAGCTAAACCAGCTTGGCCAAGCCGGTCGACCATATTAAACCAACTACGACCAGTAAACCATCTCAAGCTGGTTATAGATGTTTTTGTTTAGCCGTGAAGCGCCGCTACAGGTGCTGCATACATTGCCCAACCTGTGACACATAATGGTCTCGTCTTTTTTTTCTTCCTCTGCCATATTATTTAAGTCACTTATTTTTTACTTACTGCAGTACTGTTTTCCTGTGGTTTACAATCCTCCAGTCGGGTATCCGAACATGCCGACAGATCGAGCGCGCGTCCCAGGATCGCTCACTAACAAAAACACTGGCTCCAGAATCAACGCGCTGGTCCGGGGACAAGATACTCGAGAGCGGGTTTATTTCATGAAGAAAGGTTTTTGTTCTTAGTAAACGGGAAAATCAGACACATTAAAATCAATAAAATGAGGGTTACAACGAGGAAAAACTGCTAGTATAATATAATGTGCAAACACAGATCCGTAATTAAATCTCTAGGCGGCCCCACAAAGCATTACCAATATGATGTCACCAAGTACGGACCAATCAGCTTCTAGCGGAAGTGCCTTCTCACAGAATACATGACTTTTAAAGTAAAGTATGGCCATTTTAACATTTAATATTTTATGCCCTAAGCTTTGTTATTTATATAGTTTTGACTGATCAAAACTCTTATTTTCAGATATCTGATCTACAAATTTAATAAAGTTCCGTTGGCTTACATCAGAAAGAAGAGTGCTGTCAAAAATGCAGATGACAACACGTGACGTTCTATCCGGAGCTGGGAATTATGCGTTTTTATGGCTTAAAGATGAATGTAACTTTTATATAAGAATTGGGAATTTAATTTATGTTTTAACTTTAGATTCCAATAGTTATTTGTTCAATTATGTTGCATTACACTATCAATAAAGAGTTTAGGGTCTGTAAAAAATGTAGGTTATTCTTTATTTGGTAACACTTTATTTTGCAGTGTCCTTGTTACAAATGTTACATGTACTTACCATAGTATTAACAGTAAATTATGCATAATTACATGCAAATAACCCTCAACCAAATTCTAATCCTACCCTAACCCTATAGTAAGTACATGTAGTTGCTTAATATTACTCAGAACTTAAATATATATTTACACTGTAACAAAGACACCTTAAAATAAAGTGTAAACCTATAAGGTTAGGGTCTGGTGTAAAAATTGCATGAAACCATACATCAATTTTTTTATTTATTTTTTACTGTTTTTGTACATGTAACGTGTAACAAAGACACTGTAAAATAAAATGAAATGTTACTGATTATTTTGAATAAAATGAATCCCCTTTAGGTCTAAAAGCTCATTTGCATCTGTGGTGCCTGCAAGAATGCTTTAAATTGATCAAAAGTGACCTTAAAGACATGTATAATGTTAAAAAGATATCAAATATATTTAAACAGATTTTAGATATTAAAAATAATAAAACGTATTCATATATGATATATTATTAATATATATTAAAAAATGAAGTTCTTTTGAACTTTTAGCAAAGAATACTGAAAAAATGTATCACGGTTTCCATAAAAATATTAAGCAGCACAACTGTTTTCAACATTGATAATAATAAGAAATGTTTCTTAAATACCAAATCAGCAAGTTAGAATGATTTCTGAAGCATCATGTGACACTGAAGACTTAATGATGCTAAAAATCCAGTTCTGCAATCAAAGGAAGACAACAGTTGTAA
The DNA here is from genome assembly GCF_949319135.1 of Squalius cephalus. Taxonomy (NCBI): domain Eukaryota; kingdom Metazoa; phylum Chordata; class Actinopteri; order Cypriniformes; family Leuciscidae; genus Squalius; species Squalius cephalus. The sequence goes on from NC_137129.1 coordinate 30,845,685, forward strand.
TAATATTTAATAATAATAGAATAATTACTGTTTTTTATCAAATAGATGCAGCCTTGGTGAGCATAAGAGATGAGAAAAAAAGAGAAAAAAATCTCACTGACCCAAACTTTTGAATTGTAGTATACATATTAACATTCTTTACGTGCCAATCTAGTATCTGACTAATCCTAATATTTTGAGAGAAGTACACTTACAGTTTCACTATGATATATTATTTCTATATAAAAATAGTAATAAAAAAAAGCTGTGAGTAATGAGTGAGAGACAATACAATGATTGTTTCAGTTGACAAAAAGATGTAAATCAGCCTCATCAAGTGATCTCTGTGATCAATGCTTGTTTGCACCTGTACACATGACAGTCACTGTATGTGGCAATCATTCTTTTCCATAAGCTTAATCATAATGAACAGAGCTTCATTTGTGTCTTTATTTACATGAGCCTGCATACAACCATGACATACCTTCAATACATATGATTATATCACAATAAACACTTTATTTTCATATAAAAGCATGCTTTACAAGGGCTTTTTCCACAACTGCGTTATGCATCAGCTCCAGTGGCTAATCGTATATCAAAAATTACTGCACCACAGCAGTAATGATGATAATATTAACATAATGAAATAAGAAAATTCTTAATTTGTAATTTTACTGTAAATTGCTATTTATTTGAATGGGTTTTTGTTTCCAGCACTGCCTCTTCACTTGTAGCAATTGTAAAAGGCACAAATGCGGTATTGTGACCGTATGAACTGTAGAGGGCGGCATAGCCTGCTGTGTGTAATAGGCTACTTTTAACCAAGAATCGGCATATTCAGTCCTTTTGACCCATGCAAAGAAAATTATAACCTCTCATTTCTTTTTGGTCAGCTTTTCGTTCAGCTGTTTTGAGTACTATTATATTTACAGTAACCCACTGTTTAATACCGTAGGCCTAATATCCAAGTGTATTATGGCAAGACACCCTGGATGAATAAGGTAAAAAAAAAATAACTAAAAGATATCAGCATACTTAACCAGTTGATTGATTACATTAAGAATTGCAAGTTTTCTGAAATGTTATGTTTAAATATGGAAATGAGGCATTATCTAATTAAATATGTGCATACATTTCTAGAACAGAAATCTGAACATTGGATAAAGCTATAGGTTCAAAATTGTTTCTTTTTTTTCTGGACATAGTAGAGTCAAATGTTTTCCAGAGGGGATTTTTGGATATCTCTTTTTATCACTTCAGAAAATACTGTCAACAGCCAGAAAAAAAAAGAGAAAAAAACAAAAAACATTTTCACAATTTTTGGGGGGAATAAAATGTTGTATAAAATCAGGCCAATTATAATATGAACAAACCCCTCTGTAAAAGCCTTCAGAATGTAGGTAGGAATAAAACTTTAAAGTTTGGTGTATGTGTTGCTAAAGTGGAGATTTCTGACTCGGAGCAAGAGAAAAAACTCATTTTGAGAAAAAGGCCTTTAAAGATATACAGTGTAATTGAAATCTACAGATGCAAATATATAAAGTGGTATAAAAGATACTTAAAAGTGTGTTTTGGATGTTTTCTTTCCACTAGTCTGAAAAAAAAAACCTTTACAAAAAGCTAAACAGCCCAAAATCTCAAAATTGACAGATGCATGAAAAAACCTTGTTTTTGCCTGAGTCTGGCCTTAAATGGGCTGCGCCAATGGAAATTGCCAATTGAAATAAATAATTTCCCACTCTTTGGTTCAAACCGGTGCCTGCATTGACAGTTTTTTTCTCCTTTGAATAGACTAATCATGTTGTACACAAAATACAATAATACAGGGTAACATGCGAGATGCCCCCCAAAATGTGGATTTACTTTTAAACTGTAACATATAGCATGTGCAGGATGATGATATGTTAGGAAATAAATAGAAACATTTTCTAATTATTTGTTATAGGACAAAATGTAAAATATTAAAAGAGGGGTAAGATGATTAATACGATAATTCTTATTAATATTTATGTGTCATTAATGTAAAATACTAAATCAACTATTCTATTTCAATTTTTTATTTTGACAATTTAGTCAGAGCAGAATCCCAGTAAAAGAGATTTATCTGAAAGGTAAAATTATTCTATGACCTACAGGCATATCAATATTTACATATTTTGGGATGTCATCTTACCCTATTTTACCCTATCTCTCAAACAAGTTCCTGGAGGCCTCTTAACCTACACATTTTGGTTGTAAAGGCTATATCATTCTCGTAGGCTACTACAACAGCATGACTTATTAACAACAACATAAACAACAATCATCGTCTGCACCATTTTCTTCGTCTTCACTATTCCCAGAATCCTCTGTCATCATCACCTGCTCCTCATCACCCTCATCATCATCATCACCGTCACCTGTTGTCTTTGTCATGATCTGTGTATTTAAGTTCCTCTCACTCCTTTTCATTGCTGGTTATTGTTTGAGCACACGCTCACTGTTTCGTGGTTTTCTTTATTATTAATAAACCTTTGCTATTTTGTATCTTCGATCCGTGGACGTTACAATTATGTAGTCCTTTGCTTAATATATTGTATATTTGGATGTTGGTGGTGGTCAGATATCCAACTTTTGTGGGGTTCCAGGACTTGGTTAAACTGTAAATGCTGTGTGCAGCCCACTGAGACCAGCTGTGTAACTGTATTAACGTGATGTGAAATAAACTGTGCTCAACTCTGACTGAACTAGGCCATAATGTGAGAATGATTAATTACCTTTATGTTAACAATGCACAAATTTGGGTATGGGTTTGTAGGTTAGGCTACTAACATTTAATACTTTTTTCTGAATATTGAACATTTTATGTTTGTTTTTTGTTTTTTACTTTTATGGATGGCTATCCCTTTCAAAAAAATATTCGACCTTCTCATCTGAGCTGTCTCAGCGGTCTGACACCGATCGTCAATCTCAAAATATTTGAGATGACCAATCAAATCAAAGTAGGTGGGCTTTATTGACAGAAGCTGCTAAACGCGAATTCCAGCGGGACTGTTCAGTTAACAGGCATAAGTGTGAGTTAATATGTAGCCTAAGTGGCCTAGCTAAACTAAATGTTACATATTTTACAACCGTTTTAGGATAGAAATGTTAAAAGACCGAAAAAAAATGAGTACAATCAGGAGTACAAACTTTTGTCTAATTTCGCCATTTTGAATTGAAAATAGGCCTATATAATTTACGTGTTTCAGCCTAATGTAATAGCCTAATTAGTAGCCTAGGCTAACTAATGTGAGGGAAGAAACATTAACGAAGCGTTAGCCTTAAGATAACGAATGTGCAGTAGGCCTATTGCGAATGAATTGAATAAACTTAGGCTACCTCGCTTTCCTGGTCTTCAGTAAATTAACTTGTCTAAGAAAATGATTGGTAAAACATAAATATCAGTTGACCCTATGTTCACTTTCTTCACAGACAGACGGAATTGAAAAGACTATCAGTCAGCTTTATGAGGGGAAGAGACAGCGCGAGATAAGGAGACTGATGGAGATGAGGAGAGAGCAGGTATTGACAAATAATATACTGCCAGTGCCAACTGACATGGGTTTAAAGCTATTATCCATTTTTTTTTGTCCTTCAAACGTCTTAGTTAAAATGCACATGTAGATCTCGGGGGAGCTGCTCCCAAGTTACCCCCCCTAACTAGCTCACATTTGGGACTTATGTGATTATAAAACCCTGCATACGACCCTGATTCGCGACCCACAACGGCTTCAATCTCCAGTCCCACGCGCCATTTGTATAGACTGCTCGCGTGCGGCGTGCCATTTACCTGAATCGCACCTGCGGGCGTCACTCCCAGTGACACGGGCGCGCGCATCCTCCGTCCTGCTCGCGCGCTCGTGAGAGAGCGGGATCCTTCTTGCTGAAAGCTCAGTTTCACCGGTGTGCTTCAAACTGTGTCTACCTTTGTCTCTGACAACGCCGCGTCAGTTTGATGGGGAATTCGATATCAGGGCGGGAAAATGCCTGTTATGAAGGGATTGCTCGCGCCGCAGAACACATTTTTGGATACTATAGCGACGCGTTTTGACGGCACACGTGAGTTATTGCGATGGCATTTTACCTTGTTTGTGGTCAAAAACTATTTTGGGGTTCTAATGAAACGATTTTTTTTCTTGAGCAGGACATAAAGTATTTTTTTTTTTGATTGTTAAAGTAGACAAATGTTTGTCAGAACAAGTACACTGTAAAAAAAGGTAGGCTACAGCATTTACTTTTAAATTAAATTACGATTATATTAAAAACAGTATGATTAATTATACAAATATGTTTAGAAATGAGCATGTAGGATATATAAATATTTTCTTTTGACTGCTTGTTGTGATTTTGAAATGCTTAATATTTTGTTATTCCTTTACCTTCAATAAACATTTGATCACAAAAAAAGAAATGAGCATGTAGGATTAGCTTCTTTAAGTCGAATCAAACAAAATGAGTATGTACATGGATAATATGAAAAAATCAAGCATAACTCTTGGAATAAAAAAAACAGTGCTTATACTAGTACTAAATAACTTTTGATTTATAACTCAACTTTAAAAGAGCTATGTTTGTTTGTTCTTTCTGTTTACATGGTTTTAAATGTATTTAATGTACTAAATTTCATATGCTATGAGAAAGGTACTTGTACTACTGTCGACATCACATGAATACTAAAGAAGCACTCAAAGTAGACGATGATTGAACTCATCTCGTCATCATATTTCGTATATATGTATATAATATATATATATATATATATATATATATATATATATATATATATATATATATATATATATATATATATATATATATATATATATATAATATGATGTCAAGATGAGTTCAATCATTAAGTGAACTGACAGCACTAATATATATATATATATACCCTTTCCAAAAAATTAGAATATCATGGAAAAGTTTATTTATTTCTATAATTCCATTCAAAACGTTAAACTTCCATAGATTATAGATTCAGGGCCCACAGCTTAAAGGATTTCAAGTATTTAGTTGTTTATTTGTACATAATTTGGGCTTCCAGCTCATAAAACCCACGAAAACAGGATTTAAAAAAATTAGAATATTACATGAAATCACACAGTAATTACACAGTGATACCATGGTCATTGAACCAGGTTTTGGTTATTTTGGCAGTGTGGGCAGGTGCAAATCCTGCTGGAAAATGAAGGAAGCATGAAGTGCTCTGAAAATGTCCTGGTAGACGGCTGCGTTGACTCTGGATTTAATAAAGCACAGTGGACCAAAGTCCTCTTTTCTGATGAGAGCAAATTTTGCATCTCATTTGGAAACCAAGGTCCCAGAGTCTGGAGGAAGAATGGAGAGGCACACAATCCAAGATGCTTGAAGTCCAGTGTGAAGTTTCCACAGTCTGTGTTGGTTTGGGGAGCCATGTCATCGGCTGGTGTTGGTCCACTGTGCTGTCCACTCAACGCAGCCGTCTACCAGGACATTTCCAGAGCACTTCAGCATGCTTCCTTCAGCAGACAAGCTTTATGGAGATGCTGACTTCATTCTCCAGCAGGATTTGCACCTGCCCACACTGCCAAAAGAACCAAAACCTGGTTCAATGACCATGGTATCACTGCGTAATTACTGTGTGATTTCATGTAATATTCAAATTTTTTGAAATCTTGTTTTCGTGGGTTTTATGAGCTGGAAGCCCAAATTATGTACAAATAAACAACTAAATACTTGAAATCGTTAAAGTTGTGGGCTCTGAATCTATAATCTATGGAAGTTTAACGTTTTGAATGGAATTATGGAAATAAATAAACTTTTCCATGATATTCAAATTTTTTGGAAAGGATCTGTATATATATATTAGTGCTGTCAGTATTAAAAATATGAACCAATTAATCACAAATTTTTCTGCAATTAATCACTATTAATCGAACCTAACATTAAAGTTTGTAATATATTTTTATATTGTAATATTTTCACATTGAATCTCCAAAATAATGTAGAAACAACATAAAGACTGTATATTTAAAAAAAATAAAATTTAATGGCATCTTTTTCTTAAGCACTATGAATGAAGGCCAGTATCACTGATACCAGTACTGATACTGATGTCTCTATTTATTTCTCAATTTTATCCATTAATTATAGCCATTCAACATTACAATATAATTAAAAAGCTATACATTTTTAAACATGTAATAGGCTTTATAAAATTCCAATCTTTGATTAACATTAATGACAGACAGCAGCAGGTTTATTAGGCTGCTGTCACTTTAAAGGGTACATAACATGTACAGTTTCACCTAATCTCGTGTTAATCTTGAGTACCTATTGAGTAGTAGTGCATCTTTAATATCTCCAAAAAGTGTTTAGTTTTATTATATTTATAAAAGGAAAATACAGTTTTCCGATTCTCTCCGAAAAAAGCCGAGCTCCTGGAGGCGGAGCTATAGAGTCAAGCGGTAGTGCTTGATTTCCAGCAAAAGACAGAAATCTGATCCAGTTGTACTTACATGAATGGGGTCTTTTATCACTGGGACCGCTCCACGTTTTAATAGCAAACGATTTGCAAATCCAGCGTCGACCTGGGCCTTGTTAATAAAACATTCGTCACTGAAATGACCAGAACACACAACCGCACTTCCTACACTCCGTTGCTGCCCCGGAAAAAACAAACTGCATCCACTGTCTGTTCCTGTAACACTGGGTTCTTTGGAAAGCTGAACACGGTAAGCTTTCCCTCACATCCAAAAACACACTTTTTTGGAGACATTCTTGAACAAATCCTATGCAGCGCTGCCGATGATTTCCTGTTGAAGCGCGTTGATGTGCGCGGTCTCGCTCTCCTCTAGTCGACGTGTGCGCGGGCGAGCTTTTCCGAGAGAAATGCTCGTATAAGGAGTTCCACTCTCATCTACGTCATTAGATCCACGATCGGAAAAAAAACAGCCGAAACTTGTACCAACCCGGAAGTAAGATTTTCGGCACAGAAATTCTCCGTTATTCGTCCAAAATATTTTTTTTAAACTTTGCCCATGTTTAGCTTGAGAATCCATCTCTTTAACACTGTAAACAACTCTGAATACATGAAACACCATTGTACCCCCCCTTTAAGACCTGACGCACATGACTTGGATCTGACTGATGTTTTCTCACAACGCTTTGTTCATTTAACACTTTTTAACTAATTTAAGAGTGTGCTCACGGGGATACTCGACAAAACGGGAATTTTGAAATAAATTTGTGTGTTTTTATCTGTTCAAGCGCAAATGCGGCATTGTCTGAAGTGGCATTATGTGCGCGCATTTCAGGTGTTTGTTCCAAGCGTGCCGCACAAGCCCTGAAAAGTGAAGCCAAAACGTCTCGATCACCCTCCGGTGACTGGTCCTAGTATAGGTCATAAGCCTCTCCTTGTTATTCAACGGGACGTGAGACCAACTAAACAATTAAATTAGCCTACACTTCAAATATATTTTTTCCAAAGGTGGTTTCTTTCATTTGCTGTCGTTTTTATCACGCTGATGTAAGTTCAAGTGTCTGTTTCAAAAATAAGTTGGTTTTTAGTTAGTTACGTGATGCTGTAAAAACGGTGGTGTAACGTCATGATTGACAGCTGTGATTGACATGTTCTCTGAGTGAAGTCACTGAAGCACCAACGGACATTTTTTTCGGGATCTTCGGAGGACTGAGGAGATTGTATTTACTTTATTTTAACAAGCCTCTTGTCGTACTGCAATCAATTTTTAAAAAAGTGCACTCGGGGAGAGTGCATTCTGCGAGAGTGAGGGTGGAGCGTTGATTTCGCGGCTTTGCTTCCTGCTCACTACTGCGCAGGTCTGGTCCCGAGATCGCTACTGCGCAGACTCAAGTTCCAAGATGTCAGCGCCATATTCGGGACACTGGCGGCTTCAGTTCTCACCAATGGAAGAGAGCGAAGGGGCGTCGTCCATATTTTTTTACAGTCTATGGTTTGTTCACAGACAGCGTGCCAGTAAAGACTTTTTTTTGCGTCGTATCACGCTTAAATGGTTTTATAGCACTTGAATGAATGATAGTGTGATCATACTGTATACTGTAGAGCAGCCAAAGGTTGACAGGAAAAAAAACGGATGCTGCATTAATTGCGTTAAATACTTTTACAAAATAAAGACATTCATTTGTACATTTTAACTCGTTAAGCTGAAAAATTTTAATTGCAAAATTAACGCGTTAATTTTGACAGCCCTGAAATGTCAAAATGAACGTATTTATTCAGTTAAAGTAGATTGCTAATGAGAGACAGATACCAATGCCACACGCGTGTCCTGCGGATAAAAAGAAATTTCATTCTACCTAACGCAAGTGCTGAATTACTACTCACACAGGTCAGTTTATTTGGCGAATTAAACTTGTGAGGTAACGCAGCGCTGTTACACTTGGACTAACGTTACACTATCACACTAAATTGCATTTGAGTGTGTTGAAAGTTATAATGTTATTCTATGTGTTAGTTTGTTGGCTGTATGAGACTAGCAGTAAGCTAGATCAGCATTAGAATAACAAGTTGTCATTTCATCATGTTGTTGAGCTATATAACATTGATTTGTTTTATGTACATTTGCTCACCTGTCTAATAAAGTACACGCAAGAGCGGCCGTCTCTGTCAAGTCGAAGTTAGTCGCAGACGTGGAGCTCTCGGCATTTCGAAAACGCCACGTCGATATTGATCCTCGTTTTATTTCTCCCTTTGTCCCAAAGTCTGCTTGCCATGGTCCATAATGTTTGAACGAAACAACAACAGCGTGTGCTAGACGTAACGCAGTTGTCCATGTCTGTCGCCATGGTTACTATGGCAGTACAAGCGGAAACCAGGGATAACGCGGATATTACTTCATTGACAGGCAACAATGACCAGGGACGAGCCATTATTTCAAATAGGAATTTCTCTGAAATTAAAAATCTTTGGGAATTTTGGGATATTGTAAGTGCACAACTGCAGGACATATATCACACTGTGCAAGTGATTTTTGGATATTTTATTACAATATAGAGATGCACCGATTACAATTTTCTAGGCCGATTCCGATTTCCGAGTTTGACCTGCCGATACCAATTTTAGCCGATTCCTATTTCATATTTTCTAACCACTTTACAGCAGACACAAATATTTATTTTTAATAGATTAAATCTTTTCTTCAATAGAACATTTTACATTTTGCATAGAACATAGACCATGTTTTGAACAGATAATCGCTATAACATAGAACTATATAAATTACTCCTGGTGTGTGAAATTCACACACATCTAAAGTGCAGTGTTATGGAAGAACCATTTCCTTCTTTTCACATCCAATATCCAACAACAAAAAAAGTGATATATTTAGCAAACTAAACTTCTGTATGAAAACAGGGAAAACAGGTAATGGTAATAAAATAATATATAAATAATAAAAAATAAAAAATATATATATACAGCATATAGCCTTGCAGTATAAAGATATTTCTCAAAACACACACACAGGCCTATTGCAATCACTTGTACATCAATGGCAAGTTTTCTTCGCAATCAGAAGCATTTCTGCTTTGTCACCATAGTCTGTTTCTTCTCTCATCTGCCAAATGTCCAGCCAGGCTAAACAAGCGCTCACTGTCAACGCTTGTACATGGCGCAGAGAGGTAAGCTTGGGCAAGTGGAGCAAGTGCCGTCAAACGATTGGGAAACTGAATAATAAAAACAAGTTTAAATGGGAAAAATTGCTTCATTTTCTTTTCTGACGTAGCCTACTCCAGTTCTTGTTAAAACACACTAGACATGCAAATTCTGTGCATTTTGGGCACTTTTTGTGTGAAATCATATTTATTTTGTCCATCAAAAGTGTGCTTTCACTTGAAACTTTTCCAATTGAGCGTGAGCAACGCAGCAAAAATAGACTCGGCGCCGAAACCAACGCTTGCACGCTCACGCGCTGCTCCTGCTCCCGGTATGAATGCACTCATTGATTAACATGCACACCGAAAAAAATACGCTCTGCTCACGCGTGTGGTGTGAAACGCCCGTAATTCACAAGGTTTCCTACATGTGCGTTCCGTGTGCATTTGACCGGCATAAAATCGGCATATGTCAGACTGACCGGTCAATCGGTGCATCTCTATTACAAAAATCTTACATATTGTACCTTTAATGCAATTAATGCAGCATCTATTTTTTTCCTGTTAACCTTTGTCTGTGCTCCATCCACAATGTGTTTTGTTGAAAGTTTTTGCATTGAAAGCACAGTACTGCTCTCAAACTGAGCATCTGCTCACTCAGCACCATGGACAGCGTATGAGGGTAACCCTGGCTAGATCAGTCAAGCACTTGCGCTGCTTTGATGCTTAGATCAGTGGTTCTCAGTCCAATCAGCCGCCCAGGACTGCACATTTTATTTGACACCCATGTCAGGTCTTCGAGGTAGCCTACTAATGAACTGATGAGTTGAATCAGGTTTGTTAGATAAGGAAGCCTTCCAAAATGTGCACACCCACTTACTTAGATGGCAATACATCACTTGGCTGTCCTAATGTTTATTTTATTTTTATATAGAGCTCAAGTAGGGTTGGTAGAGATAACAATCGGAGGGCTGTTTAATTAAAGTTTAGACCAGATCATGCACGAAAAAAGATATGCTTAACGTCCTGATGAAATCCCTTGCGTGGCCCCAGGTAACGACCAACATTGATCAAATATAATTGGTCGACCACAGAGCAGTCAGGCGGTGTTTCATCTCGAGGTGTGTTGTGCTTTGTAAAAACGAGTCTGCTTGCTTGAGATCTGGCTTTCTTTTGTGCGATAACAGTTTACAGCTTTCACAGAACAAATCCTATCAGCTTTTATCATTTTGTTTTGGTGTCCTAACAGAAAAAAACTTGTACCATCCTGCCTTATCACTACATTCAGGTAACTTGTTTTCCCCCATCAAGGTCTAAGGTTTGAGAAATGAGGATCGAGAATGTTTTATTTTAGCACTAGGAGAGAGAGAGCTCCCACCACAGGAATCCTTCTCAAGGGACATGGTGTCCTCTGGGCTGCTGGGTCCATATATTACCAAACTGTGATGGCGTACACCCATGTGACTGGTTTGTCCTTCAGGGGAGACTACCTGTATGGCTGTCACACCTTGGGCTGCCGCAGGTAACGTGGCTGAGAATAGCACAAAAATGGCTGGAAATAGTGCCTGCCATATTGGAAGGAAAGTGACAACAATGACACAGGGGGGGATAATAGAGAACATTCCGTTAGGCATCATCCACAGTGGCTTTCCAAAAATGATACATGTGGAGAGCATTACCTGGAGGTTGTGTGTGTATATATATATACATATATATAATAATAAAGAGAAAACAAATATTTTAGGAATCTGTCAAATAGTTGTTTAAAACTAAAAATGTTATTGTCATTTATTAGGCAAATAACAAACTGAAACAACTAAATAGTCTTTATTCACACAAAATAACCAAAAAACGTTTAAATTTAATAAAAAATTTTAAAATATGTTGGATGCTGTCCTTTTGGCCTTGATAAGAGCTTGCATTCTTGCTGGCATTGTTTTTATGTACAGTACTTTTCCACAGTCTCTGTTGACTGACTTCCAAATAGTTTCTAGTTCCAAAGACTTGCTTTTGATGGAACTTTTGTGCAATCTATCTTTGAATCCACTAAATTCCAAATTTGTTCAATAGGATTCAAGTCCAAATTTTGACTTGGCCAACTGTGACTAAAGATCTTATCCATACTGCTGGATTAACCATTATAGAAACATAAAACATTATTTTAGTAATCAACAATACTGTGAGTTTAGGGCAGCTGTGGCACAAACCTTACATTGGGTGGTGGTCTAATAAATAAATAAATAAATATATGTGTGTGTGTGTGTGTGTGTATCTATATATACACAGACACCACACACACACACACACACACACACACACACACACACACACACACATATATATATATATATACAAACACAAACTTTAATTTTAGAATCGATTAATCACGATTGACAGCACTAATATATATACTGTATACATATTCTCAATTGAAATTAGTAGAGGCTTTGACTTATATAAACAACATTAAAAGCGTGCTTTTCACCACAGGGGGACTTTAAGATAAAGTATAACCAAAAGTCAGGCTTGAACAACAAGTTTTTTTTTTTTTTTTTTTTGTGAACTGTCCCTTTAAAAATTGGGTTCAGGACTTTGAAAAATGACACATTTTGAGAAATAGCAAAAGTGATGCTTTCCTTAGCAAGCTCCACTAATTACAGCCTTTACCTCATAATTTTGTGCAACATCTGAGTTATATTAGAAAGCATGCTGACTTGTTGTTGTCAAGAGAAACTATGTAAGCTATTACTCCCCTCTGCAGCATCATGATGTGTGTGCTTGCTGCTATGCGTTAATATTCCATCAAGACGAAAGACTTCAAAATACTCTTTTCACGCAGGTACCTGTCATGACAGCATATGGTGGGTAATTACAGTAAAGCAGTCTGTGTGTGTACCAGTTTGCGTGCGTTTGCAATTGTGTGTTACCCAAGGAAAGAGTAATTTAGAGTAATTTTGTCCTTTTAAAAGAACACTTCAAGTAGATGCTTCTGTTGGTAAAATCACAATGCGGAGGGTTAGACACCCAAGTCAGGTAATGGAGAAATTTCAGGCGGTTCACTCTTGCATGTAATGCATAATCACACTGCCAGTGAACTCAACACGTATCAGACACAAAATGAGGAAATTGGCATGTCTGCTGCATCTCTTCCAGTTGGGAACAGATCTGTAGGTTTGAAAGATGGTGAAAATGCAGCTCTAGACTGGGAGAACAATGCGAGCATGTTGTTTGAACTTGGGATAGAGATGTCAGTGTGCTGTGCTGTTCTTCTGTTGTTCCCCAAACTTCACACAGAGCTGAAACTGAACTCATCAGTCACCATTAGGGAAGAGAGACAGGGACTGGAACCATAAGAGGGAAAACATAAATGGCAGAGCAAAAGAAAGAATGCAGGGAAACAAAGAGAGAGAACATGGAGTATGGTCTCTTACCTTTGTGTTATATGACAACATTATTGGATGGAAACATGCAGGACACCATGAGGATGCAGTTTCAGCAGGGTTATTCACACGTGTCAGACCAGAATACAGATGGAACTCACTCACAGTCTCTGAGAATGGAATTCCGGAATCGTGCCAGTCTAGACTTTCAGACCTTGCTATCTTCCTTTGTCTTATTAACATTCTAACAATACTTTTTTTTCGAAGCATGAATTGAAACTTAATTTGAAGGACCCTGCTGAGACTGTGACAAAAGATTATGTAAGCACAACAGATTAGCCAAATAAACAATTGAACCTATTAGATGCGATGTAGCGATTTGAAACTCTTCCTACAGAAGTGCAATTGCTGCTTCGTTTATTTCTGAAACGATTTTATCACCATGTACAGATGGTTTTAAATTAGTGTGTTCAGTTTCTTGTCAGCTCTTATCATGCCAGTAGAGCTCAGCCTTGAGTATTTAAAGTGGTTGTTTTTACTGAGATTCGTGAGGCAGTTATACATAAAAACACACTTAATTGTCAATAAAGGAGAAGTCAAATATGTTTTTCCTCTCTCTGTGCTCAAACCTGTTTTCAGATGTCAGTGTAAGAAATTATACAAGATACATTATACATTGGACTTTTTCAAGGAAATAGGATTCAGAACAAGAAGATAGTCAAGATCTCAAGCCTGCCAAATCAGGGCCATGCCAAAAACATACTTAATCATAAGCCTTCTACAGCTCAGCGTCTGAATACTTAATGGCTTGGTGTATACTGTGCACTATACTGTATACACTGTTATTGTTGTTTTTTACAAGAGATATGTGGAGCAGTATGTGTAATGCAATGAAATGTTTAGAAGTTATCACATTTCATTCAGTGGGAAACGTCCGGTTATTACCTTGGAAAAAATGGTAATATTTAGCCTTTTTTAAGTTTGTGTAGAAGCCATTAAGAGAACCATTTGTAAGCAATTTGATTTAAAAAAAAATTTGCATAAACATTGTTAAAGGGATAGTTCACACTAAAATTAAAATTTTGTCATTAATTACTCACCTCATGTCATTCCAAACCAGTAAGACTTTCTTTCATCTTCGGAACACAAATGAAGATCTTTTTGATGAAATCTGAGAGCTTTCTGTCCCTCCATAGACAGCTACACAACTGACACTTTGATGCATCAAAAAGTTCATAAATAGATCATAAAACTAATCCATATGAATTGAGCGGTTTAGTCCAAATTTTCTGAAGAAATTCGATCGCTTTATATGATAAACAGATTGAATTTAGGCTTTTATTCACATATAAACATTGATCAGCAAACATAAACAGAAGCTCATAAAAGTCAGTGGGGTTTAATGTTTTGGACCCTACTGACTTTCATTGTAATGACAAAAACCACTGAAATCCTCCTCAAAGTGTCTTTGCGTTCTGAAAGAGAAAGTCATTTGGAACAACATGAGGGTGAGTAAATGATGTTGGATATTTCTTTTTTGAGGTTAACTGTCCCTTTCTGTCATTATTTTTGTAATGACAACTTTAATGTAATGGCAACTTTAAATTACAACTTTAACTTTTGATGTTAAAGATGTTTTTGATTGATTCAGATGTAAAAAGGTGCAGCTAAGATTGTGCCCACGTCAAGTTTAGAACATTGCATTGTCTGATACAGTATTTCATACAGTGTAATCTGGCTGTATTCTGCTTAAAATGTAAGACTGCATTGCAATAGAAGGTTCCAACATCTGTTCTGCTATTCCCTCTCCCAAACATTTCTCTCTTTCTCAACCGGTTCTCTCCATCCTTCCCTTCACTAATCATACTGCCTCTTTAAATAGCTCTCAGGTGTTCCTGTTTGGGACATAGGCTCGCAAGATGGGGACAGAGGGAGGAAGTGTGTGTGTGTGTGTGTGTGTGTGTGTGTGTGTGTGTGTGTGTGTGTGTGTGCGTGTGCGTGTGTGTGCGTGTGTGTGTGTTTGTGTGTATTTTATACAGCAATCTGGGGCAGATGAGAAATATGGACATTCCCCCCTCTCTCTCCTGCCTCACCACCTTTTTCCCCTCCATTTTTCCGCATGTTTTTCAGAGTTGAAATGCAGTTTTTCGCATAAACACACAGATACACACACCCTGTTTTTACAGCCTGGATTCAATCTGTCCAATTAAACATAAACTGACAGAGTAAACCACATGAGGTCTGGTATGGAAGTGAGAGAGTATAATTTTTTTTTTTTGCTTGTGCACATTGTCTGTGACTGCATACATGAAAACGTGTATGTGAGGATAGGAGAAGGACACATATTGCACAACAAACATATACATTGTGCGCATATATTTATATAAAACATGAATATGCTTAGATACACTCACACAAACACTCTGCTACAACTTGGATTGAACAAGTGGGTCTTTTCCGGCTGTTTTCGTTCCGCTGGCCCAGAGGTTATGACCTGGGAGTGAGTAGATGGACAGTAAGATAGAGAGATTTCTCTTCTGGGATGTGCTGTCTGTAAATGTGGAACTGGAATGGCTAGTAGGCCCACTTTAGCATGCATCAATGTCAGTCATTGAAAAAATCCATAACTACTACCATTTTCAATCCCTATTTTTGTATGTTTTTGTTCTATTAATTCTGTCATAGTGCTTAATCTATGCCACATCAGTTGGGTGTAAACAAGCAAAAAAAAAAAAATAAACGTTGTTTGAATAAAATAAAAATTTTAAATAAAATTTTACAATGCTATTTTTATGCTAAATGGCCGATAATCAATTAAACAATATTATACAGATGGACTACTACTAATTTAGAATATAAAAAATAAATAATTTAGATATAATAATGTACAGTATGTAAATATTTTCTCTCTGAAATCTGCAATAGAAAAAGTAGACTGTTTGAATCATGGACGCGCTAAATAATTATGTATTATAAATTTTTAAGGCCAGACAAGTAGTTTGTTGAGGGTTGATTTGTAAAGAAGAACTACACGCCTGCGCACATATATATTAAAACGCGCATACCTATGGACTGAACACGTGATGCGCATGTGCGCGACGTCAGTGTTTGCGCAGAGGTTGCGTAGATTTGCGCAGAGATAATTGATAATCGTTTGCACCTTGGAACCTATTTCCGGGAGTGCGTTCTCGAGCCACCAGGCACTGTTTTGTGTGGATGGGCGGCCGGAGCACTGTGTGTTTTCTGTTAGAATGGTGTCGCGTTAGCGGCCCCTAAGTTAATAACTAATGATCTTCGCAACAGAAGTGAATCAATCAATCAAAACTAACTTTAGCTGGACAATAACTTTATTCTAGAGCTGCTGTAAAGCCAAAACAATCTCTGTTACTGTAATTTCCTACTATCACTGTAAAGCTGCTTTGAAACAATTCATATTGTTAAAAGCGCTATATAAATGAAGATGATTTGACTTGACATGAATGAGATGAAAATAAATGTAATCGTAGAGGGGAAATCTCTGGGATGCTGTTTAGAGAGTTATATCCAATGGATTTAAATGATTGGTTGTGTTTTATACCAGAGAGTTTGTATGTCTTTGCTATTGTTACATGCATTTTTAATGAGGACCTATTATGCTATTTTTCGTTAGTGTGTTGCTGTTTGCCCATGAAAAAGGTCTGCCAAGTTACAAAGCATAAAGTCAACTCCAAAGGGATTAGTCACATGTCACAATATTCCTCATTTAAAAAATTCCCACCCAGGGCATATGCAGAAAAGGACGAGGCCTGATTGAGTTACTTTAGTAGTGTTGAAACTCTGAAGGAGTTGACCAATCACAACAGTCTGGTCCAGCCAACCAATCAGAGCACATTAGGTTTTTCGGAAGGATACCCTTGTGAAATAATTGTACACTTAAGCACAATTTATTCGTATGTACTTCAGTATAACTAAATGTATTTGTGGCACGCTATAAATTGTACTAAATGCATTTTAGTTGTCCAAAAGCAGTGCCGAAGTTCAATTAAAGTTGTATTAAATATACTTGTTTGTGCTAAAGAGGAACTATTCCAAGTATACTTAAGTACACTTTAAGTATCTACTCTTGTATTTAGGTTTTGAAATGCAGAATTCACTCAAACTTCAAATGTATTTCGGTGACATTACAATTGCATTGAACAGTATTGAACATACTGTAAATATTATACTGATAACAAACTGGAGTTACTTTGAGTTCTTCCTTTAGTGTTACAAGTATTACTATAAGCAAACAGATTTTTCCATCAATGACAGCACAAATTATAAGTATTTAAAGACTGCAAATTGCAGAGAAAAGTCTCAATATAGGTGCAGTAAACTGGGTGTGAAAATAAACGCAAAACGGCCTGTATATAACACGAAAGTGCATTAAACTTGAAGCTGTTGAAGAAATAAAGCCAGCAGACACAACATTCAATAGCCTATCATCTGCAGAATGTTTTGCTTCCCTTTTTTCTGACATGATCTGTCATTAACGCTGCAGGAAGCAATTGCATAAGCCAGGACAACATACGTTTTATTCTTGTGCACGCACTAAAACACAGACAGTTCCGTTCGTCGGTGGAAGAATGTGAACGTGCAGAACTGCTTGAGTTTCAGTGTGTGCGGATGGAATAAAACTATCCGTGACATTTCTCTGCTGATTGTCTCAGCACACTTCAACTCTCAGGGCCCTATCATACACCCGGCGCAATGCAGCACCAGGTGCGACGCAAGTGTTTTTTGCTAGTTTCAGCCCGACGCAGTTATCATTTTCATGTCCTGCGCCACGTTGTTTAAATAGCAAATGTATTTGTGCCCATCTGTTCGCCCATGGCCGTGCTAGTCTGAAAACAAGGTGTGTTCAGGCGCATTGTTGGTGCATTTCTATTTTGAGGCAACTGAAATAGACTGCGCCATTGACCAACAAAAACCTGGTCTAAAGTCAGTGTTATTTAAAGAGCGCATTAGTAACATGCACCTATAGGCGGGTGCACAGCGCATGTACACTCTGCTTATTACACAAATAGGGATGCGCAGCAGCACACAAACATGCCAAATATTAAAATATTTGTGCGAGCGCAACTGGCTTTTAAAGGGAATGGGAGACTCTGATTGGTTTATTGCACGTTATGCCCAAAACACACCCATTACTCATTTAGATAATTGGGACAACCCTTTTAGACCATTTTTTCCGTCGTTAAACTAGCAAAAGTGGATTTGAACACGCCCTAAGTGCACGTGCCCCGTGCGCTTTAGATCATGCGCTTAGATCATTAAAATAGGGCTCTCAATGTAATGCACACCTGCTACTGATGTAAAACGCAATGAAATGATTTGGCGGTTTGATGGTCTCGCATTATGCTGTGGATTTAAATGGAACGCATGAATTGAAATTATTTTAATACATTTTACATTGCTACATTTCATTCAGTTAACATTTCTGTTTATAAAGTTGAATTGAATGAAACAATAATTGATATTCAGAGTGTGGTTAACTCAAAACTTTCCTGTAAAACTCACAGGTAGACCTCAAATGCAGTTCATTGTATTGTACATTTAATCATAACAGGTCAACAGAGGATTCAACAAAAATAAATTACTGAAGTAGTTCTTATATTTTACAAATTAACTTTATTTGCAAATTGCTCATTGTTACATTTGCGCTGTAGGTTGTCTTTGGAAATTCTGCCCTTACAGCATCTGTTCCCTAGTGAAAAAAAAAAACACCTTTAACCTTATTTCTTATTATTCTCAGGTTAGGTAAGTTGAGTCTGGCCTAAATTATAAGCATTTTAAATGACTTACAGTTCGGTCCGAAGACTTCTCTGTGGTATGTTCTTGTTCAAAGTCTTTAAAAACACTATAAATCAAGCCTCGGTAGGCAGTTTAAAACTACAAAAAAGGCAAATAAAACTATAATCACGCTTTGAATCAAAGGTGTAATCAGCTCTGGGCTTCTTGTCCTAAGCTCTGGGGTTTCTTGTCCTCCGCTCTGGGGTTTCTTGTCCTCAGCTCTGGGGTTTCTTGTCCTCCGCTCTGGGGTTTCTTGTCCTCCGCTCTGGGTTTCTTGTCCTCAGGTCTGGGGTTTCTTGTCCTCCGCTCTGGGCTTCTTGTCCTCCGCTCTAGGTTTCTTGTCCTCAGCTCTGGGCTTCTTATCCTAAGCTCTGGGGTTTCTTGTCCTCAACTCTGGGTTTCTTGTCCTCAGCTCTGGTCTTCTTGTCCTCAGCTCTGGGTTTCTTGTCCTCAGCTCTGGGCTTCTTGTCCTCTGCTCTGGGCTTCTTGTCCTCTGCTCTGGGCTTCTTGTCCTCTGCTCTGGGCTTCTTGTCCTCTGCTCTGGGGTTTCTTGTCCTCTGCTCTGGGGTTTCTTGTCTTCAGCTCTGGGGTTTCTTGTCCTCCACTCTGGACTTCTTGTCCTCAGTCCTTCTAGGCGTCGGGGGTTTAGTGACGTATCAGTATCCAAAGAGGCAATCAGCTCATCAGTCTTTTATACTCCTGTTGTTTGCCACTGAATTCAGGTTCTAATCTTCTTGATTGATCCAAGTTGTAACTTTCCCAAAGTTTCCAAGATCCTTCTCAAGGCCTCGCAGGTGCAAGCTGTCCGCCTTTTCATGTCCTTAAACTCCAGTAAACTCAACCAAGATGACTGATTTCCTTTTAAGGTTCTAGGAGTAGAACCACAATCTTGTGTGTCCTTGAGCACACACACACAAACGCACACACTTTTGCTCCTCCTTCTCGTGGGTAGGAACATGCACATAAATAAATAACTATTTCTGTACATCTCTGCCAATACAGTTGTATAAGGCATTTCTTAGGAACAAAATAAATAACAACATTGCATTATAATGCATTGTATTCAATACAATGGCTAAATATCTGTAACAAAAGGCATCAATAGACAAGTAGGCAGGGTAATTGCATTTCCTTTATATTATACAACAGTGAACTACAAATCCATTAACACATTTACTGGCATATGGCTTGAAATGTACTGATATAAATATTATAATTAAACTTTATTTGGAGTACTTCTTTATTGCACAGTGCACATTAAGCCTAAATGTGTTTTAATATCAATATTAGTAAGGATAGTAAGATCTCTGTATAATATCAGTCTATAAATGCAAGATATATAAAGTATACTTGCAATAGTTTTGTTTTAGCACAATCAAATAAGTATATCTTTAGTTGCACCTCAGCACTACTTCTGATTGACTAAAGTACATTAAGTGCAAAATTAGTTGTTCCAATTTAGCAGACTTTAAGTATACCAATTTAGCATAGTAAAAGTACAATTGCAGGGTATTTATATTAAGTTCATAAATATGTAAATGTATATGTAGTATACTTATATGTAGTAAAAAATAAATGTATTTCGAATACATTGTAGTATATTTATTTTTCACTTGGGGAGGCTTTATAGATACATAAACTAAACAGAGCATTACTGACAGACTCGAGAGGTGCTGCAATAATGTAAAATATGTGAACAAATATATATATTTTTTTTTTAATTATTCAAGCATGAAAACCTATTCTAGTAGACGTAAAAACAAAATCAAGACTTTGTAAAGGGGCTTTGTAAATGGGTCCTCCTTAAAGATAACACGCCCTTCAAGAAATCATGCTTTTAAAGCATTAAATCTTTGCCATAATCTATTGTGATATGTTGTTCATTGATAAAGAATCCTGTTGTCTAACTTGTGCCTGTCAGCCAACCAGCACTTATGAATTGTTACTCTTTTTTTTTTTTTTATTCTCCCCGTCAGTATTCTTTCACCTTTTTCTTTGCTCTCTCTTTCTGTTCTCTCAGCATCATTCTTTTCCCTGCCCTGTAAATATTTTTTTTTTCCTGTTATTTCTCTCTCATCATCTTTTTTTCTCATATCTCTCTGGGTCTGACCTTCAACACGTACACTCTTATAAATGAGAGCCTAACTTTACTTTTGCTTATGTGAGCAGAACAATTCTCAGTAAAGTCGTTCAGCACCAAATGTCTGTTGTCTCGCCACATGCACGCTTCTCATAAATGTCAGCATTTAATAATGCTCATGTGCGTTAGTCTGGGGATTCAGAGATGAGGCTCACGAGCTGTCCTTCGAGAAACGTTTACAAGGCATTGTTGCTGTATTCATTTATGATGCGTGGATGCTATTAATCTGTTTTGACACAATGACAGGGTAAAACAATAAAACAAGTCAAAATACAAAAAAAAATTATCCAGGCAGGAAATTGGTTATGCAATGAAATAGAAAGCTTTAACGGGTCTACATGTGAAAGGCATTGTTTTCTTTTTGTCTAAGATGCAAGCAAGGTCATGTGAGTTTCTTATACACAGTACTTTGCAATAGTCTTGGGCATGTTAGTATTTTCACACAAAAAAATGGTTTTAAGCCAGTTATTTAGATCACTGTAGTGTGTCAGTAGGAAATATCAGATTACATTTCCAAATATTCCTGCCATTAATTGTAATAATCCAGTGAGATTTTTGTATGCACAAGGAGTCTGACAACAGCCGGTATGTATGGGATCAATTTCCCGCCTAAAGTATTGCAGCCACGGATCAAAAAATAATAAGCGTGAATCAAAAATTGAAAAACACATGTAAAAATATATTGCACAAACTGAAAAAAATAATGCAAAATGATCAGAATAGCAAACAACATGGTCACGGATCAAAATATAATAAGCGTGAATCAAGAAATAACAAGCATGAATAAAAACTTTAAATGCATTAAAAGTTATTTTGCACAAAACTTAAATTTATGGTCATGCTTTCTTAAAAAGAAGGTTTTCCTTGGTTTTATTACTCTGTACGTTGTGCTCTCTTGCATTTTCTGCTCATATTTTACTCTTTTGTACGCTTGTGCTGTTCTTCTATTCGCTCTTCTTTCTATGTTCTGCGCTTGCTTTCCCAAATGTTGCAGTTCCAGTTTCATGTAAATTAGGGCGGGCTTAAGTGTCACCATTGGTCCACTAGTTCTAGATTGACAGCTACTCCTCTAGCCAATCAATCGAAGAGGGTAGTTGACGTCACACCAATGCGACTTGTGGCTACTCATGCTTAATTATACAGGGGAAGACGACAGTTTAATTGAACTTTACAAAGACTTTCAAGCAGTAAAGCTACAGTGTTTCATCAAAGAATTGCCGATTTTAACGAGAAATTTGAACGAATAACTCGCTCGTAAAAACAGTAACTTGCCACCACCTACTGGCCGTTTTACTTTCATATTTAATCAATAACAGGGATGGGCATTTTCGGTCCTGGGTGCCCAGTTTAGCTCCTCCAACCCTAATCAAACACACCTGGCCGCTTTTAACTTAAGGTGTGTTCGACATCGGCTGCGGCTGGATGTAACTGATCGGCGAGTGTAGCCGCGTGCAGGCGGGGAGGAGCTGCAAACGGAGACGTGAAGTCGGACACTTTCTGGTTCCCGTAGTGACCGCTCACGTGGTGTTTGCATACTTTACCACAGCTGAAGTGAAATAAATGCAATATTTGCCAAATAATACACAGATGTCATGTTTCAGAGACATTTTCATTCAATACTTTATGTACTGCTTCATATAGCATCTGTTTGAACAAGAATAAAGTTCAACATAAGCTACTATCAATGAAGTGGAGTCTACGTTTTTTAATCAGTTTTAATTTGATAACATGACACAATATACCATCGCAACTACATGAAAATAGTGTTTATGTTATACAAAACTGATTTGTGAGCTTTAGAGGAACTAAAGGTGTTCGAATAAACACGAAACACACGTGATCGTTGTCATGCGGTGAATCCGGCCAATCGTGGAACAGCTGTGTCGTCATCAGCCCTCATGCAGCCGCTCTGGAGAAGCTGCACTGGCTGAGTTCTCCGGCTACTCTCGAATCGCTCTCGCGGTACTTTGATGGCACACGTCACAGTCACGTGGCGTCGGCGCTGTATCAAGTTGGACAAAATTTCTAACCAGCATGCACTGCTTCAAGTCAGCCGCCGATCGGTCTGCGCAGAGCTACATGAAGTCGAACAAGCCTTTAGTTTTTGCAAAGAATTGTAGCGTTTCATAACTGCAGGATGTTTCACTTACAGCAGCCTTATTGACATCATGAGCCAAGTAATATTGTTTAACACCAATTACCAGTGTGCACATTAACATTCTCATGTATCTAAAAAAAGATGAATTTAATTATTTATGTCCTGAGCAGGGCTTAAAAACGGAAAAAAAAATCAATCAGTTCACTCCGAGCAGAATCGATATTTTAACGTTTCCGTTTTTGCGTTCCTCGTTAAACATTACCGTTCCGAAACCGGTTTGATTAGATAAAATACCGGTTAATAACGTTATTTTAGCCTATACTTTAAACAAATATGTATAAATAAGACTAATTTTCACTCAAAAATAAGATAACACATGATAATTAAACTTGAACATTTATTTCATAACATTGTTAAAACCTCAACAGAAATACCTGTATTAATAACAAAGCATAAACAGCTGGAAAAGCTGGAAAAATATTGACCTGTTTTACTGGACCGTTAGACAATCGAAATTGGCACTCTTATGCCTAATTCTTTTCAGAAGAGTGATACAATTATTTGTGTATATGTATATTTTTTTTTTGCAACACGAATTTTTTAGAAATTACATGAATAAAAATGATATAAACTGGACAATCATTGCTCTTTTAATGCACCGTCAACTGCTAATTTCAAAGCAAACACTGCGCAACACGTCCTTGCATCACATAACCAATTTCAGTCTGCTAATAAAGCACGATCATTTAATGCAATAACATTGTAAAACTACAACAAATTTTCTACTATTTTTAATACAAAGCAAAAACATTGACCTGTCCTGTTTTGGCTACCTGAAATACTATAGAAAAAATGTGCGATAGTTGCTAGTACTTCGCTAGTACGAAATCCATAAACTATTTGAGCTTAAAGTCCGTACTGCTTGTTTAAACGTACGAAAAGAATGTCCTCCAATACCTGTGCATTCATTGAAGACCTCAGTGGGAAAAGAATGTAGCCTACTTGAGGCATGAAAATGGGCGCTCTACGTTTCTAAGCATGTTTTAACTTTAACATACCTCTGAACATTGGATGGGTAGCCTACTGTGGGTTATTTAAGTCATCTTATCGTGCCGAAGAGATTGTCTGCCGATGACTGCTGCGCGGGCATTTCACTCCCGCGGGCAACTTTTAATGCATTTAAAGTTTTTATTCATGCTTGTTATTTCTTGATTCACGCTTATTATATTTTGATCCGTGACCATGTTGTTTGCTATTCTGATCATTTTGCATTATTTTTTTCAGTTTGTGCAATATATTTTTACATGTGTTTTTTTCAATTATTGATTCACACTTATTATTATTTGATCCGTGGCTGCAATACTTTAGACGGGAAATTGATCCCATAGGTATGCTCCACACAGAGATCTGATCTCACCATCATCGAGTCTGTCTGTGTTTACAAGAAACTGAGACTAAATCCAGAAGAACTGTGGCAACGTCTCCAAGACGCTTGAAGAAACTTATCTGCAAAGCTACCTTAAAAACTATGTGCAAGTGTACCGAGGACAAAAGCTGTTTTAAACGCAAAGAGTTGTCACACCAAATATTGATTTTATTTAGTTGATAGAAGTTAATTGATAAATAAAATCTATTTATAACATTATTTTTGAAAGCCTCCTCACTTTTAGTGCCTAAAACGTTTGGCTTTGTAGCTTTGCAGGTCGGTTTCTTCAAGCGGCAAAGTTCTTTTGGATTTAGTCTGTCTCAGTTTCTTGTAAACACGGACAGACTCGATGATGGTGAGATCAGATCTCAGTGTGGAGCATACCGGCTGTTGTCAGACTCCTTGTGCATACAAAGATCTCACTGGATTATTACAATTAATGGCAAAATTACTGAAATGTAAACTGATATTTTTGACTGATATAAATGACTGGCTTAAAAACATTTTTTGGGGGGTGAATATACAAACGTGCATAAGACTTTTGCACAGTATTATATAAAATACAATGTACTATTCTTATTCAGCAAGGTTGCATTAAATTAATCAAAAGTGACAGTAAATATTCAAATATTTTTTTTCTTTTGAACTTTATATTCATCAAAGAATCCTGAAAAAAATTATGATTTCCACAAAACAAAAAAAACAAAAAACAAAAAAGCAGCAGAATGGTTTCCTATATTGATCATAATAAGAAATGTTTATTGAGCGCCCGAACCAGCATTTTAATGATTTATGAAGGATCATGGACAGGACACTTTCTACAAAGGTCGTTTTGGGGGACGGAAATTACTTGTATATAATCTGAATCAATTTCAAGCATTCAGGTGTTTTTGCTCAGATGTTTTAACCAAGCTGCATCAACTTAAGTTCCACTTAAAACGAATTTGACTTTACAGGTTCTGTTTCAAGAGATCAAGAATTAAAATAGAAAGAAACAGGAGGTGAAAACTGTTTCAGTGAACATACCAGGGCATCTTTTAACCTGTTTTGTCCCCTTGCTGTTAATTAGAAATTTGTGCCAACATGGCCTCTGGTAAAACATCAAACTAAAATCTTATGGGAGCATCTAGTTGAAAAATGAATAACTGGTCACAATAAACATTAGTGGACTAATATTTTTGCTTGATGTTTGTGTTTGGAACAGACAGCAACTTCATCCTGGCCAATGCGCAAGTGTCCAAAGGCTTCCCGATTGTGTACTGCTCGGATGGATTCTGTGAGCTCACTGGATTTGCCCGAACCGAGGTCATGCAGCAGAGCTGCGCATGCAAGTTTCTGTATGGGCCGGAGACCAACGAGAACATCATTCTTCACGTGGACTCTGCGCTCGAGGAACGGAGCGAGCTCAAGGAAGAGATAATGTTCTACAAAAAGACTGGTGAGAAAAAAAAACGTTAGATGATGCATTTAGCTGTTGGTGATTTAGCAATATTTGCAGTATTTCTTCATAACTGTAAAACTTAGAAGCAGTTCCACTGTGAAAGTAGACCAGTAATAATACATGGATGGTTAAACTGATCCATTACTAGTAATAGCACATGGCGGTATTACAGCACACCTTTAAAAAGGGAAATCTCTAGCCATTGTTAGAAGCAGATGGTTTTATTAGAGTTGGTTGGCCAAAAGCACCAGAGAGACTCTAAAGTCGGATTACAAAATAAAGTCCAGCAGGTGTGCAAGTTTATTTGTGGAATTTACGATGACATTGAGAAGAATATACTACTACACAATGCTGTTGACTTTACAAATGCAAATTCTAGGATTAATTTTTCTTAATATGGCATATCTCACTCCCTTCCACACTTTATTCTTCCATTTAAGGGGCACTAATGGTAAATTTAGAGCTTGTAGAATGGATGCATTTCTCCCTTCGCTCGATATACCAACATAGGTACTGTGTTTTTGAGCAGTACCTGTACACACCATGTTTCATGAATATGGTAATCATTCAGTACCATGGTATACATCAAAGTACCATAGTATCTGCTGCTCCATGACACCACCATGGTACATTTCTGTAAGTGTAAAAAACAAAGGGTTTTTAATAGTAATAATAATATTTTTAAATTATATTTATATAATATAATATAATAATTCATAATAAAATATAATATTAAATGTATACAAAAAATATATTTATATTATGTTTTATTCTCCTTGTCCATATATTATATTGTATTGTACTGTATCATATCATATGATTTAGTTTGCTAAGGTCTTAGATCTTTAAATGCTGCTGCTGGGTTTTAACCTCGCTGTACCTTTTTCCTTGTGCTCATTCTCCTCTCCCCCTTTGTTCTGTATTGAATGGAACATCTCCAGCGCACTTGTTCTAGAGAGCGTTATTATTTCATCCCCTTTTCTTCTCCATAATGGTGAGGCTTTTTCGTGAGGAAATGAGAGATTTGACAAAGACTTCTCCAGCTGTGAGCAATCAGACGGAATTCCCCTAGAGGCTTCCAGTAACAGCTACTGGTGAAGAGAGAAACACACACACACACACACACACACACACACACACACACACACACACACACACACAAACTAAGCATACATATAAATGTCCTGCCGCACACCCACACCGCTCAATACAGACAGACAAACAAGCATTCACACACACACCTACATGGAAATTGGGTACCATAATGGTGTTGCTCTTTTTGGATGTGCTGATCTTTTTTTGTTTCAGGTTTTTAACTCTTTAAATAGACTGGAAGTAATGTTTTGCCAAGTAAGCTAAAAATGTGCTTCCTGTGGTAACATTTAAATTAACTAGTTTTATTCAATTCGGAAAAACTATTTAAGGTCACTGTGAATTGCAACTTATTTTACTTCTATAATCTGACATATTCCCTTGACCAGAATTAGGTGCAAGTTTGCTAAAACAATGCTCAAGTAGTTAATGGTTGACATTATCCGATAGCCAGAGTAAGACATTTACTACCAAAAGAAAAGACATTTCAGAGGTTCAGCAAGTTTTGATTTTGATTATGAAGACAATATTTTTTTCTTTGGAATAATGTGCACTGATGAACCCGTTCAAAATAACTCCATGAATGTAAAAACAGTGTTTTGATGTCATCTTGTCATGACTAAATCTACAACTGACTAATAGTTTACACCACTGAAGGTGATTTAAGGGTCAGATCAGGTAGCAGTAGCAGTTTTTACAGTGTGAATGCCCCCATAAACTTCACTTACATCATTAAGACTGTGTGTATGTGTGTGTGTTTATGTATTTTGCCTCACTCAATTCTACTGCAGGTAGTGTGTTCTGGTGTCTCCTGGATATTGTGCCTATCAAGAATGAGAAAGGAGATGTTGTCCTCTTCCTCGCCTCTTTTAAAGACGTCACCGACACCAAAGCCAAATCCATACTTGAGGAGAAGAAAGGTTAGTACATGATGATGGTGTATGTGTGTTTGCATGGATTTTTATTAAATAATTTTAACTTTTTACTATCATCATTTATTTTTGCTTATTTTTTTATTTATTTTTTAGTTTAAATGCCTTTTTATATATACATTTTAATTGTTTTACACATGTCCTAGACCCAGACTTTAAATCTAAAAATATAAAAATGTCATACAAATATTATTACTGTTACTATCAAATATTAATTATTATTTATAAAAAATGAGGAAAACCTAAACAAAGAGAGAAATAAACATAAATAAATGTATTATTTATTATGGAAAGTAATATAGAAATTTTTCACAAATTATGACCCTGATGTGGTGTCAATTTCATCACAATCAACAGTTTCACTTAAAGTTTTATCAAAGTTTAGTGTACTTGGCTATCATGGAGACATCATTGTACCAGTATAAAAAGGTATATGATGTGCGTAGAAAACGTCTCCGGTTACTTTCGTAACCTCGGTTCCCTGAGAGGCGGGAACGAGACATTACGTCATACTGACGTATATGGGAACTCCTTCCTTCTCCATTTCCACTGAAATCTTATAGGCTAACGCCAGCTGGAGACAGCTGGCCAATTGACGCGAAACATGCAAATGCTGACCGGACCGCGGGCAGTATAAATAGCATGGGCGCGACAATAACGTCAGAATCAAGACTGAACGCTAGCACAGCTGATCAAACGGCGAGCACGGCGGCTGACGTAATGTCTCGTTCCCGCCTCTCAGGGAACCGAGGTTACGAAAGTAACCGGAGACGTTCCCTTTCAAGGCGGTCACTTCGACATTACGTCATACTGACGTATATGGGAACTGTATAGAATCCCGCCGTGAGCGCAGTGAAGATAAGCCCTGAACGGGGTCAGCTACACTCCCACAAGAGACAACAGTTCTAAGCCAGCAGCGCCGCTAGGAGCACTCAAAACTGATAGGCGAAACTAGACCAAGAAACGTCTGCTCCGACCTTACCAAAGTTGCATATCCAATGCAATGAAGCGAAGGCTGCACTGGACAGGGCAGCACAACACCATAAGCACTCGAGCACAAGAGTTAACACAGTGTCGACGGCATTAGCGGTGACAGCTGCATAACCTTATAGCCATACACAGAGTTAACAGTACATTGGAAACTACTGCGTAATTGGAAACAGCTATGTAACATTATAGTCATAACACAGAGTTAGCAGCGATGGTAACTCTGCATAATGCAGACTACTGCACAGCTGGAGGTAACAGTTTCATGAGTACAAGAATAAAACTCACCGAACCCACGACGCTATAGGCGGTGCATCAAACTTGAAACCCTGGCGAACGTGTTCTGAGAAGACAGCCAGCATGCCTAAATCCTGTAGGCATAAGCCAACATTGAAAAGCGTCGAATTCAGTGAGAAAGTCTCTGTATAAAACAGCACGTCCCTAGTACCATCCACCAAGCACACAAACAGCTGGTCAGACTGCTGCCTAGTGAACCACGTACATCCGCAAAGCCCTTACAGGGCCAACAGCACTCTGAGCATCGGCATCATGCGAGGCTGACGGCTCAGCAGATAAGGCGGGCAGGGATCAATCTGTGCTCTGAATGGTGTAAGCGACTTCGGAACGTAGCTTGGTATCGGACGGAGAGTGACGCTGCAGTCACCAGGTCCGAGACAATGCAACATCATTCACTTAGAATGAGCGTAGGTCTCCAAAGTGCTTCGCTGGGGTGAGAGCTGGGAGAGCTTTTCTCAGCACTTGTTAGTGTAAAGTGTCTTGCTCAACTATGGACCCAGCAGCGTACACACAAGAAGGTTCCACAGCTTGGGGCTGGGGTGCCAATCGTGCCGATTGCCTGTAGAAGCAGGACCTCCTGAGGGGGATTGTTATGTGGGAGCCCCATAACTCTCTCAGGTCCGTGGACCGGAGAAACTGACACTCCCTTGTAGAACATAGCCGATGTTCTATAGCCGATGTACAGAAGTGCAAATCAACACATAACCGAATGTACGTAAACACAGTGCCAGTGGCCGTAGCGACAACAACTGTGAATACACGCAGTTAGATAATAGCCCCATAATAGCATAGCACCTCAGTAAGTACACAAACACAGTCCGTAGCCGTAGCTACAACTGTGAATATACGAGTTAGCACAGAATAGCCAGTTGCACTGAAGGAAATGGGGCAACATAACAACGTAGCACATGCACGTAACAGCATAGGTCGCTGTAGCGCCAACTTAATATACGCAGTTAGCTCAGTATAGGCACTGAAGGATACGGGGCAACACCGCAGCATGAACACATCCATGTGTAATAATGCAGCGCGGGTCGCCGTATTGACAGAGACTGTGAATATGCACAGTTCGACTGGGATAGCTAGTTGCACTGAAAGATACAGGGCAACATGACAGCATAACACAAGTGCGTAAGAATAGCGCATCCATGTACGTACATAAACGCAGCGTAGTAGCGACAGAAACTGTGTAGAGACAGAAACTGAGATGCACAGTTAGATTAGGATGGCTAGCTGCACTGAAGGAAACGGGGCAGCATTACAGCATAACACATCCGTGTACGTACATACATCCAGAAACTGTGAATATGCACGGATAGATTAGGATAGCTAGTTTTGCACTGAAGGAAAAAGGGCAACAAATAGCAAAAACGCGTCCTTGTATGTACATAAGTGCAGTGTAGTCGCCGTAGCGACAGAACTGTGAATATGCACAGTTAGATAGGATAGCTGGTTGTTGCACTATAGAGGGCAACATAGCAGCATAACACAACAGTGTGCACATTTTAAACATCTGTGTGTATAATGCAGCGCAAGTCGCCGTAGCGACCGAAACGGCATGAATATGCGCAGTTCAAACACTATATGGTCAGATACGTTGAAGGGCAACATAACAGCACGCTTCAGTGTACACAGATGCAGCGCAAGTCGTCGTAACGACAAACTGTGACTATGCACAGGTAGATAGGATAGCTAGGTGCACTGAAGGGTACAGGGCAACGTAATAGCATTTACATTAGTGTGTACAAAAACACAGCGTCAGAGGCATAGCGACATCGACTGTGAATACGTAATCAGAATAGCCGGTTGCACTGAGGATACAGGCCAATATTTAGCGGCGTAATCATAACACATATCAGTGCGTAGTGTGTACACAGCGTCAGTTGCATCGCACAACAACTGTGAATACGTAGTAGTCAGAATAGCCATTTGCACTGAAGGATACAGGGCAATTTATAGCGGCATAAATCATAACACATCAGTGTGTAGAGTGTACATAAACACAGCGTCAGTTGCATCGCACGACAACTGTGAATACGTAGTAGTCAGAATAGCCATTTGCACTGAAGGATACAGGGCAATATATAACGGCATAAATCATTACACATAACAGTGTGTAGCACGTAACACAGCGTCAGTTGCATCGCGCAACAACTGTGAATATGTAGTAGTCAGAATAGCCATTTGCACTGAAGGACACAGGGCAATATATAATGGCATAAATCATTACACATAACAGTGTGTAGCATGTACGTAACACAGCGTCAGTTGCATCGCGCAACAACTGTGAATACTTAGTCAGAATAGCCATTAGCACTGAAGGATTCAGGGCAATTTATAGCGGCATAAATCATTACACATATCAGTGTGTAACACAGCGTTGCATCGCGCAACAACTGTGAATACGCACTGCGTAGTAATCAGAATAGCCATTTGCACTGAAGGATACAGGGCAATATACAACGGCAAAAATCATACACATATCAGTGTGAAGAGTGTACATAAACAGCGTCAGTTGCATCGCGCAACAACTGTGAATACGCACTGCGTAGTAGTCAGAATAGCCATTTGCACTGAAGGATACAGGGCAATATACAACGGCAAAAATCATACACATAACAGTGTGTAGTGCGTACGTAACACAGCGTCAGTTGCCTCGCACAATAACTGTGAATACGTAGTAATCAGAACAGCCAGTTGCACTGAAAAATACAGGGCAATATATAATGGCATAAATCCTAGCACATAACAGTGTGCGGTGTGTACGTAACACAGCGTCATTTGCATCACACAACAACTGTGAATACGTATTAATCAGAATAGCCATTTGCGCTGAAGGACACAGGGCAATATCGTGGCATAAGCATAACACACACATATCAGTGTACATAAACACAGCGTCAGTGGCATCGCACAACAACTGTGAATACATAGTTGACTCAGAATAGCCAGTTGCACTGAAGGATACAGGGCAATTATAGCGGCATAAATCATGAACACATCAGTGTGCGGTGTGCAAGTAAACACAGCGTAATTTGCATCGCACGACAACTGTGAATACGTGGTAATCAGAATAGCCATTTTGCACTGAAGGAAACAGGGCAATATATAACGGCACAAATCATAGCACATATCAGTGTTCAGTGTGTACATAAACACAGCGTCAGTGGCGTAGCGACAACAACTGTGAATACGTAGTTAAATCAGAATGGCCAGTTGCACTGAAGGATACAGGGCAGCCTGACAACATAAGCTGTAAAAGCACATCAGTAATGTTATGTAGGCCCAGCGTCAACAGCATAAGCGGTAACGACTGCGCAACCCCGTAGTCAAGACTGACTAGAAGGGGGGTAAACACTTCCGTTGTCAGAGCGGAGCGTCTGAGGCAAGCCAGGGAAAGACCCACGTCTGGCGCGGCGCTCTCCGTGGCCCGTGTCGCCACATTCCCGGTCCCGCCCTCTGCCAACGGTGAAGATCCGGTTCATACGGGTTCGGAGCCGATTTGGGGCTTAGCCGAATTTAGGCGGGGCGAGGTACAGACGAAGAGAGACATCGAGGAAGGCTGGACCGTAATAGAGACTCATAACATCCGCACTTCCGTGCCTTTTAGACACGGAGCCATGGCCTTTGCCTCGTCTCTCTAGATGCGCGTCTTGCGCACGACTTACCATAGGACGTCGTGGAAGACGGAGTCTTTCTAGAAGTAGCCTGGCTGAGATACCGGGCTAAGTATCCTTTTCAACGGAGCCTACCGCGTCGAGTCCTTCTAGCGAGCCCGCGAAAAGGACCGGAGTGGCGACGGGCAGCGTCAACCCGTCTTTGGGCGGGAGAGGGCCCACCAGCGGCCTGCTGGCGGCAGTGGGCCTCATCCCTGCTGATTCCCGGGTTATTCCCCTGAGGGCGCGCACTGGCAGACCGGCACATGCCTGTCGTCCGTGAGTGCGCCTCGGTTGATCCTTGTGAGGGTAGAGCGAGTCAATAGGACCCGCACATATCTGGCATGAAGTAGCAGCCATCGGATGCGGGGAGGAAACATGGTGAGTAACCTCTATTGCAACTTCCACGATGACTTCAGATAAGACTTCTAGCGTGAAGAAAGAGATTCTGACGTTATTGTCGCGCCCATGCTATTTATACTGCCCGCGGTCCGGTCAGCATTTGCATGTTTCGCGTCAATTGGCCAGCTGTCTCCAGCTGGCGTTAGCTTATAAGATTTCAGTGGAAATGGAGAAGGAAGGAGTTCCCATATACGTCAGTATGACGTAATGTCGAAGTGACCGCCTTGAAAGGGAACAAAAATTAAGGTACATATTGGTCAATATTTTTAAATTCCATTTATGTCAAATTTGAGTTGTGGTGGAAATGACTTTCAGAAATGACAGATTTCTTCTGTGTGTGTGTGTGTGTGTGTGTACTGTATATGTTTGAACATTGTTACTAGACAAATGTTTTAAGGATGTCCACTGGGTGAAACATGTCTATAGTGTAATAAAAAACCTCACATGATCCTTTTTTGTGCTTGTCTTGTTAAGGTGAGGCATGATGACAAATATCTGTTTATTGTGTGATTGAGAACCGGGATCAGATTTTGGCCTCAAGCAGCAAAAGGAAACCATGTGGAGCAGGGAATCCCTGTGCAACTGTGTCTGCCCTTTTTCTTCTTTTCACATTTTCGCCTTTTGTTCCTTTCCCTCCCTCTCTCTCTCCCTCTCTGTGTTTCTCGTGACCTGTTCTGCAAGTAAATTGGGAGTTCATTTATTAGGATCTATAATAAGTGTTATGCCGCTGGACTCCCTGCTGACTACAGCCTTTTATGGATGAGTTTCTGTCGCCCCTCTCCTTCTCCGGCCCTGCAGGCTGAAGTGATCTCTATCCCTCTCTAATAACCAGCTTCCCTGCTTTCTCTCTCTCTGTCTGTCTATCGCTCCATCCCTTCAGTCCTTCTACTCCTGCTTTGCTTTCCCTTGGTACCTTGTTCTGCAGGGTTGCAATGAGTGACATTTTTCCCCAGTTGCCCTCGGCAATTGAGACTGGCAGCTTGGCTGTCTGCTTGTTTCCTCAGCTGGCTGATTTAAAAATGCTACACGCTACACATTCGTACACACATGCACACATACATTCATGGTCAGCATCCACAGAGACTCCACACATTTCATATGCTTTTGTCTCTGTCTCTACCGCTGTAACCATTGCACTACAATACTCCTGTTGGCACTTTTTCCTTGTTTCATTTTTATTTTTGCACAGCCGAAGCACATTCTTTATGTTGATTGGGAAAGATTGAAAAAGAAAATGAATGGAAATGGAAGTTTGGATTCATTTGTATTTCCTCCAAAGTTTTTTCAGAAGATCTGACCCACTACATTTAACAGCTTTCAGTTGGTGTTGGTCTCAGGTTATAGTAATCCAGAGTGTTTTAATTTATTGTATTAAATTTTTTTTTTTTTCATCAACTTAGCAGCAAAGTATTAGGTTTTTGGATTAAGGGTCGACTTGTTCAGGTTATAGTAATGGATATTTTTTTGTTTCGTTTTTTTCAGCCACGGCAGCCTAGTTTTTGGTTTTCAAATTAAGGGTCTAATTAATATTATTTTATTTTATTTATAAAACATTTTTTATCAACAACTAGGAGGTTTGTATGGAAGCTTGTTTCCACCACAGAATAAAACATTTTAAAAGATAATTGCGACTTCTTATCTCACAATTGCGAATTTACATCTCGCAATTCTGATTATATTTATTACTGTTATATAAAGTCAGAATTGCGTGATATAAAGTCACAATTGCGTGTTATAAAGTCAGAATTCTGACATCTTTTCTCAGAATTGTGAGATATAAACTCGCAATTGCGAGTTATAAAGTCCAATTCTAAGGAAAAAAAGACTGACTTATTCCTCAGAATTGCAAGTTTATATCTCACAATTCTGACTTCATAACAGGCAATTGAGACTTTATATCACACAATTCTGACTTTGTTTCACGCAATCCAGACTTTATAACTCGCAATTGCGACTTTATATCACACAATTCTAAAAAGTCACAATTGCGAGATGTAAACGCAATTGTGAGAAAAAAAGTTGCAATTCAATTTTTTATTTTTATTCTGTGGCAGAAACAAACTTCCATAGGTTTGGCTTTACAAAACAATCTAGACAAAGTGTTTCAGTTGAAAATACCTCACCACAGGACACCGAGGAAACTGCATTTGTCAGACCATTTCAGGTAAACTTTCAGCTGTAGTCTAGGATGTCCCCTTGACAGACTGTTTTAGTTCAAGACCTCAAAGACTAAATTAAATGAACCTTCTGCAGTATTTAGCAGTCACTTGATCAGTTGAAACAGATGTTTTCAATATGGGAATGAAAACATTC
This sequence comes from Squalius cephalus, assembly GCF_949319135.1. Classification (NCBI taxonomy): domain Eukaryota; kingdom Metazoa; phylum Chordata; class Actinopteri; order Cypriniformes; family Leuciscidae; genus Squalius; species Squalius cephalus. Next base: position 30,881,278 of record NC_137129.1, read on the forward strand.
TGATAGCAGAGCCCCAATTGGTGGAAACCACTGGTGTAAAGCAGGTCACCAGCATAAAGGAAGTTATTCTTGTTTCACACCAGCTTTTGTGTAACAGCAGCATGGAGGGCAATAGAAGGAAAACGGGCCACTTTGAGTAAACCTGCACTCAATAAAAGCGGCAAGCACTATTTGCATGGAAGTATTGATTGAAAATCTCTGCTTTTCTTCACAAAGCTACAAAAACATTCACAGAATGATAAGCTACATTTTCTTTCACCAATTTTTGCTGGTACATAAAAAAATGTATGTATTCAAGTTGTTAGGGGATGATGGTTTAGATTTTTCTTTGTTACTTCACCAGTCTTACGTTATTCAGTCTTACTCTTACTTTATTTCAAGTATTGCTGTAATACAAGCTCAAGTCAATGTAAAGCTACAAAGGTTGAGTTGTTCATGTTCACATTTTTTTATTTTATTTATTATTTTATTTTATTTTAAAAGGTAAAAAATAAAAAAAAATAAAAACATTATAGCAACCTCAGTACCACAGGAATTTTTCTAGAAAAATGCATTGTTTTCTTTGTTTTTTATGTATTAGTGGAATTTATTTTGTGCAGCATGTTTTTATTTCTTGATGGATTGTATCCCCAATGCCCTTGACTTTCATAACAACAGCCCAACCTTTTCTCAGAGTGTCGCCGCGGGCAGGTCAAGGGAGGTTCTCCGTTTGGCTCCACTCGGCTGCGATCTAGCACAGTTCTGTACCACATTTCAGGACACCTGCACAACCGTCAGAAAAAGAGTAAAATCAAACTTAACAAGGTGAGACCATTCAAATACTGATGATATAGAAAAATACAGGAATGAAAAGATAAAACAGAACCAGTGTCTCTACCATAATTGTTCTATCTCTTTCTAGAATGTGTTTGGTGATCCACCGGCTCTCCCTGAATATAAGGTCGCTGATGCCAAGAAGTCCAAGTTCATTCTTCTCCACTTCAGCACCTTCAAAGCTGGCTGGGATTGGCTAATACTACTGGCTACATTCTATGTCGCTGTGACGGTGCCGTACAACGTTTGTTTTATTGGTGATCAAGACTTGACACGTAGCACCACCGTCACTGACATTGCCGTCGAGATTCTCTTCATCATTGGTAAGAGAATCCAATTTTGATCTTCGACATAATATATTTAGTTAGATATATATCAATTATTAATATACATGGTATATTTTTCATTGCTAGCATGATTATGATTTATGAGATTATCTTTGCTCAATCACATCTTTATCTTTACACGTGATTATAATCGTGTCTTTAAATCAGGCTCTATGACATCTTCCATTAACCCTCAGAGGTACAGCATTGCCACAGGGCAGCGGTATCATTCGGTATCCTGCTATTCAGAAAGAAATTAATTGGAATTAAAAGGGCAGTTTTTACAGAAACAAAAAATGTGCTTTTTTAAAGACATCTGCCATTTGAGTTTCTCTCCATGATTGATGGAGAAGGAGCATGCATGCTTCCTCAAATTACTAATTTTTTTTCTTTTTCTTGCGTATTCGTTAGGTAAATAGATGTTTTTGTTCAAAGATTGTTTGAACAACATAAGATGTAAATGATTTTGATTCCATATGGTTTAAAAGTTAAACACATGCATTATGTTAATGATTTGAGTTTAAAACAATAATATTATAGGCCTTTTAAGTGCATTTTTTGTCTTGTCCTATTAACACTGTTTCCTGAAATTTATTTAGCCTTTGTGACTCTGATAAGGCCTCTTTTTAAAACGCTTTGTGTTCAGATTTGTTGACAGCACATGAATTTTTCATTTTTCTGTTGTTGGTCTGTGATAGACTCTCCACTTGATATATAGCTGTCAGAAAAGCATTTTTGATGTTATAAATGCTTCAATGGACACACTGTCGTTCATTGATATTATGCTGATGGTGTATTTTTTGAAGACGCTGACTCTGTCTGTCGCTTTAGACATCGTGTTCAGTTTCCGCACCACGTACGTGAGTAAGTCGGGGCAGGTGATCTTCGATGCGCGGCAGATCTGCATCCATTACATGACCACCTGGTTTATCATCGACCTGGTTGCTGCTCTGCCCTTTGATCTCCTTTACGCTTTCAAAGTCAGCGTGGTGAGTAATGCATATATTATGCATATATTACAAAAATTATAATGAATCTATCAAGGGAAAAATCTGTGGGAAGATTTGTGCACAGTTTTCAAATGCATTTTGAATGTACAAATTTTACATGATTTTGGGGAAAAAAGCAGGCATACAGAGAATATGTGCCAGTATAAAACTCTGCAGAATTGTCATTTGCGTGTTTTTTTTATATTATTGTTATTAAATATTATGGCTAATTCGATAATGCTTTGACCCAGCTAGCACAACTACGTTTTTATATAAAGAAAACATTTTGATGAATTAAACTTGCTTCCATAAATATAAATAAGCGCAATATACCAGCATTCTAGAGTTGTCACGGTAGTGGTTGCAGCAAGAGAGTAGTTTAGGCAGGATCTAATTGCAGCAGACACTTTTATTAACTCTTCAAACAAAATAACAAACATGCAGGAGAACAGGAGAACGCAGGGGATCATAAAATAACTATACACTGAAGCAACACTAGAGATAAGAACAGACAAAGAACATTTCCAAATGAGGGATATATATACAGAGTAACTTAAGAAAGAAACAAGCACGTGTGAGGACTAATCGATCAACTTGCGACTTGCGAGTAACCATGACAAAAAAATTAAAGCGGGAACATAGGTAACAAAGGCACACAGAAAACAAGAAAATGAAAACATAAACCTTACAAGAGTAGGGGTGCACTGGATCCGTACTGACCAGGCCCCACGGTTCAGCACGCATGTGATTCGCATTTCTTTGCACTTGAACAGACACATACGCATCAAAATACCAGTCTTTGTAAGTATTCTCTCGGTTATGTCTTAAGTGAATGTAAACAGTAGAGAAAGAAACTGGATGCCTGTCAGTATATTCGGTCCGTGTATTTGGTCTTAAAGTGACAGCAGCCTAATATTCCTGCTGCTGTCTGTGCCATTAATGTTAATTAAACAACAAAATACAGCTTTAACAAAGATTAATCTAGATTTAATTTCTACCGTGAACACAATAGTGTTATTTTACATTTAGGCCTAATTATTACATTTCTGTACCTGAATACTACTGTTAGACTTTGTAACTTTGTTATATAGTATTCATCTATGCTTGTAATTGTGTATTTGTCCTTATTTTATTACTGACTGTTTACTTGTCTTTAATAATGTTTGAACTTTATTAGTTAGGCTAGTAGTTTTTGCTGTGGTATCGAAGTACTTAAAATTAGCTTTAAATAATAGCAGTTACATTTGATCAGATAAAAATGATCTGATCTGTGGTCTTGGGCATTAAAATCCCGGGCTGAAAATGGGCTGACTTCTACCAAAATGCAATGCTTTGAAAACATCTTGTACCTACTAGGATAAGCATTGCTGTAGCTCAAACAGTAAGTCGAGATTTCCAAGAAAGCATGAACTGATAAAACGTATGCCTTACATTTCCTAATGTAAACCCGCTTTAGATAAACGTGTCTGCCAAATATGTAAATGTATAAGAGTTTAGTACTCTCAATGCATTTCACAGTGGTGAAATCCATTTACTGTAGAAGAGCTTCCTCCAATTAAAAGCAAAAGATGCTAGATTCCATCTGGACTGGTCTTGCTTGAACAGTCATGACTTTTGGACTTCCAGATATTCTTTTTTTAGGCCCTCAATGATTTGTTTTGCTCTTCCTTAAGTGTAAAACAAAATATTGAGCAGCGGCAGTCAGGGTCACCCTGAGTGGATGGACCATAAAGTCCTTTTGATGACATCATGGATGTAGATCTTTTAATGAGAGAATATGGGTTCAGGTACAAATAAAGATGTATTACAGGCTCTGAAATTGGTTAACACTGCCTCTGATGACTCCAATACAAAATCAAGGGTCACAGGCTCCTGGTTTTAATTCACAGAAAAAGACAGTCAGCTTTTCTGGCCAATCCAGACTGGCAGAATCGATCAGTGCCACATGGACACACACACTTACAGTGATGACACATGTACCCTCTGTACGGCGAAACACAACGAAAGAGTGCTTGAAATCCACTGAGGCTTATTAAGAGGAGAGTGAAATGCAGTGGACTCCTAAGTGCCACTGTAATACAGACCTTGTTGTCTCCGAGATGTTCCCTTAAATCTGCTCCAATTACAGATTGCACCTCTGCTCCTCTGGTATCCCTTCACATCTGCCCTTCAGCTGCACTATACTCACACACACACACACACAGATGCAACAAACATCCACACAGACATGAACCCACAAAAAGACATCAGAAGTGAAGAATGATATTTCTTTTTTTCCTCTCTGAGTTTGATTTCATTTTCCTATTTGATTACATTTTCCTGTCCTGGACATTTTCTGTTATTTTGGTTTCCCCTTCCCTGTCTTGGCCAATTTTAATTTGTTTCCTCTACTTTCCTCTTCTTATCATTTCCTTTTCCTATCCTGGCCAATTTTCATTCTTTTCCTTTTTCTTTCCACTCAACTCCACTCCTATCCTCTTCTTTTCTTTTCCTATATCCTGGCCAATTTCTATACTTTTCCTTTTCCTTTCTACTGTTTTCTTTTTTAGTTTTCCTATCCTGGCCAATTCCCATTCTGTTCCTTGTCCTTTTCCTTTCATCTCCTTTGTTCTTCATTCCTTTTCTATCCTGTCCTGGCCATTTTCCATTCTGTTTCCTTTTCATCTCCATGCCTCCTTTTTCTTTTCCTGTTCTTTTCCCTTTTTGTTTTTGTTTTCCTACCCTTTCCATTCCTTTCTTTTTGCTCTCTATCACTCCCATTTCTTTCCCAATTACTTCCCTTCCCTCTTAACCCACCTACACATTGTTAACAGTATGAGTGATTTAGTTATTAATTCACATAGACACATTACCACATAAAGCTCAGTATATGAACCCCTACCGTGGCATTACCTCCATTTTCACCCTCCTTATCTAATTTTTAACCAACTGTTAAGTTCAGCCTTTTTGTTTCTCTAATGACATAAATGCTCATTGGTTTTGCTTCTGAGACCATGATCTCTTGATGTTTATTAATATTTGATTGTCAAGTGAGAGATTGTGGCCATTACAACATGGATTATTATTTAATGCTGCAGGGACGAGAAAGGGTTGTTTCTCATAGGGATTGTCTGATTTTAATAAGAGAGGCTGTGATGAATATTGCTGGCTAGTTAGTTACTGCCTGAAGCTCTAGACAAACTGGTCTAATAGCAGTGTACGCATCTGTTACTGACCTGATAGTGTGCATGTGTGAAAGTTTGTGATCAGGTTAATACAGAGTGTTATTTTTATGTAGTCACAGTCACACTGAATATATATAGTTATAGAATATATATGGGCTATTTAAAACACTCTCACTTGCTCATTCACTTTAAACCTCCTTTAATACATAAAACAGTATTAATACATAAAACATAAAAATACATGCTGAATATATAGAATAACATGTCTGCAGGGTCTAACAGTAAGTTTTAGCATAAATATTTCAGTAACACTATTTATTTTTACTGTGTAAATTGTAAATTAATGAGAAATTCTGATGAACTACATGTACTTAAAAGTACTTCTTAAATTGCATATTACTTGTACTTACATGTCATAGTTAATATTGTTGTAGTCATTAATATTAGTAAATTAATCTGTGTAACAGGGACATAGAAAAATACAGCTTGTGATTTTTACTGACCATGAAACTTGAACATGAAAAAAACGTTTTATTCATCCAAATGGAAATGGAATGTTTTTCTTGCATATTTGTGACATACTGTACAGTTGATCATATTTTATATAGATATATTTATATATTTTACATCATCTTTATGCAAGATCTTCACAAAAATGTGAAGATGTTGTGATTTTGTTCCCAATATTTTCATTTTAGTGTCACTGCCTTGAGTTCTAAGAGATAAACTCTTAGATAACCATCTGATGGTAAATTTTGCACTGATGTTATTGTAAACACTATAAAAATGTTGCAAGCTTTGATAGATTTTTCCTTAAGTTGACAGTGTGTGCGCATTTGATTTGCTCGCATCACTTACATCATCTGCGGTCAGACTGTTGTTTTTAGAATTTGAAACTATCAGAAGATTCCTGATGAATTTAGCTAGTGCTCTTAAAGTAGATAACATAAAATTAAATGCAGCATACAGTACCAGTCAAAAGTTTGGTCAACATTTAAAAAGAAAATATTATTTAGAAAGGAACTTACTACTCGAAGAATCCTGAAAATGTATCACAGTTTCCACAAAAATATTAAGTAGCACAAGAGTTTTCGACATTGATAATAATAAGAAATATTTTTGAATTCTGAAGGATCATGTGACACTGAAGACTGGAGTGATGGCTGCTGAAAATTCATCACAGGAACAAATTACATTTTAAAATATATTGATATAGAAAAGTTAATTGTATTTCATAATAATATTACTGCTTTTACTCTATTTTTGATCAAATAATTGCAGCCTTGGTGAGCATAAGCGACTTCTTTAAAAGCATTAAGTGGAAGGTAACTTTTATGCCATTTTTAACCTTAATGATACATTTGTCTGTTTTCTGACAGTATGACAGTGACGGAGAGCACAGTCAGAGCTCCAGAGAACAGAAAGATAATGATTGTCATACTGAAAAACATATACTTAGGCAGACTGTTTTGTTCACAATTTTTTTGTATGTTTATGCTCATCATATCCCACAACTGCAGTCTATTTCTTGTGATTTATTGTCTTGTTTATTAGTGGGCGGTATTATTTCTATTCACCTGAGAACATGCAGTTATTGTACGTTTCCCGTCTGTATTTACTTTCTAAAAAGCACCATTGTATGAACATGCTTTTTTACTGTGGTTATACTATAGTTTTACTATACCATAGTACCACCACAGTACTTTTAAAGATTTGTTGATGGAATCTAAGGACTTCTACCCCGTTGTCTGGTTTAATTAGGTTTTAACTGATTTTGGATGCACCACACTATATATATCATTTAACAAGACAGGCACCTGCCCTTCTCAGCCCTCAAATGCACTTGCATGCAGAGCAAATCCTCGACAGTTAATGTGAGTTCCCCTTTCCCCTCTGCCAGGTGTCAGTGGTTCATCTGTTAAAGACCGTGCGCCTGCTGAGACTCCTGCGCCTGCTGCAGAAAATGGACCGTTACTCCCAGCACAGTACGGTGGTGCTGACCCTGCTCATGTCCATGTTTGCACTGCTGGCTCACTGGATGGCCTGCATCTGGTACATCATCGGCAAGAAGGAGGTGGAGAGCAACGCGGACACCTGGGATATAGGTGAGACTGGCACACAAAATTTACTCTTTGACTCACAGACAGAATGAAAGTGTATATATGTGAGAGAAAACCAACCTAGTCTCCCTGGAAAACATGCTTCTACAGTACCTACATTTTTGCAAAACACCAAAAATGACCTATACATACGATTGTGTGGTGTTTTTAATATGCTTTAAGACAAACCATGTGCAAATTCATGTCAACACAATTGCTAAGTATTTTCTCCTTATCTGCAGTGAAAAAAGACAGTCTCAAATATTTTGAGAAATCACAGGTGTTCATTACGCCACAAACTACCTTAAACAATCACATCAACGTGCGGGCGGGCGGGCTTTAGCATATCATCATTACTAAATGCTGCGGAGCATTTGCTGTCAAAATGCTGTCTCAAGAGAAGCCAGGTTATCCCGGTATATTTTTCAGTTGATATGAAAAATCAGGTACATTTAGCAATATAGCGGGTGAATTATGTGTATGATGTATATTCCGATGTTATGAATATGAACTATATGCCTTTCTCCACTGCCATTCTAAGTGATTTTTAGAAGGCAGCTCTGAGATGGTGAACGGGAACATGGTTTGTGTAACATTAGCAACACATTATTAACTGTTTGATAACTTAGTCAAGCAAAGGGCTAATCATATTAATTACCATTATGTGTCTGACGTTGTAGAGTGATACATAAAACGCATTACCATTCTGATACATCGACTTGTAGACAAGCCTGTATAATTCGCTCTTCCACTTCATCTGAATCATTTTCTGGTTCAAACATAAATGGCTGAATTACACAAGTATTTCCACTTGCCATTGTGCAGCATTTACTACAATAAAGTTGTCAGAGTGGATCTCTGAGCTGGTGTGAGTGGAGGTGGGGCTAATTTGCATATTCATGGCTTTGCGTATACTAAATGAAGCAAGGGTGTAGAGTTACATTCAAGCTATTTTAAGGCATGAATAAAAAACATTTAACAGGAAAAAGTATTTAAATATGGTGATCAAAGATGAGTTTTTAGGGAAAAAATTACTGACTACAGGACAAAAACGCTACTTTTTTCAGCTACAGTAGGTTTATATAACGTAGTAAGAAATACTGCAGAAATTGAATAATCATAGTCTTCAATGTATAAATCAGATATGAACTAATTCTTATTAAGGATACAATAGTGATTCAGTCAAGATCAGTGATTGATTTTCTTTTTGTCTTGATGTTCGATTAACATTAATGAGACAGATAGCAGTTTATACACATATCTGGTTTTCACCCAGTTGTTTACGTTAATTTAACACATAGCCAACTATTTTTACGTGAATACTCCACACGACAGACATTTGGACATTATTGTGCGTATATCTGACCATTCAAGCGCAATAAAACGGAAAAGAGAACTGGATTCACGATCGCATGCTGTCCGAGAGGGGTGCTTTCTGTGTACGCATCTTCTTTTTCACAGCTTATTGCACTCAACATCAAGCATGTCCCACTCTCTATTTTCTCATTAATGCATGTTTCTTTATCACTCAGTACTGTGCTACGTGAATATATTTACGCACCACAAAAAAACTATATAGTAAAATCTCCAACAATAGACATTTTATATTTTGGTCACAATATATACCGTAAGACCGCCCAGCCCTATTTGCATCACATGATCAGCTCCATATGTATGGCTTTTCTGAAGCAGTAAACTTGCTCAGTAGCTCACATCGTACAGCTATGCACTTGCGAGGAAGAGTGCTCGGGTACAAGTCCCATTAAACACTAGTCATGGCACTAAATAAAGAGTTAAAATATACTTGTAGAAGCAAGCTAAAATGGCATGGTTGCTTCAGTGGATGCCTTTTTATCTCATGTTTGCTTTTGCTTTGGTTGGGTTCAATGTAGTGTTTAGTCAAGTTGGTACGTTATTTTCAAATGCAACAGAGCATTGACCTTTTAGCACCACTCACCAAACACTTCTGAACGGCCGCAATGTACAAATGAAGCGATACATGTTTTTGTCCATACAATAAAAGTCAAAAGGGTCCAAAACAACATTATTCTCCACTGACTTTCATTATATAGACAAAAAACTTTTGCTTTAAACATAAGAAAGATTTCAAATAAGTTTTAAACAACATGAGGGTGAGTAAATGATGACAGACTTTTCATTTTGAGATTAACTATCTCTTTAAGTTTTTAATTATTGAACCGAAGCAATCATGCAACAGTGTGTTAATTGATTCAACGCAGTCTGGCTCTCCAGTTTCATTTCAGTTTGTAATGGATTTGTTAAAGCTGCAATATGGACATAATATGAATGGATTTAATCTGATGCGTTCGGAGCAAGACAGAGAGAGAGCGATGAAGACATCAAATGAGAATGGAAAGCAGAATTTATAGTTACAGAAGAAGCGCGATAAGCCTGACACTGTTAGCTGGTGTTATGGACAGTTATAGTGGAGGAGGAAGATAGGAAGAATGCACCAGGGACAGCAAGCAGCCAAGTGAGTGAAAGAGTGAGCGAACGGCAAACAAACCAGTCACCCAGACGTCGTGCCGCGGGCCTCTCTCCATCTTGACTGCAGGAGGGGCTGTAATTAGGCCCAGTGTGCTTCTCTATGGTCTGTAATGACGGATCGCTGTAAAAGTACCAGAGTTCACCGCCCGGTCCCCTATCAGTATTGATGGGAAGTTGCAGCTTCCCCTCGGCATCCAACCACTGACCCCCGGCCTGCTCTGATGGGCTGTTACTATAGCAACGCTGGGCTGGAATCTCCTCTCTGGTACCCGGATTTAGATAGTGTGGTATGTGAGAACTGATGGGTCGCTCCTTATCAGCAAACACAAGGATTGTTTCATAAAGAAGGCAAACTCTGTTTGATGAATTGACTTGGTGTGAATTCCAAACAACTACTGTTAGTGGAGAACTGTTTGGGGGTCGCAAGATGTTCCTTCTGCTTTTCATGTAACCAGTTCATGTACGTAAGTCTGCCTTACAAAAATTTACAAATGTGATATTACCATGTTAAAATGATGTATCAAATTGAAATACTATGGTGTAGAATGAATGTTATTCATGGTGTTTACATTGTACAGTACCTGTCAAAAGTCTGGAAACACTACAGTGTACAACTGTACATGTGTTAATGCAGTTTTGTGGACAATTAATAAGCCCCTTAACAATTAAAGAGCCGCTTATTAATGAACCAAGTCACTCTGAGACCCTGAAAACACTATTTTGCACTTTTCTTGAAGCGTATATGTAGTTAAATCGCAACCTTTGTGATTCGAAAATAGCTCTGGCAACATCACGATTTCTGTTTAATATTGGTATATAGTGTAGCCCTATACTAAACTGTATGTGTGTGTGTCATTCACTGAAATGTAAATTTCGCTGCTGCCAAGTGACTTTGCACAAACTACCTTTTCCCCCTCTGCGACCCACAGTTTGAAAACCCCTGAGGTAAAGAATCTAAGTGCAGCAGTATAGTATTTTATTAACAAAGAACTCAAAATGAAACACTCATAAAAACAGAACTGAACAACCGGGTTAAACACTACGGGAAGTGACCAGGAACAGAAAGAAACACAGAGCTTAAATACACAGACAAACCAATCAACAAATTGAGTCACAGGTTTAAACGATAATCAAACAATGTGTAACCAAGGAAATTAACTGAAAACACTTGAAGCTTAACTAAACTTGTAAAAACCCAACCAAACATACAAAGAACACAGATTATGACACAATGTTGAAAACAGTTGTGCTGCTTAATATGTTTCTTTCAATTTTAAAAGAACAGCATTTATTTGAAATACAAATTTTTTGTAACATTATAAATGTCTTAAGTTTTGTTTCTGATCAATTTAACTCATCCTTGCTGTATAAAAGTATTAATTCTTTCAACAACAAAAAAATCATACTGACCCTAAACACTTTAGAATGGTAGTGCATGTAAAACGTTACATTTAACGTTACAAAAATTAGATTAATAATTAAGAATTGCCCCAAAACTTGGCATTGCTGCCAATGAAATTTGCAGAAAGAGGTTGTATTTAAAAAAATTAATATATATATATAATAAATTCTCTCTGTTCCTATCACAGAGGTCCTTATACAAAGCTATCATGTCTTATAAAATACCACACACATTGTATGGACTACTTTAATGGGTCTTGCCCTGAAACGGGTATGCTATTCGTTGTATGCAAAACAAAATAGCTATTTTTGTGTTCCACGCAAAAAAGAAAGTCATACGGGTAAATAATGACAGAAATTTATTTTTTTAGATAAACCATTTCCTTTAGCTTATGTGTCATTGCAGTGTGAGCTACTTTTCCACCATATGGACACATATGAAACTGATACACAAACACATTTTAGTGTGAGTTTTTTAATTATATCTAACGCTTTCTTCTTTGTCTCGCTCTCTTCAGGTTGGCTTCATGAGCTCGGGAAGCGGTTGGAGTCTCCATACGAGGAGGACATGGGAGCGGTCAACAAAACGCTGAGCAGTGGACCGTCTTTGCGGAGCATCTACATTGCAGCGCTGTACTTCACCCTCAGCAGCCTGACCAGCGTGGGCTTTGGAAACGTCTCTGCCAACACAGACGCAGAGAAGATCTTCTCCATCTGCACCATGCTTATCGGAGGTGTGTGTGTGTCTTTGCAGAAAGGTTGAAGTTTAGGAGATATTTTTAAATATATTTGGAGGTAGAACAAATTTGGATTATCATTAGGATCCAAAAAGTGGAGGCTGTATGTCTGCTGCTTATTTAGAAACTAAAAATGAGTTTGAATACATGTTTGTGCAAGACAATAGAGAAATATTGAAAAAGGTTGTAGATATTAAGTATTAAAGTGTATATAAAATAAAGTGTATATAAAAAGATTTGTATAAAAGTGTATATTTACAAAAAGTAAATAAAAATGTCAATTAAAAACATACAATAATACACAACAAACAACAACATCAATGTCTGCATAACCACATGCGTTTACACACTGTATGTTTGTCTGTTATTAAATAGGATGATATGAGGTCACGCCAGCTGTTCGCATTCAAAATTCATGGCCTTTATTTTGTGAAATGTCACCATTTGCCATCGGGCAGTTCTGCTCCCTTCCCAATACAATAATACCCAATTACACACCCAAACATGTATGTACACATTCAGTCACCACCTGTGTATTACCAGAGATCTTAGAGAGACAAGAGCCTCTAAAATAAATAAATAGGTTGGATTTTTACAGAAATGGAAAGGATCCATGCTGATCACTTTGTCATCTACAGAATTCAATAACAAAATTTATTTTATACATTTTATAAACCTTTATTTGTTTTTTAAATCAAGCTTGATTTATTTTATTTTATTTTATTTATCATGAACAATGGACATTAATTATTGTTTGCAAGCTGCATGATTAAAAAAAATTTCAAATTTTAACAGAAAACACCATGACTTCTTAGGTCATGTAGGGCTGTAACTAACGATTATTTTGGTAATCAAGTAATCGGTCGATTGTTTTGACGATTAATCTGATATTTTTGGTGGTAATAAAAATAGACCTAAGCAAAAAGACCAAAGCCTTTAAAATGACTTAAAATACATATACCAACTTCTGGCATGAAACTCTTGATGGCGCAGGCTGATAAGATAACTCATTTGGTAGTGATCGCTTTGTTATCTACATAGCTTAGCTTATTGGTTGCTGTTGCATCAGCGGCCAATGAGCAGCGGCTCAACATTCAAATACTGGTAGTGTTGCTGTTCATAATCTGCACTGTGCTCTCAGAAAGCATCTGAAATCAACATCTAAGATAAGTGAACACTCTTTTACTCCATATCTTTGTTTATATTGCGTGGTTTGCTAGTTAATTTCTAAATGAGTGATCATAACAGTTTAATCTAAGCGTTATGTTAAAAGTCTTGTGGAGTGATTTACTAAGCATATAAGCTGCAGCGTTTACGCAATTGTGTTTATGCCGCAGCAAGCGGTCTGTTGTTTTTAATTGCTTTGAGGATATGCTGTCTAAGCTACATATATAAGAAAAGGTTCAAGTGAAACAAGCATTCGCGCTTTCAACGGAGTTACCACGTTTAGCTGCATACTCTAATGACGCGTTCATTTATTTCCAAGGGCAATGTTTTCTTTTTCTATGCTTAATGTGTGCAGTTGATTTCAGCTGCACACAGCATCAAACCACGCTCTGTCTTTAGCATCTCAATCTTATACTCTTATCGATGAGTGAAAAGCTGTTATGTCAATGATACACCAAATGATTTAATTATGATACTTGCTCAGGTGGTTACTGGGTTTTTATCTCTATCAGCTTGCAACGTAAATCTGTTTTTAATGATAACATGTATTGTGCATTTCTATAGCTATGCCATTCAATGTGGTAGCCCAGGCACACATAGCATGTCTTACATGCTCACAGAAATGTCTGTGAATGTATTGGCAGTAGCAAGTCTCAGTACTTGCTCTGCAGCAGCAGCAGCGTAGCAGATATATTTTGCCAAGACCAAATACATTAACAATGCCATATCCATTATCATGTCAATCATTCGAGAGTTGTCATGAGAGAAATATAATGAGGTAAAAATATTTGGTTCAAACAAAATATCTAAAGCAAGTAATCATATGATTTTATAGAACAACACTGTTAAAATACATAATATACATAATCTACACCAGGGGTTCTCAAAGTCTACATTCAAAGGTCCAAATCTGAATTTTCATCAATGACAAAGGTCCGGAACTATTGGTAATTACAAAACTTGTTTTTAATAAACATGTATAACAAATCAACATTCATTTTATGAAAAAATAAGGTAATTTAAAGCATTATTTATTTTATAAAGGTATTTGTAAAGGTAAAAATGCACTGGAAAATTCGATTTAAGGGGGCAAATATTGTCCCTTACTTAAAGAGGTGTGAATGAAGAGTGGGGGTACGCAGAAGGATGTTAAAAGCCTCATGGGGTACATCTCTAAAAAGTTTGAGAACCACTGGGACTGGGTTAAGGAATAGAACAAAATAAACATCAACATCAAAGCACAATACACATAACTTACCAAGGGCAGAAAGTAGGCCTAATATTCAGAGGTCACTTACAAAGTTAGGTTAAAGACACAAACAAAGAGGGATTCAAACAAATAGCATATCAATAACAATGTAGAATTTACAGAATGTGAGCTGAAGAGTAATATTCAGATAAAAAAAAATGTGTTTTTGAAGGAGAGAAGGGTGGATGTTTGACGGATGTCTTGAGGAAGAACATTCCACAACCTCGGAGCCACTAACGTTACGCTAAAAGACTCCCATTAACAGACTATTGAAACTGACTGAATATGACACAGCCCCACCTAAGATATTTTTCACCAGCTGCCACTGTCTCACAAGCAACTTATTTGATGATTCATATTAAGACTTTAGCTGTCATAGTTTTGCCATCCGTACCTCTGTATTTTGTGGATATTGCCGTTCAAAATGACCGTTTTTTGTTTCATAATGCCGTTTTATCATTTCCACTCTTCACAACTCCAAACTGTCTCGTTACAAATCAAACAGAATGGCTCCGTGCTGGATTGGGGCAAAATGAACGCATACCTCTCTGTCCAATCATCTTTGAAAACTGTATTTTCTTCGTCAACTTTACTTTTCCTGGACAATGACATCCTCCACACCCATTCAAATGCTTATTGCGGTGAAGTGTCGCGTTGCGCGGCTCGCGCCCGATTACGTCAATAGTATACGCTCACTGGATGTCATGGCAACTGAATCACGGAGGAAAACCTTAAATATCTCGCCTTCGCTTTAATTTCGGACCATCTCCAAAAAGACATAAAACACTAAACAAATGATTTTGACATGCGTTTATCAAAGTAGGAAATCCAGACTTTTAATCCCTTACACGCAATTACTGCTGTTGAAATACGAAATGGAGGCGGGTCCGGATTGAATTCCCTCCGGGTCCGGATCCGGACCGGAGTCCGGACTTTGAGAAGTGCACAATAATATTCTACACAATTCTACACAATAATACTATGTACATTGTGTATTGTAACAATGCCTGCAGAGGGTGGCAACGGTCTGATGATTGTTGTTGTTACGCATACAACTTGATCAAATCCTTGTTTAATATCGGCCAAACAACATTACGTTCAAATGTTCACTTCGTAATTTGTAATTCAAATAACATAGAAGCCTATGGAGTAGTGAGACAGCTCTCAGATTTAATCAAAATATCTTAATTTGTATTCCAAAGATGAACGAAAGTCTTACGGGGTTGGAACAACATGAGGGTGAGTAATTACTGACAGAATTTTCATTTTTGGGTGAACTATCCCTTTAAATCTTCAGCACATATGTTTACTTAACCGAATCGCAGCCTTTGTGAATTCACAATAGCACTATTCTATAGTATGGTTTTTAAATGGTTTTAATACATCGTGCAGCCTTAGAAAACGGTCTAATAATGTGGGTCATGGATTCTCGTCCGTGGAACGTGCCACTTCCAGTATTTACTTGAAATTTACTTGGTATTACTCGACAAATTGCAATCGAGGATTTTATTTTAAAAAAAGGTTACTCTAATTTAACCTAGGAATCATGACAGCCCTACATTCAAGTTTTGTGTACATTCATGCATATGTGTGTCATTGTGTTTTTGGCAGCATTGATGCATGCTCTGGTCTTCGGTAACGTGACGGCCATAATCCAACGCATGTACTCGCGCTGGTCCTCTTACCACACGCGCACTAAAGACCTGAAGGACTTCATCCGTGTGCACCACCTTCCCCAGAGCCTCAAACAGCGAATGCTGGAGTACTTCCAGACCACCTGGTCTGTCAACAACGGCATCGACTCCAACGAGGTAAGCCCCACGCTTCAGAGCGTATTACACAGCACAACTGAATCATTTGATGATGCGGAATTCCTTGCAGCTGGGCTGTGCAAGACGAGCCAACTTTACAAGAATACAATGTGCTTCCCTACTGCACTTCAGTGTTTCATCCAGTGTAACACTGGTACAGAACATTAAACTTTTAAAGTCTCCTCTTCAGGATTTTATTAACTCTTTATTATTAATCTATTGTTTTCACATCATGAAATCACTTTCTGCCTGCTAAAAAATTATAAATGATCTGATAGACTAAACAGTTTGACCAATCTTTTTTTTTTTTACCAATATTCACACGTTAATTGGTTATCTGGTCTTTAACATAAATGGCATCTTTGGTTTAACGTATTGTATAGATAAACTTTTAAAATAACAGATATTCATTATCTAGATAGAAATGTGTAGCTTAACAGTTTGCCTGAAGTAAAGATGATGATGATGACAATAATCTGATAGACCAATATAATACAGGTCCGATTGACCAGTATTCAAACAGTATTTGGTTATCAGTTCTTAAATATTAGGTTACCAATAAATGCCATAATTTGATTATTGTATTGTTTGGATAATTATTTAATGGTAACACTTTATTTTACAGTGTCCTTGTTACATATGTTACATGTACTTACAATAGTATTAACAGTGAATTATGCATAATTACATGCAACTAACCCTCAACCAAACCCTAATCCTACCCTAACTCCATAGTAAGTACATGCACTTAATTAATATTACTCCGTACTTAAATATATAATTACACTGTAACAATGACACTGTAAAATAAAGTGTGACCTATTTAACTTATAAATTAAATGAATTAATTACATCATGAAAAACGTGTAGCCTGAAATAAAGATGATGATGATGATAAAAATAAATCTTTCGTATTTTAGTTTTTATTTTTGTTCATTATTAATATTATATAATATTTACTCTCTATCAGTATTTCATAAAAAACAATAATGACCAATCTCTAATTACCATATTCACATACCATTGTATTTACATAGTACACTACCATGAAAGAAAACCATGGCATCACGTCCAAACCTAAATTTGTATACTATGGTGTACTGTAAGTGATGTACTACTAATGAAGTAACATACTAAAGCCAAGAGCAAAGGAACAGCTAAGGCAAGTATAATTTAGATAGACAGTTGAACACTTGAGGAGGGGACAACTGCATGCGCTCTGTCCTTGAGCCCGGGACTTTATTCCAGAGTCCAGAGAGAAAGTGGGAAAAATGAGATGAAATCCAAACACCTTGCTAAATCACAGATTTATGAATAATAGATGGTGAGGCTGATGGCCGGAGAGCAGGAGACAGAGAGCGAGAGAAAAAGAGGGATGTGTGTGCTGTGAGAGAAGGGGAGAGTGACAGATGCCATTCAGTCAGGCTGAAGGATGGTTGCATATATGGATGGATGAGCAGAGCAGATGAAGGGTGGCAGAGGGCAGGAATGAGGCATGGCCGGAATACTTTCAGGGTGGAAACTTGTGAAGGCGGAAAGCTTAATGATTTTAATGGCAGTTTAATTCATGTAATGTGCTGTTGCGCAAGTTCACATAAAAAAACACAATATCTATTTAACTTACAATGTAATTAACTGTTAACCACACCTTTCTTTTTTTATTTTCCTTTCCTTTTTTCCTTTTCTTTTTCTCTTTTTATTCTCTTTCTTTATTCTTTTTTGCTTGTTCGGTTTCTTATCCCTTTCTCTTTTTTTCTCTTCTTCCAATACACTCCCCAGCTCTTGAGAGACTTTCCAGATGAGTTGCGTTCGGACATCGCAATGCATCTGAACAAAGAGATCCTAGAGCTTTCCGTCTTCTCCTCTCTGAGTCGTGGGTGTCTCCGCTCTCTCTCCTTGCACATAAAGACGACGTTTTGCGCACCGGGCGAGTATCTTCTTCGGCAGGGAGATGCTCTACAGGCCCTTTTCTTTGTCTGCTCTGGCTCCATGGAGGTGCTAAAGGACAGCATGGTGTTAGCCATCCTCGGTCAGTTTACACAAACCCACCAATTACACAGCGAAGCTCAAAATGTTCAGTGTAGTTTAGCATGAAGGGAAAAATTACTGCCTCTCATTAAGTGAAGACTTTAGAGCCCATGTGCAGGCCCGCATTAAGAACACATAGGGCCCTGGGGCTATAGCCAACCCAAGGGCCCCCTTCATAGTAGCCTATCTTGGTGCCACAACGTTTTCTACCGCAGAAATAATTAGTTGAAAGGTTATATCATTAACACAGAGATACAATGTATTGTATCTCTATATAAAATGTGAAAATATTCCAGGCTACAACATTAAAAGCATACATGAATTAAAACCAAATATGATGTCAAAGCAAACAGGTTTCTAGAAACAGCAACAACTTTTGCGCATATGACTGCCTTGCCTTGAGGAGTTTACTTTAATTAGGTTTATCATTAGAATGTCTTCTTTCTGACCCTAGAAGACGAGATTCATCAGGGCTGGACTGGGGCTCAAATTCAGCCCATCCAACCCAAAAGTTTCCCCATTAATGTTTTGCTAAGTCCTTTAAATTGGAATAAACAAATAAATGAATGAATAAATAAAGAACAGAAACAAATAATTAGAAATATTTTTGAATATACTGCAAACATGTTTAACAATTTTAATATTGCATTATAGTGCAAGGCTCTTAATTATTTAATTCATATTTTAAAGTTAAAGTTTATTAGAACTGAACATACTGTATCTACACAGAAGAAAACGTTATAGCTTTTTCTTAATTCATCCAGGCTAAAAAGCTCTTAAATTCTCCTTTGTTGCCCTAATGAAAAGTTACCGTAGTTATTGCTTGGAATCCAGAGTTTCACTGTAAGATCAAGACACAGGCAAAAAAGAAAAGCTCCTCATTGCCATGGTTTTATGGTTTTAATATAACAACAACAACAACAATAATAATATTGCTAATAATAAACTATGGTATTTGTAATGAAAAACATCTTAAACACTATAAATCAACCTCTATAAAAGTTACCTTTTTTGCCCTTATATTACCCAATATTTAATGTAAGGCTAATAATAGTAATATTAACAATAAATACCATAATGTCATATTTCTACAGCTTTAGTAATTGCATGATATTTT
This sequence comes from Squalius cephalus, assembly GCF_949319135.1. Taxonomy (NCBI): domain Eukaryota; kingdom Metazoa; phylum Chordata; class Actinopteri; order Cypriniformes; family Leuciscidae; genus Squalius; species Squalius cephalus. Next base: position 30,900,687 of record NC_137129.1, read on the forward strand.
TTTTATAGTGGTGGCTCTGTGTGTGTAGAGTGTTGCAGGTATGACGTAAATTTTTTGGCCAAAACGCAAAAACTAGTTAGTATTTTAGCACTTACGGTTCCATTGTCCCGAAGTCAGTGGGTTTTTTAATAGGTTTTTGGTTAAATGGTAACCAAGATCAAGATACGTTCACGTTTTATTCTACGAGATAAAATATTTTTTTTAAGCTGTCTTGAAAAAGGCTAAATGGGACTACAGAGACTGTCTGGGACATTAAACATTATCACGCTGAACAGATAAACTCAGTTCGCTTTTACAGCCTCGTTATGCTTATAATCGTGCTCTTATAAACTATTCTAACTCAAACTTTCTGGGAAAATGTTTTTAGATAAAAACTGAAAGTTGTCGGAAGCTTAGTGATGGTAATGTTGAATTTGTGGGACCGTGGTGTAGTTCGTTTATAGCCTACCTTTAGCTTTTTACTTCTGGCGACTGCATTTAGGCTTCAAAATTAAGTATCATAAACTTTTGTTGATCACAGAGCTTGTTTTTTTTGTAATAATCCAAAAGCCTATGAAAAAATCCTACTGTGTTTCATCACTTGGCTTTTGGTCTTTGTTTCCTAGGTGCTCCACTAAATAACAGCGCTTAATATGCAGGGGCATGATGGGGTATTGGCGATCGACCCACTGGAAAAAGTTTTGGTGCTCCCGATGGCCAGTCAATCTACTCCACAGCCAATCATGGGCCCCCTCCTATAGCTCGGGCCCTGTGGCTTCAGCCCCGCCTAGCCCTATTGTTAATGCGGCCCTGCCCATGTGTTCCTACAGTCGCCAACAAAAACTGCTCTCTGTGATTGGTCTCTCTCTCTGTGAGGCTTCACACACACAGCAGGCTCATAGGACAGTGGAACTAATGTGTGAAAAAATAAAATCCTCATCATCCTGTTAGGTCCTGCCTGTGTGTGTGTGTGTGTGTGTGTGTGTGTGTGTGTGTGTGTGTGTGTGTGTGTGTGTGTGTGTGTTAATATCACCTTATGAGTTCTGACAGGAAAGGAACACATACTATCTTTCTCATCTTTACCTCACACTCTCTCTCTCCACCCTGCTGACAAAGGAAGGTCTCTCTGACATTGAGTTCTCAAGAAGGTTCTGTTTTTTGTTTTTGTGTGTTTACATGCGTGTGTGTGCTTTTTATACAGTATGTTTCCGTGCTGCTAATAGAGCTGTTTGTCGTCCCACAGTGCTAAAGTGCTCAACAAATTAGCATTTTAGAGCCACGATTTCCCTTGGTAGTTTCTAATGGGTTTTAAGAATTGTGGTTTTCGATTTATGTGTAAAATACAGTCTCTGGTTAACACAATACTTGAAGACAATTTTATGTTTTTGTTCTATTAAATACATTCCTCATAGAACCCATGCTGGATTAGCTTGCCACTTTAGCCTACATATTGACACACTGACTGAACACTCCTGTAATTCCTCCTGACAAAATATTCACGTGTTTTTGCATCCTCCTCTTTGTTCATGTGCTCCTGTGTGACACGTCCAGGTAAAGGCGACTTGATTGGTGCCAACATGTCAGTTGATGACCGCGTCATAAAGACAAACGCTGACGTGAAGGCACTGACGTACTGTGACCTGCAGTGCATCAATCTAAGGGGTCTGTATGAGGTGCTTGACCTGTATCCTGAATACTCCCATCGTTTTGTACAGGACATCACGCACGACCTCACCTATAACCTGAGAGAGGGACAAGAGAGCCACGTAAGACATCACATGACCACTGTTATACTAAAATTTTTTTTAACTGATTCATTCTTTTTTTTTTTTCGGTTGCCTAAACCCTTAATTCATCTTTGTAGTAGTTAAAGGCTGACCTGATCCTCACCTTTTTTGATTTCACGGACCCAAGATTTATAGACAGACAGACAGACTGATTGATTGCTTGTTTATATGTGTTTGAAAGTACACTACCGTGCAAAAGTTTGGGGTGAGTTCAAGATTTTAATGGGGTAAGTTAAAGAAATTATATACAAAATTACAGTAAAAACAGTAATATTGTGAAATATTTATCCATTTAATTATTTATTCCTGTAATGGCAAGGCTGAATTTTCAGCATCATTACTCCAGTCTTCAGTGTTATTTATATTTCTTATTATTATCAATGTTAAAAACAATTGTGCTGCTTATTATTTAGTGGGAAACTTGATATTTTTTCAGGATTCTTTGGTGAACAGAAAGCTCAAAAGAACAGCTTTTACTTGAAATGGAAATCTTTTGTAACATTATAAATGTCTTTATTGTCACTTTGGATCAATTTAATGTATTCTTGCTGAATACACTATTCATTTCTTAAGAAAAAAATCTTACTGACCACAAACTTTTGAATGGTTTGAAAATATGTGTCATTTTCCAGGTCAAATCCAGGATGTCCACTAAGTCCATGGACACACAGGTGTGTCTTCTCCTAAGCTGTCAATCATTCCACACTTATCCACTAACAGTGCTGTGTTGACTATAATAGCTTGGGGCTCATTTCCCTAACAATGATCTACCTCCCGCCTCATTTGCCTAATGAGGGAAGCTAAAAACACTACAGCTCTGAAACAGCAGGGAGAGAGAACGAAAAATTGATGATGATCATCTTCCCCATTCCCTGTCCTTCCATGCCTGAAGCAGTAATCAGGGAGGGAGCGGCGCTAGAGGAAGGGGAACAGCGCGTTTAGGGGCGAGGGAGGGGTAAAAGGAGGGAGGGGTAGGGGGTGGGGGGGGGGGGGGGGGGGTTGGTTATTGAAGTGCCGGATGACTGACTGCTTTAGGAAACTGCCTCTCTTTCAATTACAGTGTGAGGGAGCCTCAATTATTCAACAGGGAAAATGACCAAATTATTATACGAAAAGTGTAATTAATCAGATATATATAGAACAAGAGAGGGAGCGCAAGATTAAAAGAGAGATAGATGGGGAATACCCCTCACGTTTATTCCTTCTCTTTGCTGTGTTTTACCTCTTGACTTTTCCGACACCTTTCAGTGGACTGACATTTAAAGTGTTCTATAAATGGAGATTGTTATTTCCAGCCAACGTCGTTGCAGTTTCACTGTGTAATTGGCAATGCGTGTAAGAACCGTGAGGTGTAAAGCACAGCAAAACCCATTACAATGACTATTATTGTGCAGATTCAATCAAGCCTTTAGGGTACGTTCTGTGACATAATCACTCCAAGATCATTATATTATCAAAGGCCAGCTGTTCTAAATGCGTTAAGGTCAAGTCTTCCCGGTTTATTACTAGCAAGCAAGGTCAAAGTTCAAGTTATAAGACCACTACCATTACATGAGTTTTACCTAAGGACATTCACTTTGATGTGTTTCTGCTGTTTCATAGCTTTTGTCTAATTGGTCCTTGAGGGAAAGTGTGTAGTTTGTTTTAGGAGTGTGTGTGTGTATGTGTTTCTTTTTTATTTATTTTGGGCTTTAATTTTTATCCGTTTATTTTCTTACAGTTTTTTTATTCATCAATTAATAATCTTGCCGATTTATATTCAGTGATCATAAAATATGACTGTTAATGCTGACCTTTTTTGTGAATCAGCTGTAGCCAATAATCAATTTAAGATATATTTAATGGTAATAATGATACTACATTATGCTTATAATGATTCCAATTTATAATAATAATAATTTACAATATTTATAATAATAGAAATCATTCGAATATGCTGATTTGATGCTCAAGAAACATTTCATATTATTATCAATGTTGAAAAAAATATTTACTGCTCAATTTTTTTGTGGAAACTGATACACCACAATTCAAAAGTTTGGGATAAGTAAAAGTAAAGGTAACAGTAAAGACATTGATAATGTTACAAAAGTGAATATTTTAATATTTTCCACAAATATTAAAGGTATAGTCCACCCAAAAATGAAAATTAGTCCATGATTTAGTCACCCTCAAGTCCTCCTAGGTGTATATGACATTCTTCTTTCAGACGAATACAATCAGAGTTATATTAAAAAACAAATGCATGGCTTCACTTCAGAAGGCCTTTATTAACCCCCTGGAGTAAAAGTGGAGCACTTTTATCATGGATGGATGCACTTTTTTGGGCTTCAAATTTTTTCCAGCCATTCACTCCCATTATAAAGCTTGGAAGAGCCAGGACATTTTTTAACATAACTGATTGTATTCGTCTAAAAGATGAATGTCATATACACCTAGGAGGACTTGAGGGTGACTAAATCATGGACTAATTTTCATTTTTGGGTGAACCCTTTAATGCAATGCTAATCAACATAGCTTGTATCATAGATAGAATTTAATAAAATAATATATTCTCACTCTGTGTTAAGAAGCAACATGAAACCACAGAAGTAATTTAAAACACGACTGACATGTATTGTGATTTTGGAGCGAAACATGATATTAAGCTCATAAATTGTAGTGTTTGACGGTATGCTAAGCAAACATATTAGCTTTCCCTGTTGTCAAGAGCGAATGTTTTATTACTAATTTTGAAAAGTAAGTCGAGGTAAGATCATTTGAATGTTTTCATTTGAATCATTTCATAATTGAAAGCAATGTTAAGTGAGAGGTCTGATAAAAAAAAAAGAGAGATTTACAACAGTATGAATAAAAAAGTGCCTGTAAAAAATGTTTTTAAAAATAAGTGGGGTATGGTTAACATGTTAAATTAAATTCTCTTTTTTTTTTTTTCGTTCTACCGAAAATGTGCTGGGAGCCCACTATAGTAACAAACTACACTTTTACATGCATCTGATTGACAGATAAATCATGCAATCTTATTTCACTGCTGTTGAGGTTTTTTCAGCTTTGTACAAAGTTTGCTTTGTACATTTAGTTTAACTGTATTGTTAAAGAGGGCGAGCTTTACCATTCAATTGAACTGTGTCCATGTTTTTAAGACACTTAAATTGTTCTTGCTCCGTCCATGCAATAACTGCGTCCATGTTATGAGCTGAGTTTTTTATTTACTTCAACTGCTCAGTGCTCTGGTATTATCAATGGGATGACATTTCATCCCATTTCAGGAGTTGCCATAATTAAAATTTAAAATCAGAATATGAGCATAGCTCACTTACATTCACTGAAATATTGAAATGTTAGCGATACTGATTCAAAACACGAGCGCCAGTGATTGAATGTCAAAGCGCGGTTTGAACGCCCCACCCCCCAGCTGAACTGAAAGTTTTGATTGGTTTTGCACTCGAGTCAGACCTGTCTGTTATTGGCTGAAGCGCATCAGACCTGTCTGTGATTGGCTGAAGCACAGGGCTCCATCACAGAAGTTTGAAAAGTGTCTGTCAAATGTCAGCTTGCACTGTTGCTCCGTTCGTCAGCACCTTTGTGAAAAATGAATGTAGAGAAGTTGAATACTTTATTTTCATTCAACTCAAGTAAAAGTAAAAGTACCACAATTTAATTATGCTCAAGAAAGTAGAAAAAAAATTGTAATTAGTTACTTTCCACCTCTGTTTGAAAGGGCTTTTTCATTTGTCAAAAATAGTATTATTATTATTTTGTTATTAAAAAACAAACGAGCAAGCTCAGTCGAAGTGAGAAAAGTAACGCAAAAGTAACAAAATGCTTTACTTTCCATAAAAAGTAACTAATTTTTTAGGGAGTAACACAAAATTGTAATGCATTACTTTTAAAAGTAACTTTACCCAACACTAGAGTTTTCTGCCTGGAACGTTCATGTCACAATATTCCTCATTTAAATAATTCCCACCCAAAGCATATGCAAAAAATGGGCGAGGCCTATTTGAGTTGAGTTGAGTTAGTAGTGTGTTGAAACTTGCGGTTGTGGTAAGGGGCGTGACATTTCAGAAACGTGCTCAAAGCAGTTGACCAATCACAACACACTGGTCCAGCCAACCAATCAGAGAATACTGTGCTTTTCGGAAGAAGGGGCTTCATAGAGACAGGAACTAAACAGAGCGTTACTGACAGACTGGGAAGAAAGGTTCTGCAACAACGGTCATTTTTTGAAAAAACAAGAATGATTGCCAATTCTATTTGACCCCAAAAACAAATCAAGTCTCTGTAAAAGGGCATAATATGTCCCCTTTTGAATGTGTTCTTTCTAAATAAACTTGCTTTGCCTTTTGAAAGTGAGCATTTAGATAATTATTTACTGGTTCAGTGATTAAGGAGAAGATGGCAAGGAAAATGTGGGACCTACATAAAAATAATTTTAATGCCACATATGACTGCTTAAGAAGAAATTCTCTTAGGATTAAGCAAGTTTTGTCACATTAACTAGATGTCCTTTCATCTACTCGTTTCATTGTTAATAATGGAAAGTCATTCTATTTCTCGTTGAGTCATCCAGGGTTAGTCATCCAACTTTCATCTGGCCTCACATGACCTCAGCGCAATCTCTTCTGTCCAATCACAGATGGAGGGGAGGGGAAATGGAGATGTGATCCAGTGCTATCCATCAATAGCTGAGCATCAAGACGAGGGAGATGATGATGATGATGATGATGATGATGATGATGAAGATGATCAGATACATTATCTCAGTGGTGGAACCAAGCAGAAAACGTACGTGCAGAAAAATGATCACCAAACCAACAAAAAGCTCCAGTTTCAGCATACTACTGTTACAAAGCCTGACCTCGCAAATCTCAGCCCAAGGTGTGTACACATCTACAAATGCATGTATTTAAACAGCATTTTAACCCTCTGGTGTTTTTGTGGTCCTTGAGATGTTTTGACATACCCTGACATTTGTGCTTTTTACAGTTGCTTATAAACATATTAATGGCAATGGTGTTATTACACTCTATTTAGCACAAACACGGCTACTATAATATGTGAGCAACATGTTTGTACATGTTTGTATTTTTGAGAGAATAATGTTTATGCATGGTTATTCAAAAAATAAAAATGACTAATGGTGTTTTTGCTTCAAAATGATCTGAAAATCATCCTGCCTAATCATTCACATAAAACAATGCATTGATTTAAATTTTGCTATACACTTTTTGTTTGGAAAGGCAATATGCGTGGGGGCTTTTTTAAAATTTTGCTATTTTATTAAAAAGTTTTCACATGTAAATCAACAATTACAATTTTAACAATATTTTAAGTGTAATCTTTCTTTTTAAAAAGTATTCATTTTATCAATTGAATTTTCAATTGAATGAACGGCACAGATGCGCGCTGTTGTTTACTACAGCTGTAAAACAGTCTTTTTGCGGTTTACAGACACTATTCCACATTGTGATTAGAACAAAGCACTTAAGAATAAAGAACTTACTATTCACACTCCGTTGCTCCTCGAAGTGAAACTAAACCAGCACTTCTGAGGTAAATTTTCCAGGATTATTATTAATAGTATTATTCCTCACAGCGTCGCGAGACGACACAAGTAAATGAATCGGACTAAACTTGATGATTTTTATCGAGTTGATGTGGGCGTTCACAAGTTTGCATGGATCGCCTCAGATCATTTGCGTTTGAATAGTGCGTGCTCTCCGTGGGCGTGTTCACATTAGCAGATAATGAGCTGTAATTAGAACGACTGACATATCTCTCTTTTCATACAGATTACATAAACAGAAATGATTTGTTTTCGTTTTGACTTAGATCATTTAAAAGTACACACTTAAATGATTATAAAGATATATAGCTCATGCCTGGGTGAATAGTATTCGCTGAGTTTTGTTTAAGTTTATAGATGTGCTCCAGAAAAAAAGTTCACGGAGACGAAGAGGCAGAAAGCATACCGTTTATTTTCTTTATTTTACAAAAGCACAATGTTTTGTTTAGATTGTAAGTGGAGACATAAAAAAGTAGACATTTTACAGTTTGTTTTTTCATATTTCTTAAGTCTGTATGACCATAAATGACTTAGTATTTTAAGTCTATTTAGCTGCTTTGTGGAAAAAAACGAGCATAGTGAAAATAGTAAAGTGGATTTCTGTTTGTTTGTGTTCAGGGTTGTGGACGGCACAGAGGACAGTGATGGTACAGAAAGTTCCCACACGTTTATATTTTCCTCTGGTCATCAGCACACCGTCAGTGGTGCAACTAATACCACTGCCACCACAGCAGGTGTGTGAGTGAATGAGTGTGTGTATATGTGTGTGTACTGGCTGATGTTGTTGTTGCGGTGTCTTTCGTCTTAGATGCCAATATTGCAAGCTTGACCCACAATGAAGGATAACACCATTTCCAGTATTTGCTATTGCTTATCTTTTCACCTTAAAGAAATATGTCACCCAAAACTCGTGTTGTTTCAGATCTGACACAGATGTCCAAGCTGTTCTTTCCTTCTTAAATTTTATTCACGTTCAAGGATATTCATATTCGATCCTGTAAAACTGAAGACTTCTGCTCTCAATTTTTTTTTCTGTTATTTCCGAGTTATTTCTTTATCATTTTTAGACCTTGTTCATTTGATTCACTGTCTATATTCATATAAAAAAGCAGCTTAGACATTCTGCAAAATACCTTCTTTTTTTGTTTCATGCGAGAAAGAAAATCATACCTGTTTTGAAAGACATGAGAGTGAGTAAATGGTGACAGAATTTTCATTTTTGGGGTGAACTCTTCCTTGAAGTCTTTGTAATGAGTTTTCACTGGATTTTCTGTCATTGTGAGGCAGTTGGACATAATTGTTTTTCCTGTGCAGATTTAGCAGCTAAATCGGAGGACACCAGAGGACAGCTTCGCTACCTTAACCAAGAGGTAAATGATTTTTCTATTTAATCTCTGGCAGTCATATTTTGTCTTTTTTTTCTTTTCTTTTTGCTGTGTAATTTAATGGTAGGTCTGCACTTAAATTTTATTTAGATAGTCTTCCCATGAACTGTGGGTTTTAAGGCTGATAACCCTGCGCTAAATGTGAGTACTGACAGATCGAAACCAGCACAGCTCAGGTGAGCTCCTGGTGCCAGGTATTCACAAGCCATATGGCAGGCTGCTGTGAGAGAGGAGAAGGGGATGTTATTCATACACTAAAGGACATAAAACTCATTAGAAGAGGAAAGTGGGGCTGGCCCCATGATGGTGAATGAGAATATTCCAACATTCCAGAGTCCCACAATGCCCTTGAACCCACCACATGTGGTTTCCCATGTATTGCACATGTATATGATTCTGTGTAATTTATTGGCAGTTTGTAACAATGTTTTTGTGATTTTTATTTACACAGCTGGGTCAACAGGGTCAGAGAGTGAGGGGCAAAAAAAAAAACCTTTGTCCATTGTTAATGTTAGTTCATGTTAGTTCTTATAGACCCTTTTACAGTTGGTAAACATGGTGACGTATTTGTGTGGGTGGGGCTTAGCTGGAGGCAGAAAGATCCCTCTGGCCGCTTCACTAACGCTAGTTTGTTAGCTTGTTTTTTAGCTTGTTTTTTTAACAATGACTGGAGAAAATCCAATTTTATCTTAATGTGCAAGGTCACTCACTGTCCAGGATCGCGATTGTTATTTGCAAAAGTTAATTTTAATGGACGGAACCAGATTGTCTGACCCGTACACTATCACTTAATGGATGGATGATCTGACAGGATTAACGTTAACGCTACCTCCGGTTGAGTGGCCTGACTTCTACACCTACCCGATAGAGAAACCGAGGGTAAAGAGAAACTGAGGGCATATACATATTTAGATGCCTATAACTATGTGCTGAATGGTCATGTAAAGACTTGTGTGGTACGATCCGCAGTTCTGCCTAGCCAGCGCCAAGAAGACGACAATGTAAAGAGTGACACTATGGTGCAATTTTAAAGATGTGGATATTTTCTAGAAATAAAAATTCCAGATACAGCATACTCATTTTTCATCGATTCTTGCACCCAACAACACAACAAGATAACATTTAATAATAAAAATAATCATTTAAGCTCCTTATTATGTAGCCGAATCTGTGCTGGTTTGTATTGGCCGCCTCCAGTTTTCCGTTTGTTTTGCCTCCAGCTAGCGCCGTGACGTAACTGTGAAGTCGGCGCAAAAGGGGTCTATTGATGCTATTATTATTAACTTTATTTTTATAGCCTATAAAAATTGGCTTTTTTAGAAATTTACATAAGCCAAAATGCTTTAAAAAGGCTTTAAAAGTATTGTTAGTTAATGCTAACTATTGTGTAGGATAGTGTTAATGGCTACACAACCTCATTAAAGTGTTCCAGGTGGGGCGGGGAATCTCTAGGCACCTCACAATTCGATTCGATTACGATTCAGAGGACTGCGATGCTAAAACGATTATCGATGCATATTTTTTTGTGTGACTACTTAGTACTTTTAAAGCAAAGTATTTATAATGACCCATAAAGAATTTACTTCCAGTACTTCCTATATTAATGTTATTAATAAAACAAATGGAAGTGATTTGGCAAGTCAACTGTAAGGTTACATTTGCCAGCATATGTCCCAACATTGCAAAGAACCAACAGGAAAAGAATTGTGTGCCTGTACTAGCAGCATACTTGTAGTCAATGAAGACAAACATCAGCATATTCTAAATCTCCAACATAAAATAATAGACTTCTATCCAACATCCTCCTGTTATGTGCAATTAGCAATATAATCCTTCAGACAAAAATAAATAAACATTTTGCTGTAGCAAAATCACAAACAGCTTTCATACAAAAATATAGGATTATGTACCAGCAGCTTTCATACAAAAATAATGCTTGTGGACTTACGCATATTCTGAATAATTAGTAACATACAAAGCTGCTCTTATACATAAATAAATAATAAAGAGTCTAAGATTTATGACTTGAAATTGTTGCTGTTGACAACAACCAAAAACAGCTTATACAAAAGAAGTAAATGAACATCTGCAGAGAGCACAGTCAAAATGTAACTTTTTGTGACTGGTATTGCACTGATACACACTGTGACTGTGGAGGGTAGTACAGTAAACCTACGTATAACGTACGGATAACAGATCTGTTTACAGCATATTGATGAGAAAACGTCTTGGTTACGTATGTAACCCTAGTTCCCTGAATAGGGAACGAGATGCTGCGTCGGAACGCTGCGGGAACGCCCCTGCGTGAGTGCGTCATGAAGCACGTATGGAATCAGTCCAATGGCGAGATGGAACGTCATAGGCGGGTGACGTCATCGACCAGGAAACTATAAAGCACCCCAGAATCACAAACGCGCTAGCTTCTGATAGGCTGAAGCAAGTCGATCACGGGAATGCCGGGAGTATGGCAGGGCGACGCAGCGTCTCGTTCCCTATTCAGGGAACTAGGGTTACATACGTAACAGAGACGTTCCCTTTCAAGGGAACTCGAGCTGCGTCGAAACGCTGCGGAAACACTAATACCCACGTCGCCATGTGAGCAAGTGACCGTCCGTGTGAAATCAGAGCGCACATTCGGACGAAAGCACCTGCACCAGTGGAGTGGAGCTGAGGTCAAGATCATAAAACCTGATGAACGTGTGCAGTGAGGACCAGCCTGCCGCATCACAGACATCATGAAGTGAAACTCCTGACAGTAAGGCTCTAGAAGCGGCCATACTCCTAGTAGAGTGAGCTCGTACAGCCAAAGGTGAAGGCTGACCAGCCGACTCATAGGCAAGTGAGGTAGCCTCGACCACCCACTTGCTCATCCTCTGCTTAGACGCAGGACACCCCTTCCTGGGTGACCCAAAACAAACAAACAACTGTTCAGACTTCCTCCACAGGGCAGCTCTGTGGACGTAAGCATCTAGAGCCCTAACTGGGCAGAGCAGATTTTGTTTCTCCTGGTCTGACGTCTGGAAAGGAGGAGGACAGGAAGCCTGCAGTACAATAGGCCTAACAACATTAGTTGGAACCTTAGGAACATAGCCTGGCCTGGGATGGAGAAAGGCCTTTACCATGCCGGGCGAGAATTCCAGGCACGAGGGAGAACCCGAGAGAGTTTGAATGTCTCCAATTCTCTTGAGAGATGAAATAGCAAGCAAAAAGATGAAAAGTGAGAAACTTTTCCAAAACCTCTTCAATAGGCTCGAACGGAGCTAGGGAGAGGCCTTCCAAAACAATGGCCAGATCCCAAGTCGGTACCCTCGTGCGGACTGCTGGCCTCAACCTCAAAGTGCCACGAAGAAAGCGTGTTATAAGCCGGTGTCTCCCCAAAGAGACTCCACTCAAAGGAACGTGGTAAGCCGCTAGTGCCGCCACGTACACCTTCAGTGTGGAGGGGATAGCCCTGCGGAGAATCGCTCCTGCAGGAACTCCAGCACTGCACCCACCGGGCAGTTAACCGGGTCCAACTGGTGTTCTCCACACCAAGAAGTAAATAATCTCCACTTCAAGGCATATAACTTCCTCGTAGACAGAGCTCTCAACAACCTCAGTTAAGAGACCAGAACTTATGAGCTGGGCCCCCTCAGAGGCCAAGCCCACAGTTTCCACAGTTCTGGGTGGGGGTGAAGGATTGACCCACTCGCCTGAGAGAGTAGGTCCCTCCTGATCGGAATCTCCAGAGGAGAGCTGTCGAGGAGAGACACTAGACACCAGACACCAATAGTAGACTGACCCCGTCCCAACGGACCCTTTCCAGAACTCCTGGGAGCAGAGCAATCGGGGGAAATGCGTACAGACGTGACCTCGGCCACGCCTGCACCATGGAGGGGCTGGATGGCTCAGGGAGAACCACAGAGGACAGTGTGATGTCTCCCTGGAAGCGAACAGGTCTACCTCGGCACGACCGAAATTCTTCCAAAGGATCTCCACCACCTCGGTGTGGAGTCTCCATTCCCCGGGCCTCGGCCCCTGCCTCGACAGGATGTCTGCCCCCTGATTTAAATACCCCGGGATATACATAGCCCTCAATGAAAGGAGTTTCCCCTGGGCCCACAAAAGGATCTGGCGAGCCAGCTTGTACAAGGGTCGCGAACGCAGACCCCCCTGATGGTTTATATAAGAGACCACCGATGTGTTGTCTGACCGGACAAGCACATGGTGACCCCTGAGGTCTGGGAGGAAGTGTTTCAGAGCCTGGAACACCGCCAACATTTCTAGACAATTTATGTGCCATGAGAGATGATGGTCCTGCCACAGACCTTGGGCTGAGCGACTACTCATGATCGCTCCCCAGCCCGTGAGGGAGGCATCCGTCGTTAGCGTGATGTGACGACAAAGAGCTCCCAGCACGGGCCCTTGGGAAAGAAACCAAGGTTCTTTCCACATAAGCAGGGCATGAAGACATCGTCACTTGACCCTGATCATGTGGAGTGGGTTTCCCCTCGGGGAGAACCCCTTGGTCCTGAGCCACCACTGCAACGGTCTCATGTACAACAGGCAGCAAGGTATAATGTTGGAAGCTGCTGCCATCAGACCTAATATTCTCTGAAACTGTTTTACAGTGAGTGACTGGCCTAGCTTTGCTTGTTTCACCGCTGAGAGAATCGAAGTGATACGAGCAGGAGACAGGCGTGCCTGCATCGTCCTCGAGTCCCAGACTACGCCCAGAAAAGTGGTCCTCTGTAATGGAGATATGAGACTTTTCTTGACGTTTAGCCTCAAACCCAATCTTTTGATATGAGCGAGAACGACATCTCGATGCCGAACCGCTTGTTGCTCCAATTGGGCTAGGATCAACCAATCGTCGATATAATTTAAAATGCGGATGCCCTGGAGTCGCAGCGGAGCCAGAGCTGCACCCATACATTTTGTGAATGTGCGGGGAGACAGAGCTTGGTCGAACGGAAGAACCCGATATTGGTATGCTTCGGCCCTGAAAGCAAACCTCAGGAACTTCCTGTGTTGTGGAAGGATGGAAACATGGAAGTAAGCGTCTTTTATATCTATCGTGACAAACCAGTCCTCGGATCTGATTTGTGACACAATCTGCTTGAGAGTGAGAATCTTGAATTTGAGCTTCCCTACTGTGCGATTTAACAGGCGCAGATCTAAAATTGGACGCAACCTCCCATCCTTCTTTGGAACGATGAAGTATCGGCTGTAATAACCTGACTCCCTGCTGGGAGGAGGAACCCGTTCTATAGCCTCCTTTTGCAACAGAGTCTTTACCTCCTGTTCCATTACCAGAGCCTGCTCGGGGCCCACCACTGTGGGCAGGACCCCTCTGAATCGAGGTGGACGAGACCTGAACTGAATAGCGTAACCATTTTCAATCGTCTGCAGGACCCACTGAGAAATATTTGGAAGACTTTTCCTCTCCGCCAGAAAATCTACTAAGGGTACCAGCCTCTCGAGACTGGCCTCTGGAATACTTTGAGCTGCAGAGACAGTGCCCTGTAACGGCACACCGGCAGGGAACAACTGGTCTAACTACTCAGAGGCGTCAGGACTTCTTCTTCGACGAAGCCTTCTTGGCGATAATAACTGTCCTCAGATCAGTTTTACCCATCGAAGACTTCCCCTTCCCAGTCTTTCTGTGGGGGAGCGCGAGGCGCAACACTGTTTTTGTTGCGCCCGGTGTGAGGAGCTACCCGAAGGCTGGGGCTGTTCTTTTCGCCCAGCAGCCCCAGGGACATGAACTTTGAGCGGGAGGAATTTATGGAACGCCGCCGCCTGCTTTTTCTCTTCCTGGAACCTATCGATGACCGTATTGACAGTCACCGAATAGGCCCGCAGTTGTGAGCGGGGCGTCCAGGAGAAAAGATTTTTCTCCCTCCTTCATACCAGAGAGATTAAGCCAAAGATGCCTCTCCGTGGCCACCAGGGCTGCCATAGAACGGCCCACTGATTTGTCCGTCTCCTTGGTGGCACGGAGAGAAAGATCTGCTACCTGACGTAAATCTCTTATAGTCTCAGAACTAACCTCCTCACTCTCTTTCAATAGATCGGCCTGGTATGCCTGCAGAATAGACATTGTGTGCAGGCATGCCGCGGCCTGACCTGCTGCCGAGTATGCTTTGCCCACCAAAGCCGAGGTGTTTCGAAGCGGCTTGGTGGGTAACACTGGTGCCTTAAAGGACGATGCCGACTCAGGAGAGAGGTGATTGGCTAATGCCTCTTCAGCCTTCAGCATCGCCCCATAACCATACTGACTAGACCCAACGATGTTTGAATATGTGGATGTCTGAGGGGTGTAAATATGGGAAGACACCGGTCTTTTCCAGGACCTCGACACCTCACTGTGGAGGTCTGGAAAAAACGGGAGGCACCGGCGTTGAGGCTGCACACAAGATGGCAGAAAGCCTTCATCTAGTTTGCTTTTAATTCTAGACTCCTGCCTATCTGCTGGCCAATCAATGCTTAATTTTTGCACCGCTCGTGTGAGTGAACTCCTCACTCGCAGGAGACTGGGGTGACGAGTCCTCAGTATCTCCTGTTCCAATACTAACAACATCCAGCTCCTCAGAACTGGATAGTTGCAGTACTGGGGCCTCAGCCTGGGCGGAAGAAACCGCAGCGCGTGCTTCCAAACCCGGGACAGAGGCACTGGATCTGACAGGTGAGGGCTGAGATAAGGCTGAGCCCGTCTCAAACCCCTCTGTCAGATCCATTTGCCTCGACAGAAGTGGGACCCGAGCCGCGGGGAGCGCGAACCAAACCACCCTCCTCAAAGAGTGATCGGCGAGAGCGCAGCTTTCTTAGAGGAAAACGCTCGCAATCAGCCCCCTCGAGAGCTGACTGGGCATGCTGCACTCCCAGACAAACAACACATAGTTGGTGTGTATCCCCACCTGTAATATAGCGAGTGCAGGGATGAACACACTTTCTATACTGTTGTTCGCTCGCCATCTCTTATAGTTTTATATATATATATATATATATATATATATATATATATATATATATATATGTGACAAAACTCCTGCCTAGTGAGAACTAAGGACAGACAAAAACACTTTCGACAATATAGACAATGATTCACACACAGAGGCACAGAAGCTAGCGCGTTTGTGATTCTGGGGTGCTTTATAGTTTCCTGGTCGATGACGTCACCCGCCTATGACGTTCCGTCTCGCCATTGGACTGATTCCATACGTGCTTCATGACGCACTCACGCAGGGGCGTTCCCTCAGCGTTTCAACGCAGCTCGAGTTCCCTTGAAAGGGAACTAAACAATACAGAAAGCAGCTCTTATACTCTCATAAAGCGCTCTTATTTCAGTGTTGTTGTTGTAGTTATTTTATTCAGTACATTCAGTTAAACAACATCAAGTTAAATTTAATTTATTGTTCATCGAAACTGTGTATAAAATGCATTTGCTCTGTCCATGCACTAAATGTGCACCCTTGAATAAGCAGGGTTTTACTTCAACTGCTCAGGTAATGTCAATGGCAGGGGCGGTTTCTTCTTTAGGGCGATTGGGCGACGCACCACCAAAGTGCAAAAGTCATCTGCTTATGCGAATAGCAGTAGCCGTCCTAAGGAGAGCTCAAACATGGGTTGCTCAAAAATGTGTCAATTAGGCCTGTCGCGATAATTAAATAACCGTCTGATCGCGATTATTTGATCTAACCGCGATTGTTTCAGACAACCGCGATTATTGCGCTCTTTTATAGACCGACGGCACAAGGGGGAGTCATGAACCAAAATAAATAGACAAGCACTAATTACGTTTTCTAGCAATATATTCAAAGTCATCTGAAGCCATTCCATAGCTTAATGTGAGGGACAGTAGTATATTTACATTGTTAAATTAAAGTTCACAAACTCGTCTGCAGCTGTCAATCATTCCGTTCAGCATTCAAACTCTGCAGCTGTCAATCATTCCGTTCAGCATTCAAACAACGCGCGTCGTCCGGTTACGACAGGATACACGGTAAAACTTTCTCCAATGTGACATTGACGTTATAATGCTTGATCTGTAGATAAAGGGCTGTGGATTTGCATAAAATGACTTTATTTTGCTGGAGTTTTTTGCTGTTTCTAAATGACTCGCTCGCTACCGTGTGCCTACACAGCACAAGGACTATGAATTGGCATCAGACGCACAATAACTGGAGTTTAAAACTGTGAAGAAACAAATGATCAATAAACTGTTGGACTGATATACACTAGGATTTGTGCCCTCGACATTTCTTCGCTTTGTGCCGTGAACTTTTAAATGCGCACTTGTGCAGCGCTGCGCACTGTGACTCCATGTTGCATTAAGCACATCATTCTGCTCCCGCGATGCGCATACGCGCTTTGTTCCGCTCTGTTTTGAAGCGTATCATATTATCATGGTTTGTGCACATTTGTTTTTATTAACACTTAAATTACTGTGCAGATGTTTTCAAAAATTACTTTTTGCTGCTGATTTATACACTCACTAAGTTTAATAAACAAATTGTCATAGCTATTGAATATATTTATTTAATATTTAAAGGTGTTAACTGTAATCTTACACTGCAAAATGATAACTTACAAAGGATTAAATTCATCACAATTATTTAATGAATGAAGCACAAAGCCCTAAAACAGACAATTAATCAGCATAATCGCCAAAGCCCTAACACAGACAATTAATCGTCAAAGCCCTAAAACTGACAATTAATCGGCATAACCGCAATTATTTTTTAGACAATTAATCGTCAGCCAAATTTCATAATCGTGACAGGCCTAGTGTCAATGAGAGCTATGGATGAAAATAATTGCACACTATAAAAATTATTTGTCAACCAATCAGATTCAAGCATTCAACTGCCCCATAATATAAAATACAATAAGCTTTAATGAACCAACTCAACGTTCCTTCGTTGCTAGTTCTAAAGTGGCGTTCTAGAATTAATAACAGAGGCTTGGGCTCAACTGTTAAACTCAATTTGATATTTTAATCCATGGCAGAAGGAAGCAGTTTTTCTGGTCTATATTTTCCCCCAGTGAAATATATTCTCATAATCCTTATCATTTATTTACACTGCAGTTCTTACTGCATAAAAAGTACAGATCGGACCCTGACAGAGAACTGTAGTTCTGCTGAGTATTGGCATGGCTATAAATCCATGTGACAACCTACTGCCTTGATTGTCAGCCCACGGCTTTGACTTGAGGCTTTTGACAGGTAATGTCATGAGAGCAACGCCCTACTGCTGTGACTCTTCCTTATTTTTTCCTCTCTCTGTCTTTGTTTCTTGTATCTCACTGTATATTTTTGACAGCTGGCCCCTCAGCAGGATTTTGTTGTAATCCATGCTTGATTCGGTCCGCCAAGTGGATGAGGGCTCTCTTCCTGTTGTCCCTTCCTGTTTGAAGCTGTTTTCTTGTATCTCCCCGCCTCTGATGGCATTTATGGATCATTACCCAATTACCCTCATTATTGGGTATTATCACTTGCTGGCACAATTCTGAGGGTGGCTGCCAAATCGGTGTCCTTCTGAATCTGGATCATCTGTGCTGTGTTCATTAATATTATTATTCTGAGCTAACCATAAGGACAGTGGATGTGTACAGAGGACAGACAGCACAAAAAGATACACAAAAAGAGTAATTATGGGAATCTGAATTGAATTTAGTGACCTGTGGTACCTCATGATAACTCTAAGTGTTAGTGTTACATAAGTGTTAGTCCATTTCTAGAAAAATCAGTTTGAGAAAACGTAATGCTCAGTATGGTTGCAAATGGATGTTGCTTCTCAGGTATTAGACCTAACTTTTTGATTGTATTTTAATTGGACTAGCCTGAAAAATGTATATTGTTTAGCATAATATGAGCATTGTTGTACATAAAGCCATTTGAAAAAGTTTGTTTGATTGTTGTAGTTCATGTAAATGTATATGTTCAAGTTTTAAACTTTCACCCAGATTCAGATCAGATCACCCAGATCTTCACCAGGGACTTTAAGCAATGATCTTTCTTAAGAGTAAACCCTAAAATAACTAAATATCAGTAAATCAACAACGAACAATGATGTCCCATGGGACCTAAATAAATAACACCTCTGTTTCACCTGAAAGCTGCTGGCTCTAGCAGACAATGATGGGTGGATGCAGAGGGACAACCAAAGGCCTTATAAGATCATACTGTTCTGTTGCTGTGGGAAACATTTTTTTAAAACTGGAATATAGATTACAAATGTTCAGAATTAAAGATTTTTGTTATCCAAGCAGGACACACAAACTGTGTTAATAAGCAATTACGCTTTATGTTAACAGCTTGTACATTTTGTGTCAATCCTATACACTTAATTTGTTGTATTAATAGACTAACCAATATTTTTAAATTAATATAAATAAATAATCAAATACATAAATATTTCCACCATGCATGTGAATGCATCAAATAAATTTTCATAAGGTTGCATTGTATAATATTTACTTTATAAATGGGTCAAACTTTTAAATAAATAAATGTTTGCAGTACATTCCAAGTATTATAAAATACTGGAATATTTTTTAATAATTTTTATTAAAAATTATTTAATTTTAGATTTTTGTGACTTCCCTTTCAAGTTTAATTAAAAATGACAGTTAAACATTTAGTTTAATTCATTAGAAAACATTAGAGTTTTGTTCAGTGCGCACTCTCTCTTACTGAATTCTGACTGAAACTCGTGAATTCTCCCATCATAAACACCCAAGTTGCCTCACGATCGCTCCTGGCACTGCATATCTATAGCACGACTGCTTTTATTTGGCGTGCTCTTTATATGCAAAAGTAATCTTTTACTTACATCATTTTTGTGTCTAAAGAGCACGCAAGCATGGCCTTGTGAAGACTGGGCTCAATCGGTCACATTCTCTGCTCCCTTTCTGTATACAGTTTATTCCAGTTAATATAATTTATTCATCATGCTGATAAGATTATGTGTAGTATTCATTTTCTAATGCATTAATATAATTCATAAATGGTTCTTAGGTTGTTTTATCTATGTAGCCAGAATGATATGCAGTTTCCCAAAACACAAAAACATTTTTGTGTTGCCTATTCCTATTGTAGAAGTTTCAGTGGAATTGTATGTACTGAATGAGATTGATCTGTATTGGAAGCACAGTTGTTTTATTTACAGAACTACAGAATAGCACTTATCGCCCTTATATTTTCCCCAAAGATGTTAAGACGTCTTTTGTATTACTAGAAATAAATTATAGCTACAGAAAATGCTGTAAATGGCTGATTCAGGTGTTTAAAAAGCAAAAAGTACTTCACGCTGGGTCTTCCTGCTTTTTCTCACTTGCACAATCACATCCCTGATTATGGGAAGCGCGCTAGATGGCATTTAAACTTTGTCGGCTGAAGACCCAAGTTTGGTTCTGAAGACGAAAAACGTACCAAGCACAATGTTATATCACAATTCTTGATTTTCAACACACACCACCTTCTGTGTGGTCTAATGCCAATCAAAGCAGAAACGAAAGCTGATTCTCTCTGGTCGCGTTCATATGTAAATTGTGTGAGCTTATTTCATCCATTAGATCAAAAGAGCTGAAAAAGCCCATACATTTACCCGTCCTTAGACCCTCCCCTCACAGAAATCAGGGCAGAAGTAGTTAAATTGGACAAAAGAGACAGATTAAACCACCAGGTGTAAACGGGAATGTGTCTCCCTCGTCTACATGTGATCGTTCAACCAAAACCATCTTACTACCAGGTGTAAACAGGGCCTAAAGATCAAATGTGACACCTGTTTATATGTGTTACAGGTGAGCTCTCTCGGACGGGAGGTGGCTGAGCTGGGACGAGTCATGCGGAGTCTTGCCTTTCTCATCGAATCCATGATGGCCTCTCCTCAAACACCAGGTGTCTGTACATCCACATTTACCTCGGGACATCCCTCTCATCCTATCCCCTTCCAGGGCCAAGGTTCTTCCTGGGCCAGCCCGCCTTTTCCTTCACCGATGCACCCTGGAATACGTCCGGGAGGACATGTATCCCTTCCACTCAGGCCACAAGAACTGCAGCTGGTCTGCCCCACCTCGTCTCTCAGTTCCTTTCCCATCTCTCTTTCCACATCCCCCCATATGGACAGATTCAAAGAGCCTTTATTGGCCCTGTCTCCGCACAGTGCAGTTGCTCGGACCCGCTCGAAGAGCCTGGAGACACCTCTTCTGCAACATCATCAACACATCTCACATGCCCCTGGAACTTTACCCAGAGCTGGACAGCCATTGCTGGGAGAACGGGAGGATCTCAGGTCCCTGGGTTTGTAGCAATCAATCTTTAAAACGGACAAGTTCCACTGGAATCCGCGTGTTGACCTGGACTCAGGAATGGACTGATAAGATAAGTGGTACACGCACTGCCAAAGCCATGGAGCAATGGTTCCTTCAAAGATATACATGTTTACCATTTCAGTTTTTAAGATAATCTCTTTAACGGCATGTCTTTCAATACTAGAAACTAAAGGGATATCTCCAATCAGGAAAACTACACTAAAACAATTTGGTGTACAAACAATTTTCAATCTATAATTGCTAGTAAATTTTGCAATTAATTACAAAGAAGCTGCAACTTACACATTTAATTAAATGTGAAGTAGAAATTCTTGTAAAACATACTCAATAATCTTTGTTTTATTTACAACCTTTCACAAAAATCAATTTTTTACAGTGTAATTTCAAGTTCCGACAGCAGACGGTTTACTAGAACCTGCTAAAACAAACGGTTTGTGATTAAGAGTCAACCAACATTTCATGTTCACTGCATTCATTATGTCCAAATACTGCTAATATTATGCCAAACTTCAGGGGCCAGATCCATAAACACAGCCACTGTCTTAAGAACTAGCCTGACCAGCTAGCAGTTCATCAGTAGTAAGCAGGGTAATAAGTCTTGCTTTTCAGATTCAAATTAGATGTATCTACCTAACTTCTAAGACTTGTCTAAGCAGTTAATACTGTCATCCACAGCCTCAAAGTTTTACTAAACTTTTAGTTTATCCTAACTATTGATACCTAAATAAAGTCCATTACAAAATGACTTGGTCCTCTCATTTAGTCAGATTAGCCATGTATAGTGCAAAAATACAACGAATCTGCTTGTTTTAAAATGCTATGTTTAACAAATTAACCAGTTGGTGGGTTGTCTGAACAATGAGTCAGTCTTAAGGAAACAATCATGATTTAAAATTGTCATGTTTGGTTTTTTGGAGACTAATCCGACTAGTCATGCATATATGATAAGATGCTTAAAGAAACTGTCAACAATAAGATGACAGATATTCAATAAATAAGCTAAATAACTAACATTTAATTGCACAAAACCACCAAAATCCTCACATAAAATGGACTATGCATTATAAAGGGAACATTGCTCACAGTGTGCGATCAGAAGTTTGACAGTAATTGTTTTGGAATTTATAGTGGAAGGTGGGGAATTCGTTACAGAAGCGGTGCTTTGATGGCTGTAGCGACGAGGCTTTAAAGGGAATGAATTTGGAGACAAAACTTCTTGGAGGGGGTTTTAAAGTGCTGGCTGTTAGACATTTAGCATGTTAAATCACAGCACAATGACAGCATGCTAAAAGCCTCTGAGAAGTCGCTTCCCCTTTCAAGTGCCACCGCTATAATGCTAAAGACATAAACTGGTAAAACTTTGGTAAGGTTTGTTCAAATAAGTTAATGCATTTGGTATTATGAACTAACAATGAACAACTATTTTTTCAGCATTAATCAGCATATTAATCAGCAGCACGTGTTTGTTAATGTTAATTTATAAATATATTAATTCATGTTAATTCATAATACATTAACTTATTTTTACAACTTATAATATTGAAAAACATTATAGGCGGCAACAATGTTAACTAAAACTAGTAAAATTGTTTTCATCAATTGAAATTAAGATGAAATAAAATAAATATTAGATATAAATGAAAAATTATCATTATAAAAGGAAAAATTAAACTTAAAATTAGAAATGCTGCCTTAACTAAATGAAATAAAAAAACTTAAGCTTAAATGAAAATATAATAATAAAAGCTAATTCAAAATATTAATAAATAATATAATACTAATCACCTAAAATAACAGAGGCTGGCAGATCACTGTCATTCACACAGAACCTCTCAAGAGGTTGCAGAAATCCAACCTTTTGAGATGCATTTTCTTTTCTAAAAATGTGGTGCGCGTGTGCGAAAAGATGCGTGACGCGAGGGCAATGATCAAACACCTCCATTGAACAACAATGGAAAAGTAGCGCACTGGAATGGAAAAGTAGTTTTACACTGGTTGTCACTGCATCACATTGGTTGCTCGTTTGCATGAATTAGGCAAAGAACCGAGCTCTTGCTGCTCATGTGACCAAAAATCGAATTACTTCAGGTCGCTTCAGATCACTTGCAGTGTAAAACGTCTCTTAAACCTTCACCAACAGTGTCATTATCAACTTCATCAAGACCGATTGATTGTTTGCTTTACATTTAAGCTCATATGAACCACGCAAGCTGGTTTTAAAGCCTCATTCTGATGGTTTCCGGGATATCCCTTTAGCTTCTTTTTATTTGTTGTTTTTAATTGCATGACTTCTGAAGAGGGTGGAGATTATACCCTTGCAGTAGGTTGTAGAGACGCCATGTAGGGTTGTATAGTAGACACCATAGAAGAGGAGAAATCTTTCTTTTCTCCTCTGCTTGGCCCTCAGGGCAGGATGGAGGAACAGCAGGGACGAGTTTTACACGATGTTCGTACGCTGTATGCGAGTGCATGTTATTGACTATGCGTGCAAGTGCATTTGTGTGGGAAGCGGGGTTAGAATACTGTAGCCAAGTTCTAAAGGGGTATTTATGACAGAGGTTTCTGAAGGAATGGTATCTGGGGCATGAGGGATGGGGGTGGGGTGGTCCAACGGTGGAGTTTATTATTAGTAGAAGTTGAATTGACATGGGGAAAGGGGGGTTTCTGTTTGCTTGCTCTTTAGGACTGGTCTTGGGGGATTGGTTGCCGGTGGCAAAGTGGCCCCTGCTGTCAATCGTCTCTCTCTGGCACAGATATGGTCTGTCTGCTTTGCCTGTCTGTCTCTCTTTCTGTCTTTCTCAGCTCACTTTTCTCCCATTTCACAGTCATAATCTGGGAACATATTGCAACCCTCTTACTCCTGTTTCCACCATTGACCTTACGTAGTCATTCATTTAAAGGGATAGTTCACCAATATATGAATATTGTCACAATTTACTCACTCTCATGTCCTTCTAAACCTGCATGACTTTCTTTCTTCGGTGGAACAATAAAAATTAATTAATTAAGTTTAAAAACATTTAAGATTTTATTTTCCATACATTGAAAACATACTCTCAAACTTTAAAAAACTTTCCAGATTATCCTAATTAAAGTTATGAACTAATAACCTTCCTTTCCACTTAACATTAAAATGTTATTTTGAATTAGTCAAATTTCAATTTAGTTTAGTCTTCATTAGTTTAGTTTAGTCTTCTATCTGTTTTTCCTGGTTTCTGTTTATTTATTTATATTTATTATTTGTGGACTTTTTTGTGTTATTTTAGTTTTGAAATCATAAAAATGTAAATGTGAATACAAATGTATTTTAGTTTAGTTTTCAATAGTTTTAACTCTATCGTTGTGCATTTTGGATCCGTTTGTTTATTTATTTATTTATTATTTATTATCATTTTTGTTTTATTTGTTGTTTTAGTTAGCTTCGGAGTCATGAAAATGTGTTTTAGATCAAATTTCTTATGCAGTTACACCAAATATGCAGTTTGTGTAAAAGAAGTCTACATAATTTGGAACATGTGAGCGAATAGATGATATCAAAATTTCTATTTTGTGGTGAACTGTCCACTTAACTGTTCGACTCTCATTCTATATGCATTCTGGATGTCTTATACAGTCTCTTTTACTCTGTTATTGGAAAACTGCATGTCAGACTTTAAAGGGTGACTGATATAGCCAATACTGTATTTATTCTACTTGACGTTTCAGGTATAATATCATGACATTTTTTAACCTTTTTAAAAGTGTTTATTATATAATATATCATCTGAACTGGCCCCCATCACTGCCTTGAGTCAGCTTGATATTTCCTCCCACAATTCTAGACAGACTGTGTCTTCTTGCCCCTTCTTACAGAACTCCTCCTCTCCATCCATCCGACAGTCACAGGAAGGCGATATGCCAAGCTTGAGCAAGGGGGTTTACATTTTTATATTTCCATGAATGTATCTCAATTAAAGGTGTATTTTTGTACCTCTAAAAACAGAGGAAAGCTTCTGGAATCGTGAAAAGACTGCTGGGAACGGATGCGATATGTTTGGCTATTGGAAGAATTGTGGGAAACATTCTAATGCAACAATGAATCTCGATGCAGCTCTCTCACTGTCTCGATGGCTTTGTGAAACTCTCCTCTCTCCAATACTACTGGGAATGTAATCACGTTATTTAAATTCTTTTTGTTTTGATATTATTAGAGAAAACCTGTAATGCAAATAAATGACTAGCTATTGGACTAACGCAGATATATTGTGCATGTTTCCTACTCTTGTTCTGACACAAATGTATATCATCAGAGAGGCTGACATAAAGTTCAAATCAGTGCCTCATTTTTCAAAGGAAATGTTGAACATTTGCCAATAAGCTAACATAAAACATATTGAATAGTCAGGAATAATGTTTAAATAAAAGTCAAACTTATAAATTATAATAAACACTAATATATTAATAAAATTTAAATATTTATAAGCTGATCCATCCATATACATTTAGTTTTTTTAAAGTTTTATTTTTCTATTCAGTTATCATCAGCAGTGTTAGACCATGCCAACAAAAATGTATGGAATTCAAGTTGATTTGTCAAACCGTTCTCGAATAACACGAGAACGAATTCGACAAAGTGCCCGCCAAAATGAACATGAGGCTATATCACTGTGTTTGAAAGTTTTCTTTCATCGAAGCAAGACCAGGAGACGTTGGGATCACGTTCAAGAAGTTATTCTTTATTGAGGACTTCGCGTTGACGTGGCTGCAGTTCTTCCCAAGTCTAACTCAAGACAGTTGCCTTGCAAATTTATAGACATTTAGGGGGAGGGATTTACATTGAGGTTGAACAAAGCATGCAAATTAAGTATACAGGTTAAGGAACCCGCCCCAGACTCCAGCGTGTTACCAGTCTCAATCCAATCAGCATAACCATTCAAACGCATATGTGCTAATCCAATCAGCGTAACGATTCAACGTCTGGACTGTGGCTCTGGCTCCAAGAGCCATTAAAGACAATAGGTTAACGTCTCCGTGATCTGACTCAATTAACTTACAAAGGAAAAACAGGTCTGGCAGGAATCTCTTGCTGTAAACTCAATAATCATCATAACAGCTGCTAAACTTTCTCAGTTTATACTGGAATCTAAATTAAAACCTCAAATGCTAAAATCAGTATTCTAAATTAAAACATATACTAAATTTGTAATCCAACAACTGCAATGCCTTAGCGTATTCTGACCAAACTTGGTGTGTTTTATGACAACCATGACCTGAGGCCACATGCACAGTTTCGGAGCAGTGCCACCTATTGGTCAGGAGATATGAAACGGCTTGACCAAAAAACACAAAAATGGTGTCGTTAGATTCGGTTCAGCATGCCGAGTTGAACGATACCCAATTTTCCTATATTGGCCATTTTAGGCGTCGGCCATTTTAATTTTTTTTCTTTCTTACAATGCTATATTTTACGAACGCGTTGATGTATCATTGTGAAACTCAGTATGTGTCTTCGGCAAAATTCGGGGCAGTGTCACCTTGTGGTCAAAAGTTATAATCAAATTTCCAAAAATGCTAATAGCTTTTGATTAAATTAGTCTATTGTAATGATCTATGATATCTGGTCTTATTAAATTCCTTGGATCATGCCGAGAACAGAGATACCAATTTTGCCATAGTCAGCCAAACAACCATTAAATTAAATTACTAGTGAATGTAGTCATGCCATTTTGCCTAAATCATCTTAAAATATCTTTAATCGCTCATTGTTGCAGTTGGTCTGATAATTCCAGGCATGTTGGCATGACTTATCGTGTTCTTTGTGCTTGGCCCCGATAATTGCTGCTTGCAGCTATATTTTAATTTGAAATTGCTTGATGGGTTCAGTTTTTTTATCCTTTGTTGATATAATTCCTATTGAAATGGGAAGTTTCCATCAAAAAGATTTCTATTTAAATAGCCAATCAGCCTTAGTTCCAAAGCCATAAATAATTATTTGCCACTTGTTAAAGTGTAAACATTAGCAGAATTGTGTGGGGAAAAGGTCCATTGTCTATTGCCAATAGTGTACTGATAAATGAAGCACAGGTCACACAGAAGTCACTTTCAAACCAAGCAGCTGTCTGTTGGTCATCATGGCGAATTCACATGACTATATGAACCCCATGCAAAAACCATGTGCAAATTTTTTGTCATCTTGCAGAAATCCCAATGGCTGTGGATTCCATACTGTAATGACTGGATTTTGCCCACGACAAATTCACCAAACAACAGTAAACGTGATCTTTTGCAGGGAAGGGACATTATCATAAAGCGCATCTGATTGGACAGACATCTGTGCAGTGCAGGATGAGTCATCAATATTTTTGGGTCACTTTCCCTGAAGAGAAATAATGAAATTATGATCATGTATATCTGCTAAAAGAACATTAAATGGCCTTAAGACTAACACATATGGATTAAAAGCTACAAAATTCCCATTTTGAATTCAACTTTAACAATGGATAGAGATAAAAAGATAAAATATTCAAAGACATCAAACGTTTATAATTGAACATTTCTCCAGTCTCCCATACTTTATGTGCTTTGCTGAGTATCGAACTGTTATGGTTAGAGTATGTTTGAATGTTTGCGTGTGTGCACTTGCCATGATTTCTGACTGCCAATGTGTGACAGATGTCTTGAATGCAAGCGTCAGGGAACGCAGACTCGCACGCATGCCAGACGCCACCAGTGTGTGTCTTTCTGTCGCCACCGCCACGGTTCATCTGAGGAGAATACCACATGTTGACAGGTCTCCATGGTTACTGGAACAACTGTAAACTGAAACAAATGGAGAAGAGATGAGGTAAGGTAGGTCAGAGAGAGTGGAAAGAGATGGATAGAGAGTGAGAAAATAACGGGGAAAAGGAAATTGGGTGATGCAAGAGATAAGAAAGAGGATACTGATTGTTGTAGACAGGCGATTGTTGCAGGTATTTTGGCAATTTTGAACACATACATTAGTGCTCAAATTTTTAAAAAAAATTGTTATTGCTTTAAGCAAGGAATCATTGTATTAATCAAAAGTGGCAGTAAAGACATTTATAATGTTACAAAAGATTTCTATTTCAAAGCAACTGTTATTAACAATGACAATAATATGAAATGTTTCTTGTGCAGCAAATCAGCATTCTAGAATTATTTCTGAAGGGTCATGTGACACTGAACACTGAAGTAATGACTGCTGAAAATTCAGCTTTACCATCACAGGAATAAATTACATTTTATGATATATTAAAATAGAAAGCAATTATTTTAAATTGTAATATTATTTCACAATATTACTGTTTTTACAGTATTTTTCCATCAAATAAATGGCAAATCTTATCGATCCCAAACTTATGAACAGACATGAAATCAAAATGACCTTATTTACTTTATTAATTCATGTTTCTGGTCTTATTGTGCACAGTTCATCAACTGTTTTTTCTTTTCTTTTTCTTTTTTTTGCAAACTTTTACAAAACATTTTTCACTATCCAGTCAACTTTTGATCGGTAAAATTAGGGCCTGTCCTATATTTTTTCTCATTTCTCTCAAAAACATCATTTATTGAAGTAAAAAGGGTTGTGAACAGCGTTTCATGTTCACCTTAACAATGTCCTGAGGTGAATGTGAAAGAGAATGTGAGGTGTTTCGTTCTCTGCATCGGAACATTCACTTCATCCATATTTAATTACACTGTAAAAACACAGCTTCTGTTTTTCCCTGCAGGTACGACACTTCACACATTGAGCAGTCATTATCCTACTCACCGGCTGTACCTGAGTCACAGACAAAAAAAAGTGGACAGGATGAGTATTAGAGATGGGGGGAGGGGTGACAGTGCAGGGATGGAGAAGGCAGTAAAAATAAACGAAAAAAGCTGAGCCAGAAAGATATTTATAGTTTGATAAGAGAACAAGGTACTTGATGCAGAGAGAGTCTGTGGAACTTTTGATTACCTTCATAGTGTTTCTCTGCAAGCAACTGATTTCTCTCTCTCTCTCTGTGCGTGTGTGTGTGTGTGCGCTTATGTGTGTTCTGACATGAACAATAACGCTATTCACTGTTTTCTGATAGCCCTGACCCAAATACAGTAGCTATTCTTCACTTTGCCCATCCATTAATGTGTACAGTACAGCTCTTCCATTCAAATGAGTACATGCTCTTACAGAAAAGAACCAGGGTTTTTCAAACACAGCCGTCTCAGTATGTATTTGGAAATTTGTACATTAATGCATTTGGAACAAGGTCAAACTCTTAATATCATGAAACATGATAGTTACAATGCCAAAACTGTTCAAGCTGGGTCATGTCAATATTTTTCAAAATGCTGCAACTAATTTTTTAATAAGAAATATAATTCTGCTTCAGTCAAATAATGCATGCAAAAGTGTCTCGGGTTACAAGTGTAACCATGGTTCCCTGTGAAGGGGAACGAGACACTGCATCCTCTAGAGTAGAGACCTGCGCGGGACGGATTATCTGTTATTAAAGCATCAACATTCACAAACCACTGTTAATTTAACATAAAAGCAAGCAGGCTACTGCATGCATGGTTTGGCATGACAGAAAGCGTGCAAAGTGCGCTCCCTTAATAATTCCAAAAAAGCTGACTGCACAATGAATCTTTTATAATGTCTGCACTTTGTTATAATCAGAGGATTTGTCAGCATGCAGAATTCAGCAATGAAAAAATCTCTGTTTTGAGCGGTGAGTAGATTCTATCTTAAATGCATCTGATTGGCCATTGCATTCAAGAAATCAACAAATATGTCTGTGATTGGCTTCATTGCACAATGCTGCAAATACATGTTATGAATAGAAACTCTGCCTGTAAATCGTTTTTTATTTTGTTTTAGTTGTTCTTGTTGCTTTTGTGCAACAGATGAATAACAATTTATTTGTTTTTAGAAGCTTTATTTTTAGATATTTCTACTTTGCGGGAGTCCCGTAAATCGTTTTATTCTCCCGCAACCCGCACACACAATCTAGTCCCGCGCCGTACTCTGTTGCGTTGGGTCCCGCAGTAGTGCAGGTCTCTACTCTAGTGGATACTTTGGGGAATGCCTTCAGCGTGACCGGTGTCTGAAGCACGTGTAAAAACATGACAATGTCCATGACGTCATTACTGGTGCAACCGTGAGTATATAAGGGCACCTATATTAGACATCATCAACTTCTTTGTCGGGGGAGACGTATACAGGCAGGCACGATGCATGGCAGAGAGACGCAGTGTCTCTTTTCCCTTCTCAGGGAACCGTGGCTACATGTGTAACCTGAGACATTCCCTTTCGAATGGGAACTTGCTCTGTGTCCTCTAGAGGACACTTTGGGGAACAAAAGGAATGACTGCCTAAATGGCTGTGACAAAACAAAGCTCAACAGACTTAGATGCCGGAGTCAGATTCCTTTACTCCACAGATTCCCTTAGTCCACTGAACTGTCAGTGACATTTATTCCCTATGGCCACCACCCAAGCTCCAATTAATTTAGCTTCTTAATTTAGACAAGCAGAGTTCAAAGGACTGGTAGACTGTACGCTAGACATTATCTTTAAGGGAATACTGGCACAGGAAAACAATGGTTTCCTTGCCTGTCACTCATAACCTGAGGGAGCTGTCTACTTAAGGGACCCGCAATCAGAGGGAGACAGCTTCAGCCTTGGTATAAACTTATGAAGGGGCCGTCTGCTTGTTAAACCCAGCCTGTGGGGAGACAGCCACAGGGGGATCTGGTTCAACTCCTAAATGCCACAGGGGAGCATTTGCTAGTGAAATTATCCACCCTGCCTGACCTAAGGTCAGCCTCTTGCAAGGCCAACATTCCTGAATTAAGAGTGTTTAACCAGTAAAAAGGGATGCAACGCTCAGGCAAAAAGCTGCTTCTCACCAGGGCCAGATATGGGCTTTCTGGGGAGCCGAGGACTCAGCAGAAAAGACCTTGAGACAGTGATCCCCAGATTAGACTAAGCTAGGACCAGGGACCATAGACCTATGATACCTATAAGGAAGAGTAACTATGCCCGTTAGAGTAACTAGAAATGGCTACAATAAAAAAGCTGTGCCATAGTCTCCAAGGTCTACCTGAGCTGGAACAGAGTGTGGAGGTCCAGGAAAGAAAGGTATCCCAAAATAACGGGGAAGGTACCTTCAACAAGTGCCCCTGTAGTTGGGGATCATCTCGAGCTCTCTTGTGGCCTCCTCCAAGTAAAAACTTGGAGGCGGCTGCTCATGATAATCATGAAGGGATTACTTGCTCATACATGAGCTCCCCTTACCTTGGAGATCGCGAGTGCTCAGAAGCTGTGACAAGGACCTTGTTTAGAACTCATAATGGGGAAGGTGTACTTGTTCTATGAGACTCAAGGTGGGCTTCTTGAAGCTTTTGCAAATTTGGGGAAGCCCACACCTTGGCAATACCTACTTACTAAACCCGACACTAGTGGGAGGAGGCTATCCCCTGTTGGTATTAAGGAGCTTCCTACTTCCCCCCTTCAGGGGTGAGAATACTCCATTTAAATACCCATGAAGGAACTTCCTATTGTAAGCGTGACAGGTTGCTAGCACGGTTACTCTCAATAACCTCCCTCAGATCCTTCTTCGCCTTTCTATGATTATGCCTTTTCCGAGCACTGCTCCCCTGTTAAGGAGGGGGGCATGGTTGGCGACACTCTGTAGTCCTCAGAGAGTGGAGACCTCAGCAAAATTACTCTCTATAGTGAGAGAAGGCCAAACTACACTCATCCTTAAAGACAGCTTATCACACTGGCCCACAGAGAGCTGACACGCTTGATGTCAATGTCTAGATGTCACTGCCAGCAGCCATATCACCCTGTAGCCCAAGACTGGTTGCCCACTGAAGCTAAGCAGGGCTGAGCCTGGTTAGTACCTGGATGGGAGACCTCCTGAGAAAACCAGGTTGCTGCTGGAAGAGGTGTTAGTGAGGCCAGCAGGGGGTGCTCACCCTGTGGTCTGTGTGGGTCCTAACGCCCCAGTGTAGTGACGGGGACACTATACTGTCAAAGAGCACCGTCCTTCGGATGAGACGTAAAACCGAGGTCCTGACTCTGTGGTCATTAAAAATTCCATGGCATTTCTCGTAAAGAGTAGGGGTGTAACCCCGGTGTCCTGGCCACATTCCACCCATTGGCCCTTACCAATCATGGCCTCCTAATAATCCCTTTACATTGAATTGGCTCTATCACTCTCTCTCCTCTCTCCACCTATATCTGGTTTGTGGTGAGCGCACTGGCGCCGTTGTTCTGTGGCTGCCGTCGCATCATCCAAGTGGATGCTGCACACTGGTGGTGGCTGAGGAGAGATCCCCTGATATGATTGTAAAGCGCTTTGGGTGTACAGTAGTACATATGAAAGCGCTATATAAATGCCTCATTCATTCATTCATTCATTCATAGATGGAGCTCAGGAGAGTGGATGCCTCAGCAAAACGCTATAATATAAAGGCTCATAAAGGAGCTGCCGGCTTAAACCCTAGTTATTTTTTTTTTTTTTTCCTCTGGGGAGGCAGCTTCAACCTCAGAGAACATAAGGGAGCTGCCTACTTAAAGGACCCATACTCGAGATAGCTTCAACCTTAAATCTGTGTCTAATTCCTCAAAATTAGATTCAGCAAATTAATCATAACTAGAGCTAGCTAGAGGAGCTAAAACAACGATTTTCCTGTTCGCCTTCTCCTGCACTCCGCCTACAACCCCCATGCTCAATCCTGCCTCACCGCAATGGTGGCCGTGGGACCTGAGCCGCAGAGAGTAGGTGCTTAACTCTCATGTAAAAGTCAAGCCTGGATGGAAGACATCACACAACGTGCATTTAACTCCCTCGGAAGTTAAGCACGCTAAGTTCAAACGCCAGATTCTGTCACTCTGAAAGAATCATGCGAGAACAGCCACGAATGCGTCGCTATGAGTGCCTTCAACTCCCTCGAGAGCCGAACATGCTTGTGTAAACGCTAACTACTGTACCTCAGTAGAAAACAGAAAAACAAAGCTCCTGACCAGTCTCTATCTACAGTTCTACAGTTACAAACTACAAACTATCTACAGCTTTGCAAATACATCCTACCCAACACATTCAGCCTCTTTAACGAGTCGAAGGTATTCCACCCAAATGCACGTCCCACATCCATAGAGAATAAGGACGACGTGAACCGAGCTTTCATTGAGAAATCCTCATAATATATGCATTCAGCACCCTCGAGAACTAAACACTCATTACTCATTTACAAAGCGCAACAGATGCACATGCTTCCTGAAAAACGCTTGGTTGAGTGTTTTTTCATGATATTCACGTTCACATGTACGCAAACAAACAGATCCTGAAAAAAGAAATTGATGACGTCTAATACAGGTGCCCTTATGTACTCACGGTCGCACTAGTGATGTCACGGACTGTCGACGGTCACGCTGAAGGCGCTTCCCAAAGTGTTCTAGGACGTAGTGCGAGTTTACATTCAAAAGGGACTTACAATTCTATTTACAGACCATTTACCCATATGTTGTTCCAAATCTGTTCCAAATCCGTAGCATTTGAAGTTTTCCATTTGAAGGACATTTCAAACGCCTCCCCTTCCACTATGCAGAGAATGACATTAGCCGCTTTTCCACTGTCTGGCCAGTGCGAGCCAGGGCTTTCAACGGGCCGGGCTGGGCTAATAGCCTCAGACCTGTAGCACCAAGCCCAAAACCACGCTGTGTTTCCACCGTCGAGCCAGAAGCTCCACAGTGCTTCACTAAAACCCGCCCGTAACATGCCTCTCTGGAACAACATCACAGAAACCCATCATTTCACCAACAATTGGAAGTTTTATCAGAAAACTAATCAGAAAGAAATCACTGGAAACTAGCATGATCGCAGAACGAACATGATAAAAGCAGTCGTTTGTTGGCATTTTTGTTGTTTACTTAAAGATTTTAACCAAGCATCGATGTTTTACCACAGTTTTACAATAATAAGTGATGCAATGATCATAATGAATTAATTTGTGTCAAGATTGCACATTAATCACACAGAAATAAAGTGGTATTTACTGTTATTTCAGAAAATAGAGAGGACTTAGTCACGTCTGTTTCTGTTTATTTGTAGTCACAGTGTGTTTACATCACATTTAGAAAGAACGATAATTTCTACAATTTTTACCACCAAAAATATTTCATGAGGAGCTTTAGTACTCTCTCAGTAACAGTCCCAATACAGATATTTTTTTCAGTCAGAGAAACAGAGGAAGCTACCGGAAAACCGGACTTGGTTTATTTTATGGTCCCAAATGTGAGCTAGTTAGCGGGGACATGCACTCTCTGACTTCTTTGATCGTCATCTGTGCATTTCAAGATGTTTGAAGGCCAGAAAAATTGGATAACAATAGTTTTAGAACCATGTCAGTGGCCATTATTATTGTTCAATAACAGCTCTCTCCTCATCTCCATCACTCTTTTTTTTTCTGTCAGTCTCCTCAGTCTGCCCTGTCTCTTCCCCCCATAAAGCTGAGCTGATAGTCTTTTCATTTTTGTCTGTGTCAGTGAAGAAAGTAAACACGATCAACTGATATATAGCCTATATGTTTTATTAACCATTTTCTTAGGCAAGTTAATTTACTGAAGGCTATGAACACTAGGTAAATAAGTTTATTAAATTAATTCACAATATGTACATATTATTATGCCTAATATGATGAAAACAGCTTTGTTAATGTTTATTGTCCCCTCACATTAACAGTTACTAACTATTACATTACATGAATCACGTAAATTATATAAGCCTATTTTCAATTAAAAATGTAAAAAGTTTATTATTTTGCCTCATTATTTTTGTCGGCCATTTAACATTTCTATCCTAAAACAGCTTTCAAATATGAAATGTTTAGTTTAGCTACTTACAGCGCATGTGTGAGATTAGTATACAATACATAGTATGCCCATGAGTGTACATAGTATGTTATAAAAATAGGGCTGCGTGCATACTATGCTAATGACGAAACCTGTATTGTTGTGACATTGAGTGAGATGGAATACTGATTAGAGGGCTGGGCTTGATTTTAGGGCTCCTTTTTGCCAGCTCTAACAGACTGACCGCTGGAAAGGAGTGCTTACAGATGTTCAGGGAAAGAACGGCATTCCAGAGGGAAGGAATTTTTTTTTTTAAAAATTCATAAGACAAAACTGAATTAATTGTTCACCACAAGACTAATAGTGTGTGTTAACTAAGTAAATAGGGTCAATTTTGATTTTATGTGGATTTTAAAGGTGACATGAAATGGAAGTTGCTATAGTATTTTCTTCCCTCTTGTGACATATCTGAGTGAAACAGATTCTCAAACAAAAATAAATATAGGGCGCATTGATTGGATCGTTGTGGTTTGCCATTACTATGATCTAATGTGAGTGACAGGGTGCCCCACCCTCGCACCAATCAACACATCATCAGAGAAGAGATGTCGCTTACAAGAGATGTCGATTACAAGTGCACTTTTTTTTTTTTATTGAGTACACTGATAAATCATTCCATAAAAAATAAGAATTGTCCATTTTTATTTCATTGTGATTTTAAAGGGTCCAATTGGGTACTTGTGCACTACACACACAAAAATGCTGGCTTGTTTCAAACCATGTTTGGGTCAAATATTTAACCCAAAAACAACCCAGCACTTTTTAGAGTGTACGCCTGCATTTTTTTTGTGTGAACAATACTTATATAATAGTATGAAGTATGCAAATTCCATGTTCTTTTTTCTGTTATAGAGGCTGGCTGTTGTTTCAATATTCCGTGTGTGATATTCATTAATGAAACAGGCTCGCATGTGATTCCGAACTCTCAACTTTACTTGCTCATTCCTTCCCCAATCTCACACAACACACCCTGCGTGCTTCCCGTACATGCATAATAAAGATACAATGCACTTCTAGAACAGGGATTGTGTATCGCGGGTGCGGCAGGTTGTTCCAATTTCGTTTCGACTGGCCCGGTATCACAGTCCGTCTCAGAGTCTCCTGGGTCAGTGTATTCAACGGTATCTGTCTTTGCTTCATCTTTTCCGAACTCGTCCACTTCCGGAACGTCATCACCAGGTTCTTTGCTCATTCTCAGATGTTTTCTGATCCTTCTCAGGATTTGTCCACTTTCCATTTTAATTTCATACGATCTTTGTTCCACTGGTCTTATCACCAAAGCCTTTGGCACCATTGTGTCTGTCCTGTCAGCGGCTGTACTCTCACTTTGTCCTTTGAGATCTTTGGCTGCCCTGTCGTAGAATTGAGTCTGTCTCAACTGTCTGTTCTTGTAGTTGCCTGATTTGTTGGATATCAGTCCTGGATGAAGTAAACTCTCACACATCGGAAGTAGCGTTTTCGTTCGTCGACCCATCAGTGCTGTAACGAGTTAGCTCAAAGGGGAAATATTAATAATTAATTATTAATATTTGGGTCAGTTAATTCGTTACAGTGCCATTGCTGGGCTGCTATCTACACCCTGAGTTGGTGTATTCCAGTGATCAACATTGCTAGGTAAGGATCCGCCCCAGCTCTTTTGGCTTTAGCCATAAGCCTTTGTACACTTTTTACTGCTGACTCCACTTTTCCATTACTTTGTGGATATCCCGATGAGGACGTTTTTTGTGTAAAATCCCAGGCTTTGCTGAATTTCTTGAATTCATCGGATGAATACTGGGGGCCGAAAACACTATGTCTGGAATTCCATATCTTGCGAAATGTGTTTTTAATTTGCGTATAACTGTTTTTGACTGTGTTTTCCAAGTGATCCTCCTCCCAAAAGTTGGACAGATAGTCCACTGTGACCATGTAGTCCCGGTCTGTTCGGGGGACAAGACTTGTTCCAATTTTTCCCAGGGACGAGTTGGTTCTTCATGGGGCCTCAAGGTCTCTTTCTGTTGTTTCATCCCCCATGCAGAGCAGATGCTACATTGTTCCATAAATGTTTTCAACTGTCCATTCATGCCCGGCCAATATACACACTATTATTTTACACTGGCTATTTTTGCAGGTTTGAGCGATCAATCATTTACTCACATGGATTTCGTATAATCCTGTCCGTCCGTGTAAGCCCCACCTCCGAAGTGAACACTCGGGCGTGCTCTCTGATTTGAGCAGCAGTTATCCACACTTGCGTGTCTCTCAACTAGGTTCCTCGACGGAATGACGATCATTTGATTCCCCAACGGTTTGTTTTCAGTCTTTACCGTCATGTACCGCTGCCACCATGTTTCAATATTCCATGTGTGATATTCATTAATGAAACAGGCTCGCATGTGATTCCGAACTCTCAACTTTACTTGCTCATTCCTTCCCCAATCTCACACAACACACCCGCGTGCTTCCTGTACATGAATAATAAAAGTCTCATGCAACACCACAACCCGGGTACACATATTGTTCACACATGTTCCAATCTGGTTTTAGATCATTACATAGCACTGAGTCAGCTGTCACAGAACCAATTTCTCATTTTTCTCAGGACACTTATTTAAATGAAATATGTCAGGTAGGAGGACAATTTAATGCATGGAATTGCAGAGATTTAAATATGCGCTGTCCCATATTTTCTAAAATTACTGCATTTATGTGCACGCAAATGTACAATCTTTCACGTGTGCGTGTTCACGTGTAGCATTAACATTGCAGGTGGTGATGAATGACTGTGAAAATGAGTTTCTCCAGAGAGCTCCTCACGCTCTCGTCAGGAGGGAGAGGAACAGGAGAAGATCAATGGCCTTCAGCAGCTGAAGTAATTCTCTCGTGGCTTGCCGGCTGCTTAAACCGCTCGTGTTTCCA
Organism: Squalius cephalus; assembly: GCF_949319135.1. Lineage (NCBI taxonomy): Eukaryota > Metazoa > Chordata > Actinopteri > Cypriniformes > Leuciscidae > Squalius > Squalius cephalus. The sequence goes on from NC_137129.1 coordinate 30,938,525, forward strand.
CAGAGCTGTCAGATGGAGCACGAGGTCTCATTGTTCAGAGATGACACCGAGTGAATCCATCGATGGTCGACCTGATCCAATCCTATAAGGAGAGATGAATTGCTATGGTTCATATAGGCCTAGCCAATAGAGTCACATGCATATTATTCATGTATTTACATTAACATACAAGCATAAATATACCTACACTATAAAAGAAAATGGTAATTTTCTGGCAGCTGGGGTGCCAGATAAAAACCATAAAATATAACTAATTTTACATAAAATCTTGTTTTTTCTTTAGATTTTTAATGTTTAATGAAGGATCATATTTACTTGTATGAAACAATTCAATTATCTATAAATAAGGTTAAACACTGCTATATACAAATAATGTCTTATTTAATATAAACAGTCTAACAGTTTTAAAACTAGTAATGGCCTAACCTTTTAAAAGTATTATTTTATACACACCACACACATACAGAATGTGTGCATGTTTATATGTACAAAATGTTGGGCGGGACTTGATTATGTCCATAGGGAATTGATTGGATGACTGGATGGTTGTGGTTTGCTATTGCTGTGATCTCATGTGAGTGACAGGTTGTCCCGCCCTCATGGCAGTAAACACGTCATTCAGAGGAGAGAAGAAATAATACTGCAAGTGGGAGAGGATTTAATTTTAGGTCAAGGTCAAGGTAGCATTTATTGTCTCCCTTAGGAGAAATTTGTTTTAGATTAGGGAAACTGCTGCAACATCAACACATAACACATATAACATACGAACATTCCAAATCCTAAAATCCTGCATCATAAAAACAGTACATATCATAACACAACCCGCAGTGTCTGCCTGTTGTACCAGCTATTGCAGTTATTTAACTTCCTGCTGCAGTTGCTCATTAATTAATTTAACAGACAGTGGTTCAAATGAATATTTGTATCGGTTATACTTGCATAATGGAACCCTGTATCTCCGACCAGAGTTCATCATAGCATACTCAGGATACAACACATGGGAAGAGTCTAATAAAATCTTGCTGGCCTGCTGGATGGTGCAAAGCTCAAAGATAACCTGTAAAGAGCTAATTGTCTGTGTCCCTATGATTTTTCCTGCCACTCTCACCAAGTTATTTATTTGAGCTCTCAGTTTTACTGTTAAACTTCCGAACCAAACAATAATTCCATATCTTAAAACAGACTCTATCATTGCTTTATAAAAAATTAACATTATATTACTGCTCACTCCAAATAATTGTAATCTCCGTAGAAAATGTAAGCGCTGATGGACCCTTGTGCACACCCATGACACGTGTGTGTGCCATTTAAGCTCACTATCAATGTGTACCCCCAAATATTTATAAGAAGCAACCTGTTTAATAGCTTCACCATGAACCACAACAGAGCTCCTGTCCCCCACTGATCTGGGGTCTATGATGACCTCTTCAGTTTTTTTGACATCGATCTGTAAATAATGGTCGTCACACCAGCCCACAAACGCTTCTATAGCAGCTTTGTAGTCGTCAATACTGCAGTCTCTTGTCAACAAGTGCAATAATACCGTGTCATCCGAAAATTTCATAATAAATTGGTTTGACTGCTGGCTAATGCAGTCATTTGTGTACAAAGTAAACAGAAGTGGTGAACTTACACACTCTTGCGGGGCCCCTGTACTATTTACTGCAACATCCGACAACACTGAGTTAAATTTCACCTGTTGTGTCCTATTTGTTAAGAAGGAATAATACCCATTAATTATAAAAGGATTAACTCATAAATTAATTAATTTCTCCAACCGTTTGTGTGGTTGAATGGAGTTAACCGCAGAACTAATCAATACATGAATATCAGTCACGTGACCTCTTACGTCATCCGCTCTTTTTCCAGTTGACTGCCGCCATCTTGAGTACCTACCGACTGAGTACTGTCTTTGGTAGGCTACTGACAAGCATTAGCTAGCTAGCTTGCTACGATTTACAGCTTCGTATGGATACAGTAAACGGCTATGAAAGACAACATTTCGCATCTCGACTGCCATGAAATGAAACGCTACTTTCAAAAAATATCATCGTTAGTGTGTGGTCCCTACGCGATACCTGATGCGTACTTCCAGCCTCTGTCCGCTGCTACCGAACTACCAATCCTGGCATTCAATGATAATATATGTTGATCCGACTATTTTAAGTGTGTATTTAAATGGTCCAGGGGCAGAACTTTTGCCAAGCGTGTCAGAGGTTCTGGGTTCTATGGAAGCTTGTTTCCGCCACAAAATAAAAAAATAAAAGATAATTGCGACTTTTTATCTCACAATTGCGAGTTTACATCTCGCAATTCTGACTTTATTTCTCAGAATTGCGAGATATAAAGTCAGAATTGCGTGAAATAAAGTCAGAATTCTGAGATATAAAGTCAGAATTGCGTGATATAAAGTCAGAATTCTGAGATATAAAGTCAGAATTGCGAGATATAAAGTCGCAATTGCGTCTTATAAAGTCAGAATTCTGACTTTTTTTCTCGCAATTGCGACTTTATATCACGCAATTCTGACTTTATATCTCAGAATTCTGACTTTATATCACGCAATTCTGACTTTATAACACATAATTGCGAGTTTATATCTCGCAATTCTGACATCTTTTCTCAGAATTGTGAGATATAAAGTCCAATTCTAAGGGGGGAAAAAGACGGACTTTTTTTTTTTTTTTTACCTCAGAATAGTTTATATCTCACAATTCTGACTTTATAACACGCAATTGCGACTTTATATCATGCAATTCTGACTTTATATCTCCCAATTGCGTGATATAAAGTCAGAATTCTGAGATATAAAGTCAGAATGCTGAGATATAAAGTCAGAATTGCGTGATATAAAGTCGCAATTGCGAGAAAAAAAGTCAGAATTCTGACTTTATAACACGCAATTCTGACTCTCAGAATTCTGACTTTATAACACGCAATTGCGACTTTAAAACACGCAATTCTGACTTTATATCTCGCAATTCTGAGAAATAAAGTCAGAATTGCGAGATGTAAACTCGCAATTGTGAAATAAAAAGTCGCAATTATCTTTTATTTTTTTTTAATTTTGTGGCGGAAACAAGCTTCCATACTAATCCACACTCATATAGTTTTTGTTTTTTTTCTCATCAAAACTGATTATGTTTATCAGTGGTTGTATATCAGGCAGGGACACATTTGTGTGCATTTTGTTTTGTAATTTCACCGGAACGATTAGAGTCTCTCCACAACGGATTGAAGCGCGCGTCCGAGTGAAGAGCCACAAACAAACACAGTATGAGTATCAACTGATCGCAACGGCAACGAGCACTTTGATCACTTGATTTAAAAAATAACACATTTCAGCGCTAGATCGCCTCTTATTTAACAAACGAACGAAATGAATGCTCTGCTAGTTAACTGGAGATGTTTTGTTTATTTGTATTGGTACATTTGTCCCGCGAGATGTTTCAAAAGTGATGGGGACATGTCCCAGCCTCAAATTACGCTTATGGATGTGATGATTAAACGAAACGCAGGGTGCGAACTACGGGGGAGCTAGGGGGAGCTCGGCTCTCCTTAATAAAGGCCCGTTCACACCAAGGACGATAACTATAAAGATAGCGATAAAGATATAATTCTAAAAATCTTTCTCCATATTAAAGAATAACAGAGTTCACACCACAACTATAACGATAAAGATATGAGGAACGATATCGTTGGGATCACTTTCAGAACGATTTTTTTCCAGTTGTCCAATGATAAAACTGACAGCCAATCAGAATCCACTCTAATGTAAAGGTCTCGCGCATTTAAAATGGATCTGGATCATCCGGGCGCGCGCGTGCTAAGAATAAAAAGACCGTTATCGGTCGTTGGTGTGGACGCATATAGTTATCTTTATCGTTATAGTGCTTGGTGTGAGAGCCTTAAGAGATGGGCTTCCCTGAAAACGTGATTTGTGAAATTTTGGGGGGTCTCAAAAAATATTAACAATGTGTGATTTTGACGTGCAATTTCAGTTTTGTGTAATGTGATCATCGTGGACTATTATGTGTAAAATAGAAAAAATATCATTAATTCATGCATGACGGCGATTTAAACCTAGTTCACTTCAATAAAGATAACTATACATGCTATTCTTGTCATGAGCATCATAGGTGTGGTGGCGCTGCGGTGCAAATTCCAATCATGTTTAGTACATTTGTTAACTGCGCGCAAAGTCCTTGAAATCCATTCTGTGTTAAGGTAAGTCATATTATTCCCAACTGTGTGTTGTGGCTGGGTTGTTATAGGTCTGCGTGTCTCTCTCTTAGGCCTAATTGAATGGAGGAATTATGGTATTATGAGTAATTTAACCGTTGTTCATGTGAACTCAAAGACAGCCTATTTATAGACTATTTGTGGGTGGCTGTTTGACTTATCAATTCTATAATTTATCTATAGTGCTTGCATAGTGCACACACTTGTAGCTGTTATGTATCTTTGTAAGTCATTGTAAGATCTTGTAAGGCACATGGAAGCGCACGATCATCTTAAACATGAACCCCCCCCCCCCCCCCCCCCAAAAAAAACAACAACTTGTGGGCTCCCCCAAAGGACACGCTATAGTTCGAACACTGGATAAACGTACCTTTGACGATAAACTCATGCTATTAGACAGTATATAAACCAATTAACACCGATTGCTTGATACTGTTTGGAAAGATTCGTAGGCTATGTTATCTTTAAGTTGGCGATTAGAGACAGCGAGCAGCTAGCGTTAGCCTACTCGTTAACAATATTTACATCCACTCACCACAGACAAAATGAGCACTGCACAGACGAGTGTTTGCAGTTGGTGTCCAGTCTGCCCTCTTGATGTCGTCTTTTTTAGTTCTGAGGTAGCCTGTAAAAGGATATTTTGGGGTCTCCTTTTTTGTTGTTGCAACCCACCACACAACATATTGAAGGCATAGCTAGCTAGTTCCTTTGCGACTGACGTGAATCAGGTACTCAAGATGGCGGCAGACAAGTTTTAGAAGTGAGTGACGTCAGTGAGGAGACGTTGGTGACATCATCTGATATTCATCTATACAAAGCAGCCTAGTGTAAGCAGCTGAACTCTCCAGATGCTTTAAAACAAGGTGCATTAATGTAGAAACCGCATCGTTAGTAGGCTACCACGATTACTTTTATATGCAAACTGATACTGATACTGATCTAAGGATGGCTCCACTTCCTTACGCAGCTCTCCTATTATAATCTTCTCAAATGATTTCATAACATTATATGTTAAGGCCACTGGCCTATAATCATTATTGTCCAAAGGGCATGAATTTTTTGGAATTGGGATTATAATAGATTTTTTCCAAAGCTCTGGTACTGTATACGTATCAATTGAGAGCTGGAAAAAGCGATGCCATGCTGGTGTGAGCTCCTCAGCAAATGTCTTTAAAAGAAAACATGACATCCTGGTCCTGTTGCCTTACTAGAGCAGACATTTTTTTAAAAACCCTTGTAACATCCCCTGAATATATTAATATTCTATCATCACTGACATTACAGTTTATATTACCTAAAATATCATAACATTCCTTAAAAGTGTCTGTCTCAAATCTCATATGAAATTATTTAATTAATTTGTCTTATCAGTTTCATTACCGGCGAACAATGGCTTCCTTGTCGAGGTCATGTTGGTCATTCCTCGGATTGAATTCCACAGTTCTTTTGTATCACATTTTGCCAACTGTTGTTCAGCCCGTTCCTTATGTTGTATCCGTGCTATCCTCAATTGCTGATTAAGGTCCTTTTGTGCTGCCTTAAGTCCCCTAATGTCTCCCAACCTGTAGGCCCTTTTTTTCCTTTTAATGCAATTTAATTCCCCCTGTTACATATGGTTTGTAATTCGGATACCTCTTAATAACTTTTTGAGGAATAATCCACACAAAAGGAAATATATGCAGTGACTGTTTCAGTGACCATATCTATGTTTGCATCCTGATAAAAAATGTCCCAGTCCGTGCAGAGGAAGCATCCTTTCAGTTCCTCTATACTATCACTTGACCACACCTTAACAACCTTAGTAACTGGTTTACTTGTCTTAAACACCGAACGATTGGTGGGGAGCAAATTAATAATATTATGGTCAGAATTACCGAGGGGGGGTCTGGCTTTAGCTACATAAGCATCCTTAATATTGCCGTAACACTTGTCAAGGGTATTATTTTTCCTCGTTCCACACTTCACATATTGAAAAAACACTGGTAAGGATCTCTCCAATCCACACTGATTAAAATCACCAAGAATCAATAAAGGTGCATCAGGCTTAATTTGTAAGTGCTTATGAACACAATCTGCAATTTGACTTGCTGCCCTATGAACATTCCCACTAGGTGGGATATACACTGCACAGACAAATATATTGGTTTGGACCCTTGGCAAATAATACGGCCGCAAAGTAATACACAGTAGTTCAAGATCAGGATCACAAATGCTTTCTCTGATTGCAAAATTACGACACCAGCTTTCATTGATATAAATACAAACACCTCCCCCCCTCTTTTCTTTCCAGAGTTCTCATCTCTGTCCAAGCATAAATGGGAAAACCCGTCAATTTAGATTAAACTGTCTGGTACATCATTACACAACCACGTTTCTGTAAAAACCATCAGTCCAGGCTCACGATACTCATGGCAGACTCCAGCTTGTATACGCAGCTCATCCAACTTGTTTCACAAGGATCGAGGATTACAGAGTAACACTGGCGGCAGAGGTAGTTTGGAAGCTCTCCGGACACGCTGCCTGACGCCGCCTCTCTTGCCCCGCTTCCTTATGCTGGGTAGGGTACACACCAAAAGATTTTTTACATCTTATAAGATTTTCAAAATGTGATAGACCACAAACATGAGGACAAAAAATCCTAGATTTAAGCGTTTTGCTCTTATAGTGTGTGGTGTGCCATGATGTGACAAAGACAGCACACCACACACGTACAGATTTTCAACCAGAGTCTCGACTGTGAACACAGGAAATCTCGCAAAATCTCGCGAGACTTCAGAATAAGCATGGCGGATGATATGTAGGAAGAAATTGCGATGATAGTGTTTGGAATGATTTTCACAGAAAATTCACGTGAAAAAAAACATTGTACCCACCATTATATATGACCTTTTATATATTCATTCTTTATTGTCTTTATTTATTCTTTATTGGATTTATTGTCTCTTTAGAAAAAGTTATTTAATCCCTCTATAGAACCTCACTGAACCCTTAACACTCACGGTTCGCGGTTCCGATGTTCTTCCGAGCAGGTTCGGACACTCTTAACACACCTCACACCAAGGGAAAATCTGATAAGATAATCTGTTGAACCATCAAGATAATCGGGACATAGCTAGGATTGTTGGAAGGGGGAAATCGGCCCAAAATCAGCTTGATTATCTTTTAGTGTGTACCCAGCATAACCCGACAAGGAACAGGCCTTGGTTGCCGTAATAGCTCCTTGAGTATATCCGTCGTTGGATTACTCAATAGTAGCCCGCCACGACTCCACAAATCCAAAAGCTCTGATCTGCTGTAGGCTATGTCGGCTGTCTGGTATCCACAATCCTGTTCGTAACTCCTTGCACCACGCAACTAGTCAAAATTAGCCACGCTACGGTGAACAGTTTCATATTTATCAGTCTTTGTGGTCCACTCGTATACGACCAGCTGTTCCAGCCAGCGCTCGCACGTAGTAGTTTAAATGCCCATTGTATGATCAGAAAACTAAGGCTAAACAAATACGACAGGTTCGACAGAAACAAACAGGTAACTTGCAGCAAGAACCCTCCCCATGTCACCTGTAGAGCAGCGCCATCTTGGTCACATGTAATACTGGTAAACTTTGTAATCTTAGTTAAAGATTAATAATAATTGTGCACGATAAATCACTTATAATAACCACTGCAATGTTCAATAAAAAAATCATATTTGTCAGTTTGGATTTCATGGTGACTTTAAACAATAATAGCACTCTTGAATTAATATTTCAAAAGCTTTAAAAAGTATTATTTTGATAGCATTTGTAAGGTAATCTCTCATGTAGGCAAGCGAACAGTAACTTATTTCTTTTGATAATAGTCAACATGTCGTGATGCTCAGTCTCCATCTCCATGCAGACCTTCTACATCACTCCAAGACGTTTTGATAAACTCAGCTCGTATGGACTCTGGCAGTGCAGAAATTGCTTCGTGAGCGTCTCGTGCGATTGTTAAAACTGCCCGCGCTCTGTGCTTAGGTCGTCAATCACATCAGCACCCCTCCTTTGGGCTCAAGGGCTTCAGCGGGAGAGCTAAATTGGCTCTAGCATCATCACCGCCGCTGTCGCCGTCTTCACTGAAGAGCTTTTTTGGGTTAGAATTTTTTTTTTTTTTTTTTGCTCGTGGTGCAGAAAAGCAAATCTGTCTTCTGTCATTCTTTTCCTTTTCAAGTTCCCGGGGGCAGAAGGGAGCCACTCGCTGTGTGAATGATATGAAAAGCCTTTTAAAAGCACATTAAAATGGGGGAAGTTGTGTACAAAGAGGCGTTCTCTCCTGGTTGGGGGAGATATCGAGAATCACAAACGTCTCTGGGAAGTGTACAGAAAGGTTAAACGAAGAAAATGGTCTGCGTCAGTAGACAGAAGTATTGCATAACAAGCACATCAACAAAACACCTGTATAGGTTACGTCTTGAGTTGCTGAGGCCGGAAGATTTACAAGTACTGCATGAACTCTGGATGTATGAAAAATTGTTTGTGACTAGTGTGTAGTTGGCCTCAAATAGCTTAATGGACCTCAGGGAGAGCTGTTTGTTGGCCGCTTTTCATTTTTTATATCCTCAAGGTTAAACCATCAAACCAATCCCAGGTCAAAAGTTCTGTTTACTGCTTTGTAATGCAGTTCAGTGGTATTAAAAAAGTGTTTTTGTTGATAAAATGTGAACCCTGAATGATTATTTAAGCAGATTTAAATGTCAAATAATACAGAAGAATTTTTAAAGCACAATTAAAAAAAAAAAAAAATTGTGAAAATATTTTTTGTGGTAATCATCTTAAATCCTCATATATCCTGTCGATTGAGAAAGTGTTTTTTGCAGCAAAAACCTTTCAGTGAACAGTTCTTAATAGAACCGTTTTTTTGTTTTGTTTTTCTTAGTGTGAAGAACATTTAAAAAATCTAGAATTCTAAAATCTATAAAATAACCTTTTGTGAAATGGATAAGTCCCATTGATGTTGGTTTCATATATGCCATCTTTATTTTTAAGTGTGTGCTGGACTCAGAATTTTCTTTTTATCATTCAGATATTTAACAGAATTTTATCCAGATTATTGGAATTATGTATGTATGTACACATAATAGAAAACCAGCAGTAAAGAATCAACAAGAGCTTTCTGGTGCAGCCATCAGAGCAGTTTAGAGAGCAGTACTGATGTGATGCTTCTGATGAGGAAGAGAGAAATGAAAAGAAACTAGCTAAGGTGTCCTGACCATTATTCTGGGCTGCCTGAAAACATAGTCACAGTGGCTCCAATTTGATTTATTTATTAAGTCACTTTCAAAACTGTTATGTGACTAATTTAAAATGTTTTCAAGTTGGCAGAGCCTTTTATTTGAGCCGTGACTTACTGTACCTGCCGCAGAGGATCAGAAAAAAAATGCTCTTCAGCCAAGGTCTCAATCTGAATCGCTTTATGTGTGAATGAAAGTGAAAAAAGTGGAAGAGAGAGAATGAAATGACCTGTGTCTCATTTGTTCGGTGGTCTTGAGCATGTAATTCCTTCATGCTGAATTTTAATAGGATAATGTACTTCATGTTTCACACAGTGCCACACTTACAGGCCTTATGGACTACCTGTCAGAGGAATACATGAATATATTACACCATGAAGCATGATGAAAAACATCATCTCCGCAAATCCTCAAGGATGACCTCCTCATTCATTTCACACTTATTTTATTATCTAATCGGAACTGACTAGTACAGGACAATACATAGCATACTTGTCAGGTTTATGTTCCATTCTGTTGACCATGGGCGTTTCTCAATATGTGTTTTTAAGCAATCTTGCGTCCTTGTGTTCTCGTACTACATCATCATCAACCGTCAATGTTCAATTCCAGAGCTGCATCCAAAATCGCATACTTCCCTACTGTATAGTAGGTGAAAAACAGTATTTATATTCAGTATTCATTCAAAAGAAGTCTGAATTAATAGTACATCTTAAAAGAGTAGGCCAAAAGTACCTGGATGACCTACTTCTTCCAGCGAGAGACTGAAGTGTGCATATGATGGACACCTTACTGTCTCATGAGGCCACGGGAGATGATGTGACGCAACTGACGGTAGGTCACTTGATAAGGGCAACGTGGAAAATGTTGTACGTCCAGATTACATTTATACTACATACATTCATACTATATAGAACATACTTTTTTTTAGTGGTCACAAAGTAATTACTTATTCAAAATAAGTAGCTACTCAAGAGAGTATACGATTTCGGACACAGCACAATACTCGAGAACGCAAGTGCAGACGACGCATAAAAGTACAACCCCAAATCAGAAAAAGTGCGGACACTGTACAAATTGTGAGTAAAAAAGGAATGGAATAATTTACAAATCTCATAAACTTATATTTTATTCACAATAGAATATAGATGTTGAAAGTGAGACCTTTTGAAATGTCATGCCAAATATTGGCTCATTTTGGATTTCATGAGAGCTACACATTCCAAAAAAGTTGGGACAGGTTGCAATAAGAGGCCGTAAAAGTTAAATGTACATATAAGGAACAGCTGGAGGACCAATTTGCAACTTATTAGGTCAATTGGCAACATGATTGGGTATAAAAAGAGCCTCTCAGAGTGGCAGTGTCTCTCAGAAGTCAAGATGGGCAGAGGATCACCAATTCCCCCAATGCTGCAGCGAAAAATAGTGGAGCAATATCAGAAAGGAGTTTCTCAGAGAAAAATTGCAAAGAGGTTATCATCATCTACAGTGCATAATATCATCCAAAGATTCAGAGAATCTGGAAAAATCCCTGTGCGTAAGGGTCAAGGCCGGAAACCATACTGGATGTCCGTGATCTTCGGGCCCTTAGACGGCACTGCATCACATACAGGAATGCTACTGTAATGGAAATCACAACATAGGCTCAGGAATACTTCCAGAAAACATTGTCGGTGAACACAATCCACCGTGCCATTCGCCGTTGCCAGCTAAAACTCTATAGGTCAAAAAAGAAGTCATATCTAAACAGGATCTAGAAGCACAGGCGTTTTCTCTGGGCCAAGGCTCATCAAAAATGGACTGTGGCAAAGTGGAAAACTGTTCTGTGGTCAGACGAATCAAAATTTGAAGTTCTTTTTGGAAAACTGGGATGCCATGTCATCCAGACTAAAGAGGACAAGGACAACCCAAGTTGTTATCAGCGCTCAGTTCAGAAGCCTGCATCTCTGATGGTATGGGGTTGCATGAGTGTGTGTGGCATGGGCAGCTTACACATCTGGAAAGGCACCATCAATGCTGAAAGGTATATCCAAGTTCTAGAACAACATATGCTCCCATCCAGACGTCGTCTCGTTCAGGGAAGACCTTGCATTTTCCAACATGACTATGCCAGACCATATACTGCATCAATTACAATATCATGGCTGCGTAGAAAGATCCGGGTACTGAAATGGCCAGCCTGCAGTCCAGATCTTTCACCCATAGAAACATTTGGTGCATCATAAAGAGGAAGATGTGGCAAAGAAGACCTAAGACAGTTGAGCAACTAGAAGCCTGTATTAGACAAGAATGGGACAACATTCCTATTCCTAAACTTGAGCAACTTGTCTTCTCAGTTTGCAGACTGTTATAAAAAGAAGAGGGGATGCCACACAGTGGTAAACATGGCCTTGTCCCAACTTTTTTGAGATGTGTTGATGCAATGAAATTTAAAATCAACTTATTTTTCCCTTAAAATTATACATTTTCTCAGTTTAAACATTTGATGTCATTTATGTTGTATTTTGAATAAAATATTGAAATTTGAAACTTCCACATCATTGCATTCTGTTTTTACTCACAATTTGTACAGTGTCCCAACTTTTTCTGATTTGGGGTTGTACCTGTATGTGTTATTGATATTGAGACTTGAGAGAATCGAACCGTTAGAAATACCAGAAGATGCTGCAGGCAGACAATGTACCTTTAAGCTTTAAACTTCTCGTTCTCACTTAAAAAATTCCTGCTGCATGCTCGCAAATACGTAAGGCTTGCAAAGGTAACATTAAACATATAAGCCAACTCATTTTCACAAATACTCATGGTAAAATGATATAAAATAATATAACCGTGGTTCCAAAACCTTTTCCAACTCGCAGCCCACACAACCAAACACATAAGTTTCCGCAGCCCACTGTAAGAATTTTAACTGCCAGAGCCGACTATTTGTGTCGCTTTGGTTAATGAAGACTTAGGGTACATTTACACGGCAACAATATGCTTAAAGCAGAGAAGTCATTGTTAAAACGATCCCCATTCACACGGATCCGCAAAAAAGACTAAAAACGCTGTATTCCGCTGCCAGGCCATTAGATGGCGATGAAACACTATAGACTGAACATGTAATACGCATTTGTGCTTGATGTCATCGTTTTCACAGATTCACGTTTTTATTGTTTACACGGAGACTGTTTTCAAAAACTTGCACTTTGAAACCCGTTTTCAAAAGTTTGCATTTTCAGCCACCCAAAACAACGTTGTTGTGTAAAAGAATGGCCAAAATTCAAAAAAAGTTTTACGTTTTTAGTTGAAAACTGTGTCGTGTAAACAGCCCCTTAGTATACATTTACAAGACATGTAAACGTACATCAGGATGTAAATGTGCAAAAATGCAACCAAATGTTGTTTTCCAGTTGTTTTCCAACCAAGGGATATTCCAGAGGAGACTGAGACAGCTTCTGAGAAGAAGTCATCACAGGAGAGCATGGGTGAAACTGGAATCAAAACAGAGGCTGTGCCTTTAAGAGGACAATATGGTATGTCACAGTTAAATGACCAAACATTGACTAATGCACTGAGGAATGTCAGAGTGGTGGAAGGGGTAGATAAGGAACAGGGACACCTTACATATCCTTACTTTGCAGTAAAAAGCGGTCTGCTTTATCGGGTAAACAAAAGTGGAGAGGACATCCAGGAACAGCCTCTAGTACCTAAGTCTCATAGATCAATAGTGTTGTATCTCACACCCACCAACTTGAAGCCCACTTAGGGGTCGATAACACTAAAGAGAGGATTTTTCAGCGTTTCTTTTGGCCCGGCATTCACAAAGAGGTAGAAAACTTCTGCCGCAGCTGTCCAGAATGTCAACAAGTAGCACCAAAACCCACAGAGCAGGACCCCCTAGTTCCCCTGCCAATAACTGAGACCCCGTTTGAAAGAATTGGAATGGATATTGTGAGACCCCTTCCCAAGAGTTCTAGGGGACATAAATACATTTTAGTGATGCTGGATTATACTACCTGATATCCTGAAGCTGTTCCCCTGCGAAAAGCCACAGCCAAACAGGTGGCCAAAGAGCTCTTCCTCCTCAGTTATAGGGGACCCCCTTTATGTCAAGGGTTGTTAAGGAGATGAGTAATCTGTTGAAAATCAAACAACTCAAAACCTCAGTTTACCATCCCTAAACAGATGGACTTGTAGAGCGCTTCACATTGGAGTTAGTAGAGCGGAATAGAGATGTTTTTTCTTCTGAACCTGGTCACACCCACGTGATCCAACATGAAATCTGCACGATACCTGGCAAAGTCATACACCAACGTCCATACAGAGTCCCTGAAGCCCAGCGAGAAGCTATCAAAAAGGAGGTAAGAAAAATGCTAAAACTAGGGGTCATTGAAGAATCTCAGAGTGCCTGGTCAAGCCCTATTGTGCTGGTTCCCAAGCCAGATGGAACAATATGATTCTGTAATGATTTCAGGAAACTAAATGAAGTGTCAGTGTTTAAATCTGATTCAATGCCACATGTAGTTGAATTGATTGGTCGGCTGGGCAAGGCCAGATTTATTACCACCCTTGATTTAATCAAAGGATATTGGGCAGGTTCCTCTTTCTCCAGCATCCAAAGAAAAGACAGCCTTCGCTACCCTAGAGGGGCTATATTATGTTCATTTACCTTTCGGCCTGCATGGGGCAACAGGCTAATGGACCTACAGATACAGAAAGTGTTGTATTCAGTAAGAGAGGCGGGCCTCACTGCTAACCCTAAAAAGTGCAAACTAGCTTCTGTGAAACAAACTATCTGGGATACAGCATAGGACGAGGCCTAGTTAAACCCCAAGAGCCCAAAATCAATACCATACAAGACTGGCCTAGGCCATCCACAAAGACCCAAGTTAAGTCCTTCCTGGGCCTGGCCAATTACTACAGAAGGTTTGTCCCTAACTTTGCTAGTCTGGTTGCTCCCCTTACAGAAATTACCACGAAACAACACTCCAGGATGGTGAAATGGTCCGAAAAGGCAGAGGAATTGTTTGCACAACTAAAGAGAGCCCTGACGTCTCATGATGGCACCTGATTTTAAGAAATCTTTTGTAGTACACACGGATGCCTCAGAGGTGGGTCTTGGGGCAGTATTATCCCAAACGTAAGAGGGAGAGGAAAATCCAGTTTTGTATATAAGCAGGAAGTTAGCAAAGCATGAGAAAAATTACTCCACATTGGAAAAAGAATGTTTAGGAGTCAAATGGGCATTAGAGGCCCTTTGGTACTACCTTCTAGGGCGGAAGTTTGTCCTGGTAACAGACCATGCCCCGTTACAGTGGATGGCAAGGAATAAAGAGACCAATAGGAGGGTAACTCGATGGTTCCTGAGCTTTCAAGCATTTCATTTCTCTGTCGTTCACAGACCCGGACCTTGCCATGGCAACGCTGATGCCCTCTCACGATGAGATGCCCTCTACACCTTCTCCCCACAACCACGAGCCACAGAGCAGAGAAGGGGGGTGTGTGGCATCATGAGAGGGTATGTCATAGAGGCAAGGTATGTGCCATCTAGGTGGTTGCAGCAATGGGGACTACAAACCAAGATGGCTACCTGGTCACGGACTACAGTTACCAGGTTCCTCAGTGGTGTTGCGAGTGAAGTTGAAAAGCTGTTAATGAGCTGAGAACAGAGAGACTGGCTATTTTTTGTTAGAGAGCATAAAGAGAAGCTGGAAGAGTGTTTTGGTGAAAAAGTTTGGGAGTTTTGAGTTGATTATTAAAAAGAAACCAGTGACCTGATCTCTACCTGGACTAGATTTGTGAAGCAACCCACACTTTGGTGATACCCTACCTCTCACGATGCCACAACCCAATATAGTCCACTTCTAGCTTTTGTCAAAATAACTTGCAAGATGTATGATATTCCATCATGTAAGCAATGTCAACAGTGATTACAAGGTGTTTGGTTTAATTTCTTTCACGTGTTGATATTTTAGATGACTAATCTATTCTTGGGCTATGGTTAGACGTCTATTACATTTTCACTGACAGCCCAAATTTTGCCTTGTTTTAGCCTAGACGTCAGGGCTATGTTTGGACGGCTGTTAGAAGCAAAATTTTTGGGTGACTAATCTGCTCAACACTGTAAAACCATGTTGTAAATAGAAACATTTGATGCTCTCCAGAGTGCAAAAACAAATGCGTTTGCCAAATCTGTTTCACCAATGAATATCCTATTATTACAGCTTTAGCCCTCTAGCACCCTCATGGAACTGGGCCTAAGGAGACTCTGGCATATAACAATTAGACAATTAGACCTTATAAAGTAAAATCTTTGTGACTCATCTAATGCAAAGATTGGTGTTGTTTAGCATTTAATAAGCACTGTATTTTGGGCTGAAGAGAAGAAAGTTGTGAACGGAGATGAGGCTTGATGTAAAGATTATTCTGGTATAATAATGTGTAAAGCTAAAATAAGCTAAATGATGTAAAGCTTCATTTCAGGAACACAAAGCGGTAGCTGCTTGTTCTCCGCTCCCACACATGTGAAGACTAGCACTAGGTTTTGTCTTTACTTGTAGATGAAGAAACATCTGCATTTGTCTGTTGTAACCTACAGTAACTGTATGCAGCAAACACAGCCAGTGTGAGCTCAAGTATTGAATACACAATAACAGTTTAATATCCATTTTTCGTTATTTCAACCACTGGCCTATAATAATATGAAAGAAATGTTTCAATAGATTATGACATTTGTTTGTAATATGTTATATTTAGTGTGCATTGGCCGCTATATTTATATCACAACTAACCAATTCTCACAAGGATGCTTTCTGTGTCCTCGCATTTTTCTGAGTTCGTTCTTTCCTGTTTCCCTGCTCTGTTTAGTTTCCACTTCCTTAGTTACTATGTCCTTGCTTGTTTTTATAGTTACGTATTAGTTTCACATGTGTCTAGTTTGGTTTCCTTTGTTTTAACCCTGTATTTATAACCTTGTGTTTCAGTTGTACACGAAAGTCTTGAAACCTGAATAGCAAAAACCTTGTTCAATAACTTTTATATTGATTAAATGTAAAACAACATTTTTAGAATTCAATTACCCATCAAAAAATTGTATTATACTCCTCAAAGAATCACTAACAATTTATTTTTTTAATTATTATTGATTTATTGTTGACACTTACTGAAAAATGAGGAAGACTTGGATATATAATGTATTTTCATTATAACGGGACAGTCTGATCCATATTCAAAAGATTTTGAAAAAATATACGATTGTTTCAGTCTCTGCTGGACTTCACAGGCATTGCTGTAAGCTCACATTTAATATCGAACTGCGGTATATGCAAATAATGTCTATATTCTTTTGAGACCAATTATTTCAGCTTACTTTGGGTCACACAGGGTCCACAATTACAATAGAAGACTCTTGTAATTGTGACACAGAGGGTCACAAAAGGCAACTGGTGAGATCTGAACATTGACCTTTTTCTTCAAACGTAACAGAAAAAAAATGCTAGTGTTTGATAAACTATTGCAAAATCAGCATAACCATTTATGCACTGTAGGTGCCACTTGACAAGCGATTTGCACAATCATCATGCACACATTCGATAAAACAACAACTTATTAAACAATAATATAACCAGAATATTACAAATGCTACAACAAAATACAATGTTTCATTATCAGGTATCACTAAACACAGAAACAACAACAACAAAATATGTAATCAACAAGAAGCAAGGTCTAAATCAGAAGAGTTGAGCTGTTACATGAAATCCTAGAATGAAAACAGCAAATCCAGCATTTTTAGTGCTCATTGATTAATCATCTGATGAATCGCCTCAATTGCGGCGACGGGACCCTTTAGATCATTCAACACCTACATTATATGACACTTCAGGCCGTGATCCATTGGGAACTGTCCCCTGCTTGACACATGGAACCAATTTAATTGTCGTCTGATTCATCTTCATTTTTGTCCCAAACTATACCAGACTATTATTTATGGTACATACAGTACTATGTCAGGGGGTCGTGTCTGTGTGTATCATCTCATTTTAAACGGCAATTAAAGTTTACTCTGTGAGCCATTTCCTGACTGCTTTAATGAACACTAACTGTCTGTCTCCACCTAAACATTCCCTCCAGTAATTAGAGCACCATATCAGTGATCTTTAGACATACCTGATAGGCTATTTTATTTAGGTTATGCCTCTGCTCAAAACTATAATTTAGCTTGAATTAGCAAGAGAGATCTTTATATATCACTTTTATAGGCTTTGCATGACATCAAAAATGGCTGTTTGTTATTTAACTGTGTAAAATTTTCTTTTTTTTTTTTAGAAGAACATGAAATAAATCACATTTTAGAGGTAAGCATAGGGGTTTATCATGTCGATGAACAAAGTCTTTTGTCAAAACATCTAAAAAACGCCTGATTGTTAAACTCTAACTGTTCTTCTTCAGACAGATGCACACAGTTTTAATCAATCGCTTTGGCACATTTGTCTTGCCAGACAGGTAAAAATTGACTGCAAAGTCAAGACTGTAGTACACAATTTATACAGTACATTTATTTTTGCAGAAATGTGTTACATGTAAACTGAAAATTACTAGTTGCTTGTTCATTTTTACACGTCTTTCTCTAACACATACATATCTTCTTACACATCTTCCTATTGCTCTTCCATGACAAGCATTTTAAGTTTACATATAACACATTTTTACAAAAAAATAAATGTACTGTAAAAATACAAATATATTTTTTTTAGATATTATATTTATACAGTACTGATGTAGCTGCTGCTGTTCAGTTGTGATGTTCCTCCATGTTCAAAAATGGTGGTGATTGTGCTGTCAGCAAACTCCATATATTTCCAAACTTGATTGGTTGATTGATAAGATTGCGATTCCTATTTCATTACAACGGCAGGCCATTTGCCAATTTAGCAAACATTACAAACATTCCATGCCATAAATATTAATGGAATATAATATGTCTGACAGATTTTGATCACTGAATGAATAATTTTGCATGTTATGGCTCCAGCGATGAAAGAATGTTTAGAAGTTGTGAAGAGTTTGACAATTTCACTGAGAATCAACTTATCCGTTATAATAAACTAGCCATGTGCTAAATAGTCTAAATAGTCATTGTGCAAATTGTAGACAATTGTACTCTTTTGCACACATGAGCCAAAACACATGCAACTTGCTTAAATCAATAAAAATTTAAATCTGTTATGAACAAGAAACTAATTGTTCAGTGATCTGAACTTATTGTTTTGAGAAAAAAAAGACTCATTTGAGAAGTGAGCCAACCCAATTGAGAAAAACTGCAAAGCAGAATCTAATACACTTCTTACAGCATCCTTGCGCCATCTGTTGATAGACATTACAACTGCATGTCAAAATAAACAGATAGATAGATAGATAGAGAGATAGATAGATAGATTTACTATACTTTAGCTAAAATAATATGGTTTTAATAAATACAATGTTTTTACTATTTTCTGTTTATTTTGATATATATATCTATCAAATAAATATACTGTCATTAAAATATGTTAATATAAAATGTTTTTTAAAAATACAAAAAATATATTTAAAAAAGTAAAGATTATGAAAGCATTGAAGGAGATCCCATACTAATTTAACAATAAATTATATTTTATTATATATGATTAATATCATATTTTAAAATATGATTGTTTCGTTATAAATATGGGTATTATATCTAAGGAGGACACCCAATTTAATATATGATATTTACCCTCTGAATATAACCATGTCATGTCAACAAATGGAAAAGTCAGCCAGATATTTATTATCATGTTTATTATTGTGCCTTTTGCCCCGACAAGCAGATGCGCTTTTATACCAAATAAAAGCTTTTATAGCCTACCAAATGAAAAAAAAACAACAAAAAAAAAACATACTTTTACATATTCTTCCGTTATTGAAAACTGTTGCTTTAATTACTTTGAACAAAACTTATTTGATATATTTCATATTAGCACAGAATCAACTTTGCACTGTGATCGCGTCAAGGATCAGCCAAATTTCCACGTGCATCTTGAAAAGTGAATGTTTTGGAAAGTGCCGTGGCAAGCTACCTTATAGGCCGCCGCCTAAATTATAAGTAAATAAACACAAACCCCCTCAAAGTCAGATAGCCTAGTAGTAAAGACAGTAAAGTTACCATAAATACAATATTATAATAGCTCTACAAAGGCAAATAGTGCAATACAAGCTGACAGCTATTGGTGTATGAGAAATCATATAATTCTCCATTGGGGTTTAACGGCAGCTTGAATCCAGAGGCGTTGCACTACTTCCATCTTCAGGGTTTATTTTCCTGTAATGTCCATTCTATTTATATTCTTCTCACCAGACCTGTCCTTGTTTAAAAAAATGCAATCTTCTGCCTTTTTCATTCACACCTACTTTCCAGTATATGCTTTATACCTGTCCCTATTAGTCCAACTGTTCCATAATTCTTTGATCATATTTTTTTCTCTTGTCTGCAATTTTCATAAGCACATGTTCTATGACTGAATCCCTGCAGAGGAAGCGCAAGTGACTGAGTGTGCATTCTGATGCCCTGTCCAAATACCCACACTGCGGTCTCGTGCACGCGACAGGAAGGAAGTGTGCAAGACTGTCAAAAAATGGCAAACTGCTGTGCCCTAATCATGGACTGTAAAAAAAAATAGGCCCTAATGCACACTAATTTTTTTTTTTATTTATTTTTTTTTTTTTTTACGTTAATCAGTTTCTTTTTATTATTATTATTATTATTATTATTTTTATTATTGAACAATATGTCATGTACAAACAACATGGCAACAAAATATATAATTGCACTTTGACAGTGGATCAGGTGCAAAAGTGCTCTAATGCACACTAAATCAGCGTAACATCATCCATTATGTTCGGCAACTCGCGTATACCCTGAAATCGTGAGATGTCGAGGAAAACATTCCACTGTACGTTCAATTGACATAAAGTGTTCCACATTTTATTGGTGCAAAGATGAGTAGGCTATGTGTATTTTGTACAACATTTGCAACGGCTTTTTATCATTTGATCATATCATTTTTAAATTTCCAAGTGCGTTCCACTTCGTAAAGTGGACGAGGGAACTCTTAGGGTGCCATTTGGGACAGGGCCGGTCTGTCCTTTTAAAGTTTATAAGGACAGACCGGCCCTGTCCCAAATGGCACCCTAAGCACTCGTGGTCTTCCTACGAGTCCGCACTTTCGTGACGTAATGCCGCTTTGACTGTCGGGAAGAAGTCTGCTGCGGAGGTTGGAGAAGATATCAGTCCAGATTTGGGGTTAGCTTTGTTTGGATGTTCTGACCCTATATTAGCATTGACACATTCTCAGCAACTGTCTCTTATGTTTGGTATGGTGGTGGCTAAATGGGTGATCTTGATGGACTGGAAGTCCACTGTCCCACCCAGCTTTCATAAATGGCTGGCTGAAATGGTGGATGCTTCTAAAAAATTTGATAAAGTCGGAGGCCCCTTCCTTTAGATAGGCATCTTTCTAAGAGTTGAAATATGTTTGAGCCTATATGTAACATGGATAACTTCTCTCCTTTATCTCTTCACATTGTTAATGTTTTGTTTAAGTTTATGTATGGCTTTAAGGTGTAATTTCTCTTTCTATCTGGTGCGGGTTGGCTGGGGTTCCCCCCCCCCCCCCCCCTTTTTTTCTCTCCTTTGTTTGTTTATTTTATGTATAACATACTTTTTGTATACATTTTGTGCAACTTTGTTTGTTTTGTGTTTGTATAAAAACTGTTATAAACAAAATTATTTAAAAAAAGAAAAAGAAAAGAAGTCTGCTGCGGAGCCCACATCAGTGCGGGCTCGGCAAAAGTGGGGCGCTCGCGAGCACCCTTCTGAGGCCTAAAATGACAAATGGGACACTCTACGCTACGGTATCACGGACCGCTTAGGAGCGGTATTCATGGCGGTAGGCTATTCGAGGCTAAGCATATCCCATCATGCATTATGTTCGGGAACTCATGTGCCCTGAAATTGCGAGATGTCTAGGAAAACATTCCACTGTAATTTAAATTAATTAGATACATATAATTTGGTAGTAAAACATAAAGTGTTGCAAATTGTATTGATGTAAAGATGAGTATGGTATCTGTAGTATCTTCTCAGTTCTCGCGCATGCGTCGTGGCGCTCTCATGAACAGAGGCCCACACAGAAGAAAATGAATAGGTAGCTGAATAAAGTCGTTATTTTTGTTTGTTTTTTTGCACACAAAAAATATTCTGGTCGCTTGATAAACTTAAGGTTGAGACACTGTAGTCACTTGGACTATTTTAACGATGTTTTTACTAACTTTTCTGGGCTGGCAGATGAAATTACCTTGCAGCCTATGAAGGAGTGAGCCAGCTGATTATCAAATTTAATCAAAAATATCTTAATTTGTGTTCCAAAGATGAACGAAAGTCTTACAGGGTTGGAACAACACGAGAGTGAGTAATTACAGACAGAAGTTTCATTTTTGGGTGAATTAACCCTTTAAATTATTTAGATATTACATATAATTTGGTAGTAAAACATACAGTGTTGCACGTTTTGTTGGTGCAAAGATGTACAATGTACAACATTTGCAACTGCTTTTATCACTTAATTAGAGGCACCACAATTTTACATAGCGACTACAGTAACTGAACAGACATTTAGAAGTTTATTTTAAAAGCAAAGTATTGAAAAAAATACTTTGCCATCTTGGGTCAAATATAGGAAATACGTCATATAAGTAGACATGTGTGGGTTTTGGACAGGACATGAGAGTTAGTGCAAGTGCAAGTCTGCAGCTAGACGCATTTTGACCGAGGACGTTTTATACGGTGGAAGTACATCATTGCAGGGCGGAAGTATCATCTGACGTGGCATGAGGGGCGGAAACGCTTGTTTGTGTTTTGGTTCTAAAGGGGAAGTTGCGAGAGAAAAGAAAGGAGGAGACTTGATCGGGGTTGGTAAAATTCCCACTAACCGACCCCAATAATAAGGAAAACCTCTCAAAAAATTTTAGCACCCCGTCGTCGGAAATCAGTTCCAGCAACCTGCCGGCTGACTTTCAGGTAAAAAGACACCGAATACCTCCGTTGAATGTACCGTTTTCTGGTTTGGCGTATTCCTCAAGCTAGTTAGCCTCTTTAGCTTGCTAGATATCGTCAAAAATGTTACAGGCCCCTTACCCTAATTCTGCCCACACAAGTCATCAAATCTGATCTCTTTAGCCTCATATGTACATTATACATGATCTTGTTTTTTTAAAAGCGTGAATGTATATCCATCCTGTCGTGGTATGTTTAGCTGAGTCTTATGTCGGAATGCAGTTTGAGTGCAACACAGGGTGGGAATGCTGGAGTGAAAGTGAAGTTGCTTATTATAACGTTGTTATTATCTTATTCCCATAGGTATATGGCCGATCACTGTGGTTTATTAGACTTGGCATCTGACCTGATGTGGGCTGTCTTGGCGAGTAACAAGACAGCTTGTTCCTTGGCTTGAGGCGCAGGGGTGTGTTGTAAAATAGGGGAATTGTTTAGGTTGGGTATATTGAAGTAGTGTGACGTTGAAAATACAGCTTTATTTTGGGTAGATGAATCATGTACAGGATGACTGTGTGTCAACTTTCAACACAGAAATCACAGGCTTGTTTTTGTTAGGCCTGTCATTAAAACGGACCACAATCTGACCAGCAGCACTTGACTAAAACCTCTCACAGGTGATCTGACTTTTGCAATGTCATGACTTGTTTCATAAGCTGTGCTTTTTTGTTTCGCTTTTGAATATTGTATATAAGCTGTCCCATTGCACTCTAGGAAAGTGTAAAAAGATACATTTTGTTCTTATATCAGCTGTTACGCAAACCAAATGGATGAATACAGCAGCTTTGGCATGGTTTGACATACCACCAGGCTTTCTTCTCAAGGAGTTGAATTATATCCTGTTATGCAGATAGAGTTCCTGTTGTTGACTTGATGTGAGCTCAAAGAAGATCTTGGTTTCTCTTATAGAAAGATCAGCTTACAATGATGCAATGTCACAGCAGCCATAGGAGCATCAGGGGTCTGTTTTTATGTTCTCCTATTTCATAACAGGAGTAATGGTGCAATTTTGACAGGAAAAGTGTTTTCCTTGCCTTGAGGTCACTGACACAGTAAATGCCTATGCTATTCCTTGAGTTTTATTTCTGTCATTTGAGTCGGTGGCTGTCTGTATGGTATTGTATCTATCCCAGGTATGTGTAGTCAGAAGGCTGAGATACTTCATTGGGAAGTGACATGTTTGAATTGCTGTTGAATTGTTGCTCCAGGCTGTTTTTTCGGGCTAAATGGGAATGCTTGTTTTGACTGCTTACTCAGGACATTCTGTGCTAGAATGGGTTACCATGGCTACAGACATTTATTTCTGCAAGTATTTCTGCAATGTTAAATTATGGCCAATAAAACAATTGTTTTCTGTGTTTTTAATGCATGATTACAATCTGTAGCAATATTTGGATTTCCCTCAGTCATGGAAATATTGAATTTTAAAAGTCATGAAAATATTTATGTGTGTGTGTTTGGAGTTGGAAAAAAGTCTCTTGTGCTCACCAAGGCTGCCTGAATTTGATCAAAATATTTTTTAAAACGAAATTGATTCCTGGGATGGTAAAGCTGAATTTTCAGCATCATTACTCCAGTCTTCAGTGTCACATGATCCTTCAGAATCATTCTAATATGCTGATTTAATGCTCAAGAAACATTTCTTATTATTATCAATGTTGAAAACAGTTGTGCAGCTTAATATATTGTGTCATATAGATATATAAAATAAATGCTTTAAAATATTTAAGGTTTTTTTGTTTGTTTCAAAATTACCCAGTAATGACAAAGTCAAAGAAATTGATCAAGAAGTGTGGGAACTCCTGAATATTTTAGTGAATATATATATATATATATATATATATATATATATATATATATATATATATATCTCATTGGGAATATCATATATATATTCACTAAAATATTCAGGGGTTCCCACACTTCTTGATCAATTTCTGTGACTTTGTCATTGCAAATATTTTGACTTTGACAATGACTTTGTCATAGGAGCAAATATATATATATATATATATATATATATATATATATATATGAAGACTTCAGATGCAAAAGCCTCTAAGTGCCATCTGAAATTTTCTTCTAAAATTATCATTTTTATCAAGCTTGTATGTTTATGTTCAGTTATTTCACTTTAATGGCAATGAAAATTACCTACTAATTGTCATTAAAGTGAAATTACTGAACCTCAATTTACGAGCTTGATAAAAATGCTCATTTTAGAAGAAAATTTCAGATGGCACTTTTGGCACACATATATATGTATGTGTGTATATGTATATGTGTATGTATGCATGCTATATATATATTATTAATTGTATCATATAGCATCTTTGGTCTGAAATCATTGTAATTAGTTGTCACAGTGTCATATATTCAGCTGTAAGGTAGAAAATGAAATGGATGTGTTTTTTAGACTTAAAAATGCTCAAAACCAAAAATAGCATTTGAGTTACAAGTCGCCATCACTAAAGCCAAGATAAGCGATTCCCCGTTAGAGAGCTCTGAATAGAGAAAAAAAGAGAAGAAAGAAAAGATCTTTGTCTGCAGTCAACATGAAAGTGCTCTTTTTCATTTCTCTTTTTTTTTGGTTACATGTTACACTCTGCAGCCAGTACTGGGACAACTCTCGGTGTGTGTGTGACCGCCTAAAGGAGACTGGGTGATTGACGACTGTCATGGCCAATAGGGGAGGAGCAACACGCCCCAACGGGTCCAACGCGGGCAATAAGATCTGCCAGTTTAAACTGGTCTTGCTAGGGGAGTCAGCTGTGGGAAAGTCCAGCCTCGTACTGCGCTTCGTCAAGGGGCAGTTTCACGAGTTTCAGGAAAGCACAATAGGAGGTAGGGGATTTTTGTGTCTAAATTTGCTTGTACCTGCTTGCACATGTTCTCACCAACTTTTGACTTTTGCTTCCAGCGGCCTTCCTTACGCAGACGGTGTGCTTGGATGACACAACGGTAAAGTTTGAGATTTGGGACACAGCCGGACAAGAGCGCTACCACAGTTTGGCCCCCATGTACTACAGAGGTGCCCAAGCTGCCATTGTAGTTTATGACATCACCAATGAGGTGAGTCGATTTGTTGTTCTCTTCATGAATGAATAGTTGTTTTATGTCCAACTTTGTCATATTTCTTTGTCTCCTCTGTGTTTCTGTGTTTGCGCCAATGAAGGAGTCGTTTGCAAGAGCAAAGAACTGGGTTAAGGAGCTTCAGAGGCAGGCCAGCCCAAACATTGTCATTGCACTGTCTGGGAACAAAGCTGACCTTGCCAACAAGAGAGCTGTGGATTTCCAGGTATTACAGGGCTTCACAATGAGACCAACCAGAGAGTTTTTATATCTGACCAAAGCTGTCTCCCTCACCCGAGCTGTTTTATTTCTCTAGGATGCTCAAACTTACGCAGATGACAACAGTTTGCTGTTCATGGAGACATCAGCAAAGACTTCCATGAATGTGAATGAGATCTTCATGGCCATTGGTAAGGTTTTACCTCATAGTAAAACTAACAGTTGCTAAATTTACATGCACTCAAATAATTTGTTAGTAATCGGATTGATGGCTCAATCGAATTGAAAAGGCTTCCTGTAAACACCTCAATAGATCCGCCAAGCTCAATCCAAATAAAATTTTGATCAGATTGAAAGGGTTGGTGTAGACCTGAAACAATCCAATCAATACTAAAAAACTTAGCATCTTCTCAACCGGATTCAAAAATACCATGCACACATGCGCAGTGCCGTGACACTTACGTTTACCACAGCCATTTTATAATAAGATTTCTGATGTTTACATACATTTTTACATACAAACAGAACTTCAGCACATGACATTGAAAAAATTAATCTGATTGCAAAGTTTCAGAAGTTTCAGAATCTGATTGAATCCATTCACATTGATTGAAAATTAGTGATGATTTAGAGTATTTATAAGATCTTGTAAATGCAACAGTATTCTTTTTGATGCTTTGGTGCCAAGAACTTTTAATATTGAATACATATTTTAATAATTAATTAATAAGGTGTCATTAAATTGATCAAAAATGACATTACATTTATAACATAAATGTAAGTTTCAAATAAATGTTCTTTTGAACTTTCTATTCATCAAGAGTCCTAAAAAATGCCCCAAAAATATTAAGCAGCATATCTGTTTTTAACATTATTAATAAAAGTCTCATGAATACCAAATCAGCATATTAGAATCGTTTCTGTGATCATGTGAGACTATTTTTGATCAAATAAGTACAATGCAATTTATTATTCTTCTATTACTGTTATTATCATTATTATGATGTATAAGTAATATTAATAAGGCTCTCAAAGCCATGCTAAATTGTGAATATACACAATTGTATTGTGAATTCTATTGGTTCATATTTTATTTCTTTAAATAAACACTACATATTCGATGATTGATTTATATTATGTTGTTGTATTTTAGTTATCTAGTGTTCATTTCTTGTTTTGTCTCTCTTCAGCAAAAAAGTTGCCTAAGAGCGAGCCCCAAGCTGCCGGAGCCAACAGTGGGCGGAGTAGGGGCGTGGACCTCACAGAGACAGCCCAACCCACCAAGGCCCCCTGCTGCAGCAACTAACGCAAAAAAAAAAAAAAAAAAAAAAACCCACACAAAACTCTGTTACCGCAACAACTAACGCAAGGTCCCGCCCTCCAACTTGGTTTTGACTAACTAATGAAATGCCTCCGCTTTCCCCATTTCCACAACTCTCTTACGCTGTAACAAAAGCTCTGCCCCGCCCATGTATCCGCGGTGTTTTGTTTTGTTGTTTTTCTGTAAAGACCCAGGCTTCTTACTGTATTCATGCTTAAGGTCATGCCTTGTCTCCAAACTGTAAAATATGCAGTCACAAATATTCATCAGAAAGAAAGAAAAAATGCCATTTGCCTGACCTGGACAAAAAGGGGTGGGGCCTCTGCAAGGGTTCACCTGCTCTGTCATAATTCAGAACTCTACAGTCTTCTTCGTCGTTTCTTCTTCTCAAATCTGTTTTCATCCTTTTTTTATTATTTTGTTTTATAAAAATGTACCTTTCAGAAAAATGGATGCATGTATCACTACAAAGCCTGAAAAAGGCAAATCAAAGTTTTAACCTTATCCAACGGCACACATGGTGAGAGAGGACGTGACAAATGACCCGGCCCCTTTGCCCCACCCCGTCTCGTTTCCCTGCTCTTTCCCTCTCGCTCTGATTCTGGATGTCCCAGCGGCTCTGTTCAGTGGCAGACTGCCCACTTCCTGAGGCTATGCCGCCAAGCCCACCTCCTTCTTCACCACACACACACACACACACACACACAGCCAAGATCCCTGTTATTCTCTCACCAGTTAGCAAGCCTTCACTTTTTTTTTCGGCATTATTGGCACCGTCCTATAACTGAGTGAATATCTGGCTGCGCTTTCACTCGGCATGAAAGGCTTACACAAGGATGTGGTATTCATTTAGTAAAAATAAAAAACCTGTCTACATACAAGATAAGTGAATTCCCCTTCACAAACATGCACCACTCACACACACACTCGCACTCTTCTGGTTCTAACTCACCCAGGTGTTTCTTACTCCATGCCTTGCACTAATTTTTGGTCTTGATATTATCTCTTGCAAGAACAGCCAGAGTGATATAAATATATATAAATAATTTACTGTAAATAGGGTGTTGCAATGTATTCGTCTTTTCCATTTACTGTTGCAGGACTAATGCTTGATAGGGAGTTAGATAATCATTAAAAAAAAAAACAAAAAAAACAATTGTACAGTAACCAGGAATTGCTTTGATAGGGGGTTGGAATTATGTTTCTTTTTCACAAAATGGTTAAATTATAATCAATGGTGGTCTTATAAAAAATGTATGTAGTGTTATTAACAAAAAAAAAAAAAAAGCTTTTCTTTAGTGGTCTGTTTTGTAATTTTCATGAGAAAGCAAAGACGTTCACAACGTTTTGTCACTAACAGTGTCCAAATGAACAGATTATTATGATGGTTCTTCCTCTGCTTTTCTTCCCAGTATCAGACAACATCCACTTTTAACATGATCTCAATATCTATCCTTCAGGATACTGGTACCACATAAATTCGCTGCTACATTAAATTTGTCTTTTTTTTTTTTTTTTAAAGCATTTCCCCTTTGAGACTAAAAATGCAGTTACTTAAATATTACTGTTAATGTATCAAATAAATTTCTTATAGATGGTATTGATAATATTGTGTGTTCAGAGGGCCAAATTAACTTCTTGTCTTATCACTGAGTGGAATTCCCATCCCAGTGCAGATTCTTCTGTAATAGCATTTGTTTGTGATAATGACACATAATAAGTAAATTGTATACCTTGAGTCACAACACTTATTTGTTTGCTCATAAACGACTGATTGCTGATTTTATTCTATGACTGTTTGCAGATAAGCTTCATTTTACAAAGTGTTTATTTTCCAATTTCCTTATAGTGAAACCTGTGTTTTATGATCACCTGTTTTCGTTAATTTTTGCTGACAGGTGTTTAAGTCTGTCATTTTATTTTTATTTATCTTCTATTATAGTATTTATTATTATTATTATTTAAGTCTTAATTTTGTTTCAGTAATTTTATGTGCTTTGTCTTTTTAAAAAAAATTCAATATAGCTTTTACATTCTTATTTCAGTTTTAGCATTTAAACTTACTTCAGTTAGTTGCTATAAGGCAAAATGTCTAATTTTTGTTTGTTCTAAATTAAGTTTTTCATCATAGAAATATAGATGTATAGATATATAAATTTAAAATTATACAATTTATATATATATATATATATATATATATATAATGTATTTATTTATATGTCAAATAGCTGGCATTTAACAGCTTTATTTAAATTACCAAAAAATATATTTTTTTACTAGTTTTCTATGTTTTTGGTGACTTTCAGGAGAGGAGACTAGTTTTTTTTTTTAGAAGGATTGTTTAAAAGTAAGTTTCGAGCAGCTTCTTTAAGAAGCCATAATGTCTCTACAAAACATGTCTAACCCTTTTAATGTATTTGACCTTGAGCAGTTCGCTCAGAATCATGACATATTTGTATCCTTCTCCGAGTCCGAATCATAACGGGATTCATTTTGTGCCTCCCCTAGCGGAGACGAGACGGATTTACAATGTCAAATAAAAAAGCAGGGATGAACGCCATGTCTGATCCCGCTGTTGAGGGGTAGAGAGAGCGAATACAGCGGGCGGACTTCGAGGATTCGAGTCTGAGCGCGGAACCAGACTCGATGTCGGAAAGCAGCGGGATTCCTCAAGGCTCCCCGGCGGTGGGCGCGGCGGGCTCGGCTCCGGCTGCTCCAGGAGTCGGTGGAACCGAGTGTTCGGGCGCTGCGGTCGGTTCTGCACGTATTGCTGTTAAGAAGGCGCAGCTCCGCTCCTCCCCACGTCCGAAGAAACTGGAGAAACTCGGCGTTTATTCCTCGTGCAAGGTACGTTAGAGCGGGAAAAAACATTGTTTACGTCTACAGTGCAAAGTAAAAGACTCGCTTTAATATGTTTATCTGATAGGTGAAACTAGCTGTTACCTTACTTTACCCACTCTTGAATTTGCAAGCACAGCACAAAAAGCCATCTCTTTGTCCTCCATTCTTTTAAATTGCGAATGTATGCTTTCGTGCGCTGGCCACTTACATTTACCGGTATGCACAACAAAAATATATCAATGAACTGATCATTTCCGTGATCTGCAGAGATAATACCGCTGTCTTTGCCCATAGTGAGCGAGATGACGTGAACATTGGGTGCTCTTGGCGGATTGTCAATTTGTTTTGGTTTTTTGTTTTAACAGTGAATGTCGTTTTTTATTGTATTTTGTCAAGTCAAACTGAAGTCTCATGGCGCTTTGGTGCGAGAGTTTTGCTAGAATAGGAGACACAAACTGAAGTTGATTACTCAAGAGGCGAGAGCAGCGTCTTTGTTTTGACAGGATGACAGCTGCTGGAGGGGCGTGGTCTGTTGCCAGGGGCGGGGATTGTTGCTGGGGGGCGTTGTCTGTTCATTGTTGTCAGATCATGCACAGTAAACATATGGAGAGCCAAGTTACTCAAATTTTTAAATATTTAAATAAACCATTAACCCTTTCATGCATGAATTATGATAACCACAATCAGGATTTTTTTATTGTAGGGCATGAAAAACAAGATTTGAACTTCTTTTTTTTTTACACATAGGCTATTTTACAAATACATTTTCAGATGTCCACATTAGTGGTTTTGTTTTTTTGGCACAAAACAATATAACAACATTATATTCATGGTAATGAATATAAAGGAAAGAATCCATGACACATATAAAACAAAAAGGATAGGGGAAAAAAAGGAGTGCATGACAAAACATATAGATACATACAGTAATGTGCTTATGTACAGTGATAATTTATGCAATAGATTCATGTAATGTAATTGTAATTATTGTTATTATTTATGTTTTTCTGGTTAATTTTTTCTGGTAATGTTATGGAAAGAGAAAAACTGGATATAAAAGCACTGAGTGATAAATAGATCCCACGAAAATTTAGATAGTAGTAATAATAATAATGACAATAACAGTGATGACAACAATAAGTACAATATCTGGGCATTTTAGGAGTTAAAGCCAATTATTCCAGATATTCCAGATACACACCACTCTCTAAGTCTGGCAGCCACCCCACCACCGCCAGCAAACACAGAGACATCCCCAATCTCACCCCTGATTTGCCCAGACAAATCCTTATCTGATCATTCTGATTGTGTTCAAAATGGACAAATTCAGCTCTTCTCTCTGAGAAAACCTCATCTGAAATGAACAATGTTGGGGTAAAACATTTCAAATAATGTGCATTACATGATCAGATTACTTTTTTGATGTAACAAGTAAAGTAACGCATTACAAGTAAATGCATTATGTAATTAGATTACTTTTTAAACTTTTTTTAAGAACAACAGTCTCAGTAATAATTGTAGCTGCAATGATGCATGATGTCCAATTTGGTGGACAGATGATTAATCAGAATTTCCTCCCAATCTAAAATCAGTACTTGGAAAATGTAACAATGATATGACTCCTTAGATGTTTTTACCTGCAAGAGTCTCATAGGATAGAAGGAATGGATGGATATTCAAGAGCAACTTGGCATTTCTTACTGGCCATCGGCCATCTTGGTTTGGAGGAAAAAAATTCCACATACAAAGGCTTGCCACTTGGTGGCAGTGTATAGGATAATACACTAGTGTCCAATGTAGTGGTTGATGTGCAACTGTGCCATCAAAACCCAGGCATACACAAGAAAATTCATTTTTAATAGCTGTCCACTGTAGTGACCTCTATGCGTGAAACGGTTAAATACATAAATTTAAAAAACATGAAAATCATTCAATTCATTATTAAATCACCAAACTAATCAATAATGTCTGTATTTCATTTTAGTACCAGCCTATAGTTTGCCTTCAGTTTTCATTTTCATCATTATATTTGCATTACAATTTCACCATGAATAAAAAATGACAATTCTTGTTTTTTTCTGGAATATTGCAGTATTTATTATACATGGATTTATTTGTGCATATATATATATATATATATTTTTTTTTTAAATTCATGTGCCCTCATAATCTTTAATCTAAATAACCTTATCTCCCCCTCGCAACATCTGTTCTCTGATGACGTGTTTTCGGCGTGAGTGTGGGACACATAACATTGCAGCAATAGAGCTGGTAAGTCCCGCCCCTTCCGCTAACCCCACTGGACCTCTAGGTTGAAAAATCGTCAGCCAAAGAATCATACAATATACTGTCAAACTCGTAACATGAAAAATTATATAAAAAATTCACAGACAACATATGTTCACATTCATGACGATTTTTCAACCTAGAGGTCCACTTGGGGTTTTACGGATGGGCGGGACTTACCAGCTCTATATTGGTACAGGTATGACGTCACTTTGTAGGCCAACCGGCAGTTAGCATCACACTGGTTCCATCGAGAAAAACCCAAGAGGATTTTCCCATAGGCTTTTGGATTATCGCTAAAAACAAGCTCTGTGATCAACAAAAGTTTATGATACTTGCACGTTTTGTCCATCAAGATAACACCACGGTCCCACAAATTCTACGTCACCATCACTAAACTTCCGACAACTCTTTCAGTTTTTATCTAAAAAAAACATTTTCCCAGAAAGATTGAGTTAGAATAGATTATAAGAG
This sequence comes from Squalius cephalus, assembly GCF_949319135.1. Classification (NCBI taxonomy): domain Eukaryota; kingdom Metazoa; phylum Chordata; class Actinopteri; order Cypriniformes; family Leuciscidae; genus Squalius; species Squalius cephalus. The sequence goes on from NC_137129.1 coordinate 30,971,344, forward strand.
CACAATTATAAGCATAACGATGCTGTAAAAGCGAACTGAGTTTATCTGTTCAGCGTGATGATGTTTAATGTCCCAGACAGTCTCTGTAGTCCCATTTAGCCACTTGTTAGCAACCACCTTTAACAAGACATGTAACAGCTTCAAAAAATCACGAGTGGGATAATATTGATGTATGTTATGTCATAGAATAAAACGTGAAAGTGTCTTGAGCTTGTGTTCATCCCAGACCTTGTTTCAGCCATTTAACCAAAACCCCATTCAAAAAACCCATTGACTTCGGGACGTTGGAACCGGATGTGCTAAAATGCTAACTCGCTTCAGGCCTACAAAGTGATGTCATACCTGCACCACTCTAGAGATCCAATCAATTCCTGATGGACAAATTCAAGTTCTGCCCCACATTTTTTTCTTGTTTGAAAAGCCGTTTCACTCGGATATAATATGGAAGAAAAGACTATCGCAAATTCACAACTTTTATTTCGTGCGACTTTAAGCACGAGCAGCATGTGTCCTTTCATTTCCGTACGCAGGGTTACGGTTGTCGGTATGTCACTCAACAATAGTGGCCGTCACCTTTTAGGCGTGTTTCAACATTTATGTGATGATTTAATTTTGATTAATTACACCCTCCACAGAAACAAGCCCATCAGCATTAAAAACATAAATTACTATCCTAATCCTAAAACCTGTAAATCCGGAATTCTCTATGGACTTTTAAAGATGCCAGCATTTAAGGATTGGCTTTAAAGGGATAGTTCACCCTCAAGTTGTTTCAAACCTGTAAAAATGTCTTTGTTCTGCTGAACACAAAGGAAGATATTTTGAAGAATGTTTGTAACTAAACAGTTGTGGGGCACCATTGAATGGAAGCTTGTTTCCACCACAGAATAAAAGATAATTGCGACTTTTTTATCTCACCCTTGCGTGTTTACATCTTGCAATCATGACGTTTTTTCCCTCAGAATTGCGAGATATAAACTTACAATTGCGTGTTATAGTCAGAATTGCAAGATATAAACTCACAATACTGAGAAAAGAAGTCAGAATAAAGTGAGTGTTATGTCGAGTTTGTCACGCAATTCTGACTTTTTTCTCGCAATTGTGAGTTTATATCACGCAATTCTGAATTGCGAGATGTAAACTCGCAATTGCAAGAAAACAAGTCAGAATTGTGAAATAAAAAGTCACAATTAGTATTTTTATTTTTTAATTCTGTCGCGGAAACAAGCTTCCATACCATTGATGTCCATAGTATGAAAAAAAAATACTATGGAAGTCGATGGTGCCCCACAAATTTTTGGTTACAAACATTCTTCAAAATATCTTCCTTTGTGTTCAGCAGAACAAAGACATTTTTACAGCTGAGGTTTACAAATTGAGGTTGAGTAAATGATGACAGAATTGAACTATCCCTTTAAGGTTTTTGGATTAATGCATAAAATAATCAAATCAAGTTTGAATTAATTTTCTTAAATAAGGTATACTAGATTCTATTGGTTTCAGTGCAGTTTTTCAATACAGTTGCAGTAGCTTTACGGTTTATTAGTGTGAACTTATTCCTGATGTAGTCATTTTAGTGTCTTATATTTTGACTGATCTGTTTTGTCCTCCAACAGGCTGAAGGAGCTTGTAAATGTAATGGCTGGAAGAGTCAAAATCCCCCACCAACTCCTCCCCCTCCAACCCCGCCCAGGGCTGAGCAGCCAATCGCTGTTAACTTAATGGAGCCGTGCAGAAGCTGCAGCCATGCCCTCGGTAACCACTGCTTGACTAATAATAGAACACAACAGTAGAGTTCAGGAAGATAAAATCCCTTTTCTGTCATCCATAGAGAAATAGATTTTTAGTGTTAAGCGATAGTATGTTTTTACACTGCTTACAGCTTACATAAACTACGTATTTGAATATTTATCAGTGGTTATATAAGTTAATTACTTATAGTCAACAGTTTTATGATTCAGCTACATCATTCTGTAAGGCTTCCTTCATTCATTTGTGTTTCTGGCCAGGTGACCATGTGACACACCTGGAGAATGTGTCGGAGGAGGAGGTGAACAGATTGCTTGGAATCGTACTGGATGTAGAGTACTTGTACACATGTGTCCATAAAGAGGAGGATCCTGACACTAAACAAGTTTACTTCTCTCTCTTCAAAGTGAGTCTTCTGGGTTGTTGCATGTTGTGCAGTGGTGCAACCATGAATGATTCCCTGTTTTGGAGATCACTGAATGAAACGGTGACACTTATCTGTTTATGTATTACAATGAATATATTTAACACAAGTTAAAAGAAGCCTCTTAAGATCACTAAGGCTGCATTTATTTGTTCAAAAAATCCAGTAAAAACAGTAATATTGTGAAATATTATTACAATTTTAAATAAGTGTTTTCTATTTTAAGATGTTTTAAAATGCCATTTATTCCTGTGATTGCTAAACTGAATTTTCAGCAGTCTTCAGTGTCACCTGGTCCTTCAGATATCATTCTAATATACTGATTTGGTGCTCAAGATACATTTTTTTTATCAAATGTTGAAAATAGTTCCTACTTAATATTTTTGTGGAAATGGTGATCATTTTTTTTCTGAGTCCTTTGATGAATAAAACTTCAAAAGAACAACGTTTATTTAAAATAGAATATTATGATCTTATGTCACATTAAAAATGTCTTTCAATTTAATGCCTTTTTTAGTTGCTGAATAAACTTATTAATTTCTTAAAAAAAAAAAAAATCTTTACTGACCCTAAACTTGTCAGTGTCAGTACCATTAAACTTGAATGGTTGTGAATATTAATATAAATTTACATTCTTCTTTGCTACTATTAATCCATCTTACCTACCCTTTTTTTTTTTTTTTTTGGGAAAATGTCTTAGTTGCTACGGAAATGCATCCTGCAGATGGGAAGGCCAGTGGTGGAAGCTCTGGAGAGCCCACCTTTTGAAAAACCAAGCATTGAACAGGTATGTTTTGAACAGCATTGAATATCAAGTATTAAATATTTGGTGACATCTTTGCTAAATAGCACTTAACAGAAATAACTGTTTCTTCACCATCATATTCAAACATGCAAACAAACATCAAAAACAATATCAGCGTGAGAAAGTTAGAAGTGTGAAGGTGCAGAAATAGATAAACCGCCTATGAGCTCAACAGTAGCTTTCTTCTGAAACAGACAATGATTAAAAACAGGGTATTTTGGGAAACATCTGACAGTTTAAAGGGGTCCGATTATGCTTTTTTACATTTTCAACTTTCTTTTGTGTGTATGTTGCTGTTTGAGCATGAACAAGGTCTGAAAATGTACAAAGTCCACTCTAAATGGAGTATAGATTCTCTATATAAGTAAACAACGTTCCTGAACTCCCTGAAACACCTCGATTGTAGTCTTTGGTTTTCTTCCGTGAACAAACACATAGTATTCCTCATTTAAATAATTCCCGCCCAAGGCATGTGCAACTCCCTGAACTCCCTGAAACACCTCGATTGTAGTCTTTGGTTTTCTTCCGGGAACAAACACATAAAAGTATTCCTCATTTAAATAATTCCCGCCCAAGGCATTATGCAAAAAAAGGGGTGAGGCCTGGTTGAGTTGAGTTAGTACTAGTAGTGTGTTGAAACTCACGGTTGTGGTAAGAGGGCGCAATTTTTCCAAAATACACCCTAAGCAGTTGGCCAGTCACAACACACTGTTCCAGCCAACCAATCAGAGCACATTGAACTTTTCAGAAAGAGGGGCTTCATAGAGACAGGAACTAAACAGTGTTACTGACAGACTGGAAAGAGAGATGTAAAATATGTAAAAAAAAATGTTCTTTTGAAAAATCAAGCACAAAAACCTATTCTAGTAGACAAAAAAAACCAAGATCAAGACTTTGAAAAAGGGCATAATAGGTCCCCTTTAACTACATTCACAGCTCTGTTTTCTTGGTTAATTTGCAGGCAGTGTACTTTGCATGTGATGTACGAGTCAGTGAGATACCAAACAACTCTAGACACATTCCTGACATCCTTGCTGTTGGTGTCACACAGATGTTTTTTCATGTTGTTATTGTTGCAGGGTGTGAACAACTTTGTGCAGTACAAGTTTAGCCACCTACCCTGTAAGGAGAGGCAAACTATTGTGGAGCTTGCAAAGATGTTCCTCAACCAGATCAACTACTGGCAGCTAGAGACGCCCTCACAAAGACGGCAAAGAGCACCCGATGATGACGTAGCTGGTTACAAAGTCAATTACACCAGGTGACTGATAGTTTTTTAGTTTAGGCTCACCGAACCACAGAGAGGAGGGTCTAATTTTCCATAGGGGAAAAGAAAATGTCATTTTTCTCTTCTGTTTTACACCTTATTGTCATTTAAGGATAACATGAAATAACAATGGCCCTATTTCTTAAAGTCAACATGAAACAGAAGTTGTGATAGTCTTTTTTCCCCTATTGTGACGTATATCCGAGTGAAACGGCTTTTCAAACTAGAAGAAATGTAGGGACTTGATTTTGTCTATCTGGAATTGATTGGATCGTTGGATGGTTGTAATTCACTATTGCTGTGATCTCATGTGAGTGACAGGTTGCCCACCCTCTAAGATGTGCACAGATAATTAATTTACAATTAACCCTTGTGTTATGTTGCGGGTCAATTTGACCCGTTTAGGTTTTCTAGTTGTTGGAAATACTGGTTAACCTATGTTTTTTTTCTTGATATTTTGTGACTTTTTCTCATTTATCATCATGAACATGCATGCAAAGTTTCAACATGCTGGTGTTTTTTGACATATACAAACAAAATTACTATTACGTTTGTGATGTTCGCAGGTCAATTTGACCATCATAGGCAGCTATTCAAAAGCAACTGTACAGACACAAAATAAAAAACATTTATTTTATGTATGTCAGAGCATCAACTCCAGTTCTAAAGTGTAAGTGTATCTAAAAGTGCTCTAACCCAAACCAAACACACTTGAAAAAGCTAAATCATGGTGTTCAGAATTAATTGCAAATTACAAATGAAAATCTTTGACAGACACAGATAGTAAAATAAGCTCTCATTTATATATTCAAGATATCTGAAATATCTTGAGACTTCGACATAGACAGCAGGAAAAATGAGCTCAGATTAATTGATTAATTGTTCAGTTATGATGTTCTAAGCCAAAAAAAAAAAAAAAAATGTATATGCAAATATATATAAATGTAATGTATATTCAAATTTTGTCAAAACAAAACAGTTTTAAAAAATGGTTAAAAAACATTTTCATTAAATCATATCTTCAGATATATATTTTTTGGAATATTTGACAAATGTTGATATTAAAAGTTTACAGTTTGTACCTGAATCTTTGTTGTTTTTCATAGTGTGATTTTTGAGGAATTGTATTGAATCCAATTAGGGTCAATTTGACCCGAACCATAAGGGGAGTGCACAGAATTCCAACATAACACAAGGGTTAATACTGTAATATTCTTTAATACACATTTCCGGTCTTCTTGTGTGTTTGTGTTGCAGGTGGCTATGTTATTGCAATGTGCCACAGTTCTGTGACAGTCTTCCTCGGTATGAGGCCACACAGATTTTCGGACGCACTTTTCTGCGCTCTGTGTTCACTGTAATGAGGAAACAGCTGCTGGAACAGGCCCGACAGGAGAAAGACAAACTACCGCCTGAGAAACGCACACTCATTCTCACACATTTCCCCAAGTAAGCACACAACAACACAGACAGAAATAAAGCCTTTGGTTTTTACTCGTACGCGAGGGTTCACGCACAGTGCGCTTAAAGCAAATTTCGTCACCAGAATAGTACGCGCTTACTTTTGTAGGGAAATTTACAGTTAAGACCCAAGGACCAGATAGGATGAATGAAGACCAGGAGTCAGAGATGCAATCAATTGAAGAAAATTTCAGTGAAGAATAGTTTGCAGTTTCGTCAGCAGAAGTCAGCTTTAACACTCAGCAATGCGTTCGTAGGCCGCTCTGCGTACACACTCATTACAGCAGCAATTCTACTCTTACACAAGTCACTAATATATGTCATCTTGTCAGGTTAAATTATTCTGATTGGTTAAAGCACAGATAAACTTAAACAAATTCCACATATGGGCTGTTCACCAGAAGAATATCTACATTGATTATCAGGATGTCAGTCAAATCTCAGTTTAGGAACAAAGTGACCAACTGAGTCACCAGTTTCTAGGTTCCAACTTCCAATTGTCTTGCCAGATGGTCATTTCACCTCCCCTACATGCCATTTGTTCACAGAACTTCAGAACTTGTGTGTGTGTGTGTTGTGCCTAGGTTTTTGTCCATGCTGGAGGAGGAGGTTTATAGTCATAATTCGCCCATTTGGAGTGAAAACTTCATGGTTGGTTTATCAGGTGGACAGATTCCCACAGGTGATTAGCAATGTTAGAGTTAACTTTATTCAGTCATATATGTGGCATGGTTATGTAAACAAACATTTCTCTTCCTGCAGTGATCAGTGCTCCACCCGTGACCCGCCCCCTGTACTATAGCAGTAGTCCTGCCCCAGTGGAGCTGGCTGGAGGAGGCAGCTTAAGCCCAGCCCGGAAAGTAGCATCCGTTCTGGAGCCCAATCCAGGTATCAACTTATTTCATAGTATTTTATTCAGTGTCTGATTATAAATGATAGAAAATCACTTTGCCATTTATGTAGTCTTGATGATAAATCTACACTACTGTTCAAAAGTTTGCTTAATAAAAGTATACTTTTATTTAGCAAGGATGCATTAAATTGATCAAGTGACAAGTGACAGTAAAGACTTTTACTTTGTTACAAAAGATTTCTATTTAAAATAAATGCTTTTCTTTTGAACCTTTAATTCATCAAAGAATCCAGAAAAACGTATCACGGTTTCCTAAAAGATATTAAGTAGCACAACTGTTTTCAACGTTGATGATCATAAGAAATGTTTCTAGAGCACCAAATCAGCACATTAGAAGGATTTCTGAAGGATCATGTGACACTGAAGACTGCTGAAAATTCAGCTTTGGGAATAAATTACTTTTAAAAAATATTTTCAAATAGAAAACAATTATTTTAAATCGTAATTCTTGTTCCCAATATTACAGTTTTTACTGTATTTTTTTTTTTTAACTTGAAGTACCTCCTGAGATTTTAAGTTAATATTACAATAATTTAACAACTCATTTGCATGTTCACGGTTCTCTGATGATGGTGACATGCAGGTAAACAAATTAAATATTACATCTTTTTAAATGTTTTAAATAATTACTTAAAATAATCTATACATTTTTTTATGCTTTCAATAAATATAAGCTGTTCATTAACTCACAGCCCCCTTGCCGTTCCTCAAGTTAATAGGATCTTGAATGAGTGTGGCACTTTCTTGTAAAAATATAGTTATAATTTATATTTATAATAAGAACACTTTGTATGATTGTATCATTAATTTAAATATCATTACATCATTTTTCATATGATAATATAGAATATCATATATCATACTTCATCATGTTCCAAATATATATGTACTGCAGATATTTGATGTAATAAAGTTGCTAAATCCTCTTGACTCAGATTAGAGGGTATGTGAAGAGTGTTTCTTGGCCATCACAATGACCACTGATCTTAATATCTTATTAGATTTGACTTTATGCACATATGTAGGTGGAGAAAAACGAAAGCCTTCTGAGCCGTTATCTCATGAGGACTGCAAACGACCTCGTGTGGTTGGTGACATTTCTGTGGAATTAATTAATGAAGTCATGTCCACCATTACGGACCCTACTGCCATGCTGGGACCAGAGGTAAACACAGAGAGTGTGTTTGATGTATTTTCTGCCTGACATATGGCAGTGCTCATTCTCAAGGTGTTCAACTGTATCTCTTTCTTTCTCTCAGACGAGTCTTCTCTCAGCTCATTCTGCGCGTGATGAAGCTGCTCGATTAGAGGAGAGGCGCGGCGTCATTGAGTTCCATGTCATCGGAAACTCCCTCAACCAAAAGCCCAATAAGAAGATCCTCATGTGGCTTGTTGGCCTGCAGAACGTCTTCTCACATCAACTGCCCCGCATGCCTAAAGAATACATCACACGCCTCGTATTTGACCCGTACGTTGGTTACCATTATCCCTGTTTAATGTACTAAAGACCTTTGTCTGATGCTTATAATAACAAGTCTGTTGTGAAGTATTTTAGTATTTTAGTTTTGGAGGTCTTCTACAATAGGTTTACAAGGTCAAAAACACTTTAATTTTCTCATAATATACACTGCAGCATCACCTCTTTGCTTAGTTTCTAAAAATGGTTTGATAAAGGAATTGGTCTTTTAAACCCTGCTTTCTGAGAGCATACTTTGCTCTGATTGGTCAGATGGCCCAGTCTGTTGTGATTGGTCTACCACTTGCAGCACGTGCCAGAAACTAAACGCACAATACAATATCTGAATTTCAGATCCAGAGGCTTCTTCAGCTCTTGATACACAGTGATCCGAACAGTAACTATGACGTCAGTTTTACTGTATCAATTCAATGGGCCCTATTTTAACAAGCTAAGCGCATGGTCTAAAGCGCATGGTCTAAAGCGCACGGCGCAAGTGCACTAGCTTGTCCGAATCCACTTTTGCTAGTTTAACAACAGGAAAAATGGTCAGCGCATGGTCTAGAAGGGTTGTCCCTACTCTCTTAATGAGTAATGGGTGTGTTTTGGGCGTAACGTGAATAAACCAATTAGAGTCTCCTCTCCCATTCCCTTTAAAAGCCAGTTGCGCTCGCGCCATGGTGGATTGCTATTTACATGGCGGAATTTGCAAGCGGAAAAAGACTGAACGCTGAGAGGAAACGGATCTGCTCATGCGCAAGGTTAAAGCGTGCAAGCAGACCATCTATGGGACAAGCCGGATTCCACCATATCCTTATGTACACAATATAATTTTTTTACATTGTAATCCTTTTATTTTTTTAATATTTGGCATGTTTGTGTGCTGCTGCACGTCCATGTGTGTGTAATAAGCAGAGTGTACGCGCGTTGTGCACCCGCCTATAGGCGCACATTACTAATGCGCCCTTTAAATAACAAAAAAATACTGCACCATTGACTTTAGAACAGGTTTTTGTTGGTCAATGGCACAGTCTATTTCAGTTGCCTCAAAATAGCAACGCGCCAACAATGAGCCGAACACACCTCGTTTTCAGACCAGCACGCCCATGGGCGAACAGATGGGCGCAAATGCATTTGCTATTTAAACAACGTGGCGTAGGATGTGAAAATGATAAATGCGTTGGGCTGAAACTAGCAAAAAACACTTGCGTCGCACCTGGTGCCGCATTGCGCCGATGTATGATGGGGCTTAATGAGTCCATATCCTCATCCTTTGGAAGTGCATGCAAAGTGGATTTGCTTTTGCAGTGCAGAAAACACTGTCTTCTTGACATGTTGACAACACAAACCAAACTCTTCCAGGCCTCAGCTACAACTGCAGTGTTTGAGGGCGGGTCAAAGTAGATATTGTTCGTCGGCAGCCAATGAAGACCATAGGCTGCCATTATGCAAATCTGTTTCAAACCAACATAGGTTTGTTCAGGAAGTAAGGACTGGAATTGGAATAGTGGAATACTGGAATACTGACTGTTTGAGGCAGTTCAAAATAGTTTTTTTTCCCTTTGGGAGACAATAACTACATTTATCATGCACTTAGAGAGAACTTTGCAGACCTTTTACATTCACAAACAGCTATACGACACTACATTTTTAGGGGTACCTTTAAACTGGTGATTTTCTGACATTTTATCAGGTAACTTTGTTTTGGTTTAGGGTTAAATTGCATTGGTTTAATGTTAACCTATTGCTTCCTGTGAATTGATGGCATAACATTGTTATGAGTCAATCTATTTCCTCTTTAAACAGGAAGCACAAGACTCTTTCTCTAATTAAAGATGGCCGTGTTATTGGGGGAATCTGCTTCCGGATGTTTCCAACTCAGGGCTTCACTGAGATTGTGTTCTGTGCCGTCACCTCCAATGAACAAGTCAAGGTGTGTTGTCTTATAATTACGGTGACGCTTTTCCATTCTTCTTTGTCATTCCTCCTTCCTCACTCATTCCTAGCTTGATCTGTATTCATTTAATTGCTTTTTAAGGGTTATGGGACTCACCTCATGAACCATCTGAAAGAGTATCACATCAAGCATGAAATTCTCAACTTTCTCACCTACGCTGATGAATACGCCATTGGCTACTTCAAGAAGCAGGTTAGTGCTCTATTAGTTGTTTTAGAGAGCTGGTCAATTGTTGATCAAAGTTTGTCCATACAAAAATTACAGTGGTATTTTTTTTTTCTTCCATGGCACAAATTGCAACTATAGTGGATGGTGAATTATACTAACAAGCTCCAAAAATGACAAGAAATGGGGAGGTTCTGCCTAACATCTCCTTTTGTGTTTTATTACATTTTTATTATTATAATAATAATAATAGGAAAACAATGATGGGTTGGAACAACAAATTTCATTTTTTGGGTACTGTCGCTTTAAGTATGTCTACATCCTTATTTTGTTAATCTTGTTCCATGTCAGGGATTCTCTAAGGATATTAAAGTGCCGAAGTCTAAGTATGTGGGCTACATTAAGGACTATGAGGGGGCCACGCTCATGGGCTGTGAACTGAACCCCTGCATTCCTTACACTGAGTTCTCCGTCATCATCAAGAAACAGAAAGAGGTGTGTGTGTGTGTGTGTGTGAGGATTAGATCTGATGTGTGTCAAAGAGGTTACTCAGTATGGTAAAATTCATGATTCTGTTATCGCTTAAAGGCTTTTCTATTTCTTTCTCACCCTCTCTCTCAGATCATTAAGAAGCTTATAGAGCGCAAGCAGGCGCAGATTCGTAAAGTCTACCCTGGCCTGTCCTGTTTTAAGGAGGGAGTTCGCCAGATTGCAATTGAGAGCATTCCAGGAATCCGTATGTCTCACTTTGATATATATTTTTAGATTTTTTAAAAAATAAATAAATTTATAATGATAATACAATATTTTGTTTTATTATACAAATGTTATTCATTGCATTCTAAAAATATTTTATTATTTTAACAATATATACGTATTTTTTTAATGTTTTCTTATGCTTACCAAGGCTGCTTATTTGATCAGAAATACTGTATTATTACAATTTAAAATGTGTAATGTTTTTTATTTGAATATATTTTAAAATGTAATGCATTCCCTGTGATGCAAAGTCTTCAGTGTCACATGATCCTTCAGATATCATTCTAATTTTCCGATTATCAATGTCGAAAACAGTTGTGCTGCTTAACATTTGTGTGGAAACAGTGATATATTTTTTTCAGGATTCTTTGGATAGAAATTTCAAAAGAACATATATAAAATTTAATTTAAACTTTAATTTACTTCTATCTTTGGACAGGTGAGACAGGGTGGAAGCCTTTAGTGAAGAGGTGAGTGTTTATCTATTAGTCACATCTAAACAGATCTTATGTATCTAGTTTGTAGTTTGTTGAAGTTTTGAAAGTATGTTTCTTTTTTGTGTCATTTTTCCCAGCAAAGAGCTGAAGGATCCTGACCAGTTGTACACCACCATAAAGAACATCTTACAGCAGGTCAAGGTAATGTATATCTGCTTGGCTTTACATTTCAAACACAATAAATATGAAAGAACATAAATGGCTAATGAGGAATATGTATTGTACCCCTCAGTCACACCAGAATGCATGGCCCTTCATGGAGCCTGTAAAGAAGAACGAGGCACCTGGTTATTACCAAGTCATCCGCTTCCCTATGGGTACGCAAATATCTCTTATACACACTGGACCTTACACTTACTTTTGAGCGTATAATGAATGAGAGTAGGGGTGGGCGATATACTGGTTGACACGATAAACCAGCAGAAATTTTGGATTATCATCTCTGTGGCGGTTACGCGCTCACATGACGTTGCCGCGCTGAGCCGTCACGAAAGCGTATCATTTGAATGCGTTTTTAATCTTTGTGGTTTAAAAACAAGTGATTTTAAACCATTCAAGTGCAATAGGCAGCAAAAGAAACTCATTTGGCACACCTCCTTAAAGTCTTTGCAAGTATCCTCGTAAACACAGTCGTTTATGTCTTAACTGAAAGCAAACATTTAAGAAACTGCATGTGTAACAGTATATTAGATCAGTGCATGAGGTCTTAAAGTGACAGTAGCCTAATATACCTGCTGCCGTATGTCATTAATGATAATCAAACTACTAAAGAAATTAGATCTTGACTGAATCACTTTTGTAACTTTAAATAAAAATAAATGTATATGTGCACATATTATTACATCATACATTTGATTACTTCATACAGTATGTAGTATTTCTTATTTCTTGTGCTTGAAGTTTTTCAGGTAGGTCTATTTTATTTGTGTCTTTGGTTTTATTGTAGTTTTTGTCCTTTTGCTTGTAATTACTTTCTTTGTTCTTATTTTATCACTGTTTACTTGTCTGCAGTAAGCTTGTTAGTTAGGCTAGGATTAGTTTTTTGCGATATTGGCGATGAGATTTATGAAATTCCACGAATATGAAATGGTATTAAAAATGCTAATATCATAAAAACCTTATTTAAAGCAAAAAGAACTATATATTGTCATCGTGAATTAAAAATACTCACATCGGGATACGTATCGCCCACCCCTAAATGAATGTATGTTATTGTGCATTGTAGACTTGAAGACGATGAGCGAGCGCCTGAAGAGTCGTTATTATACCACTCGGAAGCTGTTCATGGCCGACATGCAGAGGATCTTCACTAACTGTCGAGAGTACAACCCTCCCGAAAGCGAATACTACAAATGTGCCAACCTACTAGAGAAATTCTTCTACACCAAGATCAAAGAGACGGGCCTCATCGAAAAGCCATCCAGCTAGGGGGCGCAAGTAGTCTGTTTCCCTCTTGCCCCTCCCTTTTCTCTACCTCTTTTTCTCAACATTTATCATATATAACTCCCTCATTGTTTTGCGTCAAAAGGAGGGTTGTCTGAAATGCAGGCGTTTGATGTGTGTGAATATCCACATGACCACCATGTGTGGAAAAAGTCTCTTTCTTGTCTTAAAAATTCCTTCTGCCAAAATTGAGGAACAATTTTACGGTATGTACGGCTGTATGCATTTGGTGTGCATGTGGTCATGCTAGTGTGTGTGTATATAATAGTGAACATCTGTTTATATAGATCGATTTTATGAAAAACTGTATATTTTATATAGTACCAACCAAGAAAAATTACTCTAATTACCTAATGTTGTACCTTCAAACAGCACTTATTTATTATTAAACTTAAAGAAATGGTGATAAATACTAGTATTCATACGATGAATATTCCTAATCAGAAACCCGCACATTTGCGGTCTTTACCAGAGCGTGTACGTGATTGGCGTAAGAGGAACAGCATTCCCTGTGCAGTGACAAATACAGTCTTAATATGCTAATGAGAACGTACAGCATCTGTATGTAAAGATGACACGTGCAATGACTCGTACTATTGTTGTTTTCTAAAATATTTGTACTTTTAAATACTTAAGAAGAGATGGGCTTTGTACTACATTTGGGGGAATGGGAGGATAAAGCTATTTTAAGGTCTTTGTACCTTTGCTTTGAAAGACATATTTTTTATGTCTTTTAAATACTTTTTTTTGCTTTTAAAGCATATTTTATAGAATGATTACATTTTTAGAGCAACTAATGTGAAAGAAATGTCAACTTTTGTGTTGGACTGTTTCAGTAGAGAGTAATGTTGCACAAACTGCACATCTTTTTTGTTTTGTTCTTGCACTTTTTTTTTTTTACATAGAAATTGTTAAATCAAAGAAAAGAAAATACACAATCATCTACTTGTGTTATTACACCTGTTAATGATAATTTTATTAGTAATCGGGTGACATTTTTTGTTGGCTGACCAATTTAGGTATGTTATTAAGCAGAAAATGCATTTGTCTGTATATATTTTTATTGAAAATGAGTCAACAGACTGGAGTTTCTTGATTTGTGCAGAATTTGCTGGTCTAGTCTAGCATATCACCACGTAGCTTTACAGTGTTTCCAATACTATAAAGCCAAGCAAAGGAAGTTTATTACTCATCCTGGAAACCTGTTTCCTACATAGCCGTGCTTGTGTTTTGTCTCTCCACGATCTCTACAAGACAATAAATAATAAAATAATTTCAAATCAGTAATGCCAGCATTTATTTATTTATTTATTTATCATTAGTTTATTTTGCACTAATGACCGGCTGCCTGTACGTCTTCCACCATACGTTATCAAACTATGAGCGCCGTCATGATGGACTCTGGGTAAAAAGAATGACTAAATTAATTAAACAGAAACTTTTTGAAAATGACAAAAAATTCGCCTGAATTTGTTGTGGCAGCCAACAACAGCAATAAACTGAAGAAGTTTCTGGAAAGTATGTTATTTGAGCACAGGCAAAGAATGTCCGTATACGGCACCATTTGCCTTGCATTTTATGCCAAAGACTGAAAAGACAAAACGAGCATGGCTTGCAGAAATTACGTTTACTATGGAGCCATGTGTTTTTTAAACCATTTCCATAGGTTTAACATTACATTATCAGCTCGGAAAAATACATTAATTTGACCAGAAACACCGGAGACTGGAAATGTAAAGGAATAATTCCGCAATGAGTTGGGCGAGACTTGTGAGACTATATATTCACACGGATAGAACCTATATGGGGAGAATTATATTAAAGGAATAGTTCACTTTTAAAATGAAAATTCTGTCATCATATACTCACCCTCATGTTGTTTCAAACCTGTATGAATTTCTTTCTTCTGCTGAACACAAAGGAAGATATTTAGAAGAATGTCAGTAACCAGACAGTTGATGGACCCCATTGACTTCCATAGTAGGAAAAAAATATACTATGGAAGTCAATGGGACCCAAAAACTGTCTGGTTACTGACATTCTTCTAAATATCTTCCTTTCTGTTCAGCAGAAGAAAGAAATTGATACAGGTTTGAAACAACATGAGGGTGAGTATATGATGACAGAATTTTCATTTTAAAAGTGAACTATTCCTTTAAGTATAACATCCACACCAGCTGTCACTTTGTGCGATACTAGTCAATAAGTGACAGTTTATCCTGCTATGAAATAATTTTCTCCATATTATTATTGCATTATTTATAATTGTTTGCCAAACTAGATTTTAATAATATTATAGTGGATTTACTGAATGTCACACACTGCTACTAATTTCCAATTCAAACTGAATTTTAATAAAAATGAATAAAAAAAAATATCATTTTTTTTTTAACTAGAGATTGAGAAGAAAAAACACAAAAGCAACCTCTTCTATTAAGCAGTCTAATTATAGTGTTGTAAAGGGTTTACATACAACTGAAGAATGAAATAATTTAATGCTCGTATCATTACACTTATGAACAGGAAAGGATGATGTACAGTCTGTTTTAACAATGTACAACAACAATGCCCGAATCTCAAAAATAAATTATAGTGCAAGAACAATGCCGAATTATACATTTCCAAATCTGGTCACATCTACAATCACATAATAGTTCAATTTGCAGAACCGACCAGCTAGCCAGGGTTATCTAGAGTTATCTACTAGCCAGATATATTTCTGGCAAGTAGACGACAAATAAAAAGAAAACATCCATGGTGCGCAGTAAGAAGATATGCAGATAAGACTTCAGATAAGATATCAGGGCGTTAAAAGAAAACACGTTATTGCCTTGATTAGTAGGTTGCATTTAAATGAAACCTAACAACGTTTCTTACTTCAAATGCGTACTTGCAAGAGATATGTACATGCTTATCTCTCATCAAGGCTCTTCCATTTCAACCACAATTTCAAATAAAACTTTCTCTGTGTCTTTTAAACTCTGTCTGAAGAGCTGAGTGTGTTGCCATGACACTTCACCCTCTCCTCCTGTGAGCTCCGCCTCCACAATCAGCTCTTCGCCTCCAGACAGTCTTGAAGAGGAGTGCAGTTCACCATCTGTGAAAATAAAACCCATTACTAATATTATAATCAAGCTTAATTGGTGGCAATCATGTTACATTTAAAAAACGTTTCAGCTCTTGAAGAAGAGAGCCGTGATTTAACCTAATACACATCAAGCAGCGAGACTGATACCTCCAGGGAACTCTATGGTGGTCTCGGCGGAACGTAAAGTCCAACGCACGCTGCCTGAATGGAAGGTCTGGCTTAAGGCTCGGACTGAAGTGGACTTGATCTTCATCCCTACTGGAGCGCAGTTAAATTTCCAGCTTATCCTTCCAAAGGGAGAGCCCTCTGTTCGTGCCAAATACACCTACAATCACAGAGTCAGCACAGTAAGTACTGCATTTAAACCCAAGTAAATGTGTTCTTTAGGACAATGGCTAATATGACAGAAAGGGGTACAAGTAAGAATGCACAAATACTGTAATTCTGGTCAGTATGATTAGTCTAGCAATTTTTTTTATGTTGTGGCCTACTACCGTTCAAAAGTCTGGGGTCAGACCAGTTTTTTTTTCTTGAAAGAAATGAATACTTTTATCAAGCAAAGATGGAATTAAATTGATCAAAAGTGACAGTAAAGACATATACAGTGAGGAAAATAAGTATTTGAACACCCTGCTATTTTGCAAGTTCTCCCACTTAGAAATCATGGAGGGGTCTGAAATTGTCATCGTAGGTGCATGTCCACTGTGAGAGACATAATCTAAAAAAAAAAATCCAGAAATCACAATGTATGATTTTTTTAACTATTTATTTGTATGATACAGCTGCAAATAAGTATTTGAACACCTGAGAAAATCAATGTTAATATTTGGTACAGTAGCCTTTGTTTGCAATTACAGAGGTCAAACGTTTCCTGTAGTTTTTCACCAGGTTTGCACACACTGCAGGAGGGATTTTGGCCCACTCCTCCACACAGATCTTCTCTAGATGAGTCAGGTTTCTGGGCTGTCGCTGAGAAACACGGAGTTTGAGCTCCCTCCAAAGATTCTCTATTGGGTTTAGGTCTGGAGACTGGCTAGGCCACGCCAGAACCTTGATATGCTTCTTACAGAGCCACTCCTTGGTTATCCTGGCTGTGTGCTTCGGGTCATTGTCATGTTGGAAGACCCAGCCTCGACCCATCTTCAATGCTCTAACTGAGGGAAGGAGGTTGTTCCCCAAAATCTCGCAATACATGGCCCCGGTCATCCTCTCCTTAATACAGTGCAGTCGCCCTGTCCCATGTGCAGGAAAACACCCCCAAAGCATGATGCTACCACCCCCATGCTTCACAGTAGGGATGGTGTTCTTGGGATGGTACTCATCATTCTTCTTCCTCCAAACACGTTTAGTGGAATTATGACCAAAAAGTTCTATTTTGGTCTCATCTGACCACATGACTTTATCCCATGACTCCTCTGGATCATCCAAATGGTCATTGGCAAACTTAAGACGGGCCTTGACATGTGCTGGTTTAAGCAGGGGAACCTTCCGTGCCATGCATGATTTCAAACCATGACGTCTTAGTGTATTACCAACAGTAACCTTGGAAACGGTGGTCCTAGCTCTTTTCAGGTCATTGACCAGCTCCTCCCGTGTAGTTCTGGGCTGATTTCTCACCTTTCTTAGGATCATTGAGACCCCACGAGGTGAGATCTTGCATGGAGCCCCAGTCCGAGGGAGATTGACAGTCATGTTTAGCGTCTTCCATTTTCTAATGATTGCTCCAACAGTGGACCTTTTTTCACCAAGCTGCTTGGCAATTTCCCCATAGCCCTTTCCAGCCTTGTGGAGGTGTACAATTTTGTCTCTAGTGTCTTTGGACAGCTCTTTGGTCTTGGCCATGTTAGAAGTTGGATTCTTACTGATTGTTTGGGGTGGACAGGTGTCTTTATGCAGCTAACGACCTCAAACAGGTGCATCTAATTTAGGATAATAAATGGAGTGGAGGTGGACATTTTAAAGGCAGACTAACAGGTCTTTGAGGGTCAGAATTCTAGCTGATAGACAGGTGTTCAAATACTTATTTGCAGCTGTATCATACAAATAAATAGTTAAAAAATCATATATTGTGATTTCTTTTTTTTTTAGATTATGTCTCTCACAGTGGACATGCACCTACGATGACAATTTCAGACCCCTCCATGATTTCCAAGTGGAAGAACTTGCAAAATAGCAGGGTGTTCAAATACTTATTTTCCTCACTGTATATTGTTACAAAAGATTTCTGCGTTTTTAACTTTCTATTCATCAAAGAATCCTGAAAATGTATCATGGTACCTATAAAAATATTAAGCAGCAAAATCATTTTCTACTGTAATAATAAAAATAAGAAATATTAGTTGAGCACCAAACAGATCTTTTAAATGGTAATAATAGTTTTACTGTATTTTGATAAGATAAATGCAGTCTTGGTGAGCAAACTTACTTCTGTCAAAAACATTACAAAAATCTAACTTTTGAATGGCACTGTATAATAAATCTATAATACTTTGCCAAATTTTGTTCGAATTTAGAAATTTAAAGAAAATAAGAGTATATAAATGATACTACCAGGTTAATATTAAACAATATAAAAAAAAACATGATATACAATGAAGTAATAAAATGTAACATTAATTGATATCATTAAAATCAGTAAAATTAGATTGAAAATAGATATATCACTAATATTGGTTAAATACAGAAAATAAAATAACAAAAATAAACCACTGAAAGAAACAAACCATCTGCCAGTCATGCTCCTCTTTCCGGAAAATATTTTCTGTCCTCCAAGCACCTTTCTGCCATCCTGGGATAGTCTCTTGGTCATTGCTCAGTCTGAAGTAACAGTTTTTGGTCATGTTGTAGCAAATGTGAAAAAACTTGTTTTGCTTCTCAGATTCGGAAGGAATGAAGACACATTCTTGTGCATTCTGGGAGGAAACATAAATAAAACTAAAGTTAATTTACTCTGTGTCTGTCTGTCTGTCTGTCTGTCTGTCTATTTATTGAAATCACTCCAATGGCATAACCAGTAATGAAACATTGTGTTCCAGTTGAGCATCTCACCCCTTTAGAGTCACTTGTACCAGTCTCCCCTCGAGCTGCTCTCCAAGCCTGAGATCCTGAGACCCGACCGCCCAGCTCTCCAGATGTAGAAGTCTTGGGAGAAATAAACTCTACCAGCTCCACCAACAGTCTTTGCAACAACTGCTTCTTCCTCTCTTCTCCTAGAGACTGCTGCCTCTACAAGTATGGAGTTGTACACAGTGACCGTCAGATACATTTTGAAGGCAATGACTAAAGGAGCTGTATTTAGATGAGGGCATGAAAATGAGAAACTGACCGTAGCGTTGAGCTTGTTAATCGTATGAAGCAGCCATGTCTCCTGAACCTGTGTGCGTCTGGAAAGGACCTCTGGGTGTTTACAGGAGTACCGCCACGTCACATCCACAATCTGGTCCTTAGAGAAGCCCAGGACGTAGGAGAGTTTCTTCCCCCAGCCGACTTCATACAGGAGGGGTTTATCACATGCGTTCTCACAAGGGTCACAGTGTAGCCAGCGATGCTGTGACTGAGAATACACCTCCGTCCACACGTGATCTGAAAGCAGGACAAAACTTTGTGTTTCTATTCCCAAATGATATCATTGTGGTACAGTAAAGGCCCAGATAGTCAGTACTTCAAGCAAAATCGAAGAATTAACTGATGTGACGTCATTTCAAACTAATCCGGTCAAAACGAGGTTCATTTGGAGTTTGTTTCGGGATTTCGATAGCTTGCCAAAGCAAACTTCCTGGAAAAGTTAGCTCTGGCTGGTAAACCCGTTCGAACTACCATTTATCCGTGGCGATTATGTAATAGGTAGGTACAAACTGTTGTACTATAAAAGTTGTAATTCTAATTGAAAGCGACACTGACATTGTTTTTTCATATTTAATACTGTAAGCGGTTTTCTTTAAAGCTTTTGTATAACGCGCTATTCAAATAAACGTGAACTGCAGAGTTGGTGATCAGATGCTTTTTTAACTGCTGTTTTCTGTTTTGTCACTGTCACTTATGCGTTTATTTTGTTATTGAGAGGAAAGCGTGCAGCATATATTTACACATTTATATAAATGAGGCTCCCAGCACAGGATGCTACTTCTTTTTACCCCTAAGAGAAAAACAAAAAAAGAACTTTGCTTGGAGTATTTTGGGGCCTTAAAGCTGTAAGATTTCTACCTGTGCTGTCCCAGATATATCTGGCCTCAAGGCCTAAGGCTCGGCAGAACAGCGTGAAACAATTGGCCCATTCCCCACAGCGCCCTCTCCTGGTCTCTAGAAGCTTCTCTGGGTTATTGTACCTGCAGAAAGGAAAAGTAATGTAAATTTGCAGTAATGACATGAATAACATTGCTCTTTTCCATACCATAAAAGTTGCGGAGAGGAAGATTTTTAGAGAATTCTGATCTATTCCTCACACAAACCTATTTTATGATTTTATAACAACAAACAGATTCATAGACTAGTTTTGTGGTAGTTTTATAGTGGTTTTTTTTGGAGCTTAAAAAGGCATTAAAAAGGCATTAGTTTGGCAACAATTTTAAATTCTTTCATTAATTATTTGCCCTCATGTCAATCCAAACCCGCAAGTCTTTCGTTCATCTTCGGAACACAAATTAAGATCTTTTTAATGAAATCTGAGAGCTTTCTGTCCCTCCATTGACAGCCTACACAACTACCACTTTGAAGCCCCAGAAAGGTAGTAAAAACATCTTTAAAGTAATCCAAGTGGCTTATCCTCAATTATACAGTATGAAGTGACGTGAATTGCTTTGTTTGCGCAAAAAAACAGAATTTACTAGCCTGGTAATATCAAACTCTGCTACTTCGCTTTGCTTCGTAGACAGAGTCTGGAATGGCATAATAGAGAAGTGTTTTCTCTCTCGCGGGGGGCGCTTGTCTGAAGTTTAAAATCATTGGTTACCCGTAAGCCAATCACATAACGTTTGGTTATGGCGTGTGTTATGCGCATGCTCAGCCGCATCTAACTTCCACTGTAAACACATGTATGATGCGAAAACAAAACCAGAGCGAAATACCGGAGTGAACATGGCTGTGAACGACTTTTGCAGATTATGTGAAGTAAATCTGCGCATCCACGGTACAATCAGCGTCTACGTCACAGCTCTCAGCCCGCCCTCTGTTCGTTGATTGGCCCGGCTGTTTTCAGGCCGGAGGAAAACGGAAAGCTATTACGCTGTCTCAGACTGACTACAGAAGCGAAATGAAATTGAGCGGAAGTAAGAAGTCTGACGTAGTCAGGCTAAGAATTTACGACTTTATTTACAAAATATTAATCTGCAACACGTGTTCAGGCAACACTGAACTGCTCTTGAGTCAACACAACACGCATGTGTCGTGGCGCTCTTGTGAATGTGCGTTGGAGATTCATATTTTGTATTTTGAGCATAGCTGTCTATGGAGGGACAGAAATCTCTCAGATTTCATCAAAAAAGATCTTCATTTGTGTTCCGAGGGTGAGCGAAAGTCTTGCGGTTTTGGAATGACATGAGGGTGAGTAATTAATGACAGATTTTTGATTTCTGTCACTATATAATTATGTCTGCAGCATAAACATATATAAAAATATGATTTTGTGTTCCACAGAGCAAAGAAAGTCATACAGGTTTGCAATAATAAGATACTAGACATTCAACATCGTTAACAGTGCAACTTCTTGATGAGAATGAAAAAGCAGATGTACCTTGGGAATCTATTGGAGAGTTGGCAGGTGTGACAGAAGTGGTTCTCTACACGGCCTGCATCCCAGTGTTGGTCATCACTTGAGGGGGGGAGGGATCCAGAAGGCTGGGTTTTACCTCCACACCGGCTACATGGCAGACTGTCCACCCAGGAAAAGAAGTCCCTTTTGAACCACTGCAACAGGTCCAGAACAAACATGTCCTCCTCACCTAAACTGCACGCTGTAAGTGGAACACAACACATAAAAATGAGTCAGCTTCTGATAATCTGGACTGGAGTCTTTATTTCATGCAAGTATAAATCAGTTTAAACATATTGTTCAAAATGTCTTCTTTGAATTAAACTTTTAAATGGGGAAAATATATTAATAAGTTTTAAAGGGTCATGAAACCCCCAATTTTTTTTTTGAGATGTTAACAGACAGGTTGCACATCAATGAAAACAACAATAGCACTCATGTTTATTATTATTATTATTACTATGGGTAAAATGTTTGGTTTTTTTGGAACCATTTTGTTCTTCTGGTTTAAAAAGGAAAGTTGATCCAACGTCATGAAAAGTGAATTAAATGTAAATAAATCCGATTTCGTTTACAAGTATACGTGTTAATTCGGAGTTGTGATATCATGTCTCGCTAACCTGGATCTGCATCCTCGGCTTGTTTCAGGCGTTCTTTAGCCCTGGACCTGAGCTCTTCATGAGGTATGCAGTTCAGTGCCTTCCGCTGCAGTTCAGGGCTCTCGTATATCATCACATGTTGGAAGTTTGACTGTACAGTCTTTAAGAATGTCACGCTGCTCGACTAATACATCAGAAAACAAAAAGAGAAACAAGGCCAGTCTTCCAACCATTTATTTTCTATATGATTTTCCCCATTATACATTTCACTGTTTATTTGGTGGAGCAGAAAGTTTATGATATCATCCTTAAAGGAATAGTTCACCCAAAAATCAAAATTCTGTTATAAAATACTTACACTCATGTTGTTCCAAACCCGTAAGACTTTCATTCATCTTCAAAACACAAATGAAGATCTTTTTTATGAAATCTGAGAGATTTCTGTCCCTCCATTGACAGCTACGCAACTACCACTTTGACGCTTCATAAAGAGATTGTAAAACTAATCCATTTGAATTGAGTGGTTTTCTGAAGAGACACGACTGCTTTATAAGATGAACAGATTGAATTTAGGCTTTTATTCGCACAGCATTCATCAACTCACACATCAGTTGTGGTAAACGGAAGCTCAAGCATGTTCGCTCGATGTACAAGAACCAATGAGGTTCATTCTCGTGTTACGCAGCACGTTTGAGCTTCCGCAAGAACCAATAAGGTTAGTTCTCACGCATCAAGCAGGTTCAGTTGAACTTCTGTTAATGTTCGCTGATCAATGTTTATATATGAATAAAAGCCTATATTGTCTCTTCAGAAAATTTGGACTAAACCGCTCAATTCATATGAATACGTTTTACAATCTCTTTATGAACGTTTTGAAGCGCCAGTTGTGTAGCGGTCTATTGAGGGACAGAAAGCCCTCAGATTTCATCAAAAAGATCTTCATTTGTGTTCTAAAGATGAACGAAATTGCAACGACATGAGGGCGAGTAATTAATGACCGAATTTTAATTTTTGGGTGAGCTATCTCTTTAAAATAAAACAAATAGCTAACCCTATACAATGAAAAATAAGAAGTAGGAAGAAAAAAGAAACTCACAGTGAAAGGTAAAGCAGCTGGTGCAGGCGTAGGGACTGCAGTGGCAGACGCAGGGCCTGCAGAAGGAGAGGAGGGTACGGGTACTGGTGGTGGTGGTGGTGGGGCAGGATTTGGAGGAACTCTGGCACTTTGTGGGTTGGATGCAGCTTTGCTCGTACCAAGCCTCTGGTCTCTTTCAGCGGCAATAGTCTCCCGCACCTGCCTCAGCCTCTCCACAGATGCTGACTTCGGAAACACCAAGTGGGTTTCAGCCTAACGACGACATACAAATAGCACATAAAATATGTGATGATGCTTTGAAACCATAAAGGTAATTATATTTGCTTATACATCACTAACCTCCTCAAATCCCATCTCAAAGAGACATTCAACTGCCCCTTTGACAGGCAGAAGCTTGGTGGAGAATGTTGGGTTTCCAATGCGGATCGATCTGTATTTATCCTCATTTGGGTTCCTAAAAAACACAAGATCAAACTAAAAAAACTGAAAGAAGAAAAAAGAAATCCAGCGACAGAAATAATGTGTAGCTTAGAGGTCGCATACAATATGATTAATGTAGGAATAGGGAATTAAAAAACAAGATAGTTGGACAGACTGTCCTATGGACAACATACATAAAGAAGAGACTGTCATTTCCAGTAATCAGGCATAACAACATTCCACCCGGGACTCTCTATGAAATATCTCCGGAACACTTCACTTACCTAAGAATGTTGTCCGCGTATGTAATAAGCAATTTAGAAACATCCAAAAACAACTCGTTAGGATTTTCGCACAAAGCAGTGACTCCTTGAGACCCAGACATGGTTATACATTTAACTTCTACAATTACAGTAAGTAGTACATGACATGTACATCCGTGAGATAACACGTAACCGCGTTCAACTCAGTTGCGAATTTATAGCTGTCCTTTATGCCGCCTGGTAGATATTCTCGAGAAAAAAATTGTCTGATATATTGACTTGTGGTTTAATTTTTTATATAACTATAACATAAACAAAAATGTCTTTACATGTATTTTTAAGTGCACTTTTGGCACAACTGAATCATCTGTATGCAATCACCGATGGGCAGGAGATCTCAGAACGCCTTCAGAAATGATGGCATGATAAAAGTCTTTTAAAAGTCCTGTCAGCTATTTTTATTATAATGATAATTTTCTCTTTGTACATTGTGCTTGAAATGATAATTTTACACCAAAACACATGATAAGCACATTTCACAGGATTTAAATATAATATATTATATAATAATTGGATAGTATATTA
Source organism: Squalius cephalus (assembly GCF_949319135.1). Lineage (NCBI taxonomy): Eukaryota > Metazoa > Chordata > Actinopteri > Cypriniformes > Leuciscidae > Squalius > Squalius cephalus. The sequence goes on from NC_137129.1 coordinate 30,996,037, forward strand.
CAATAAAATAAACAAATGTTTAAATAAATGTTAAAAAAAATATATATTGATATAGCTAATTTTATTTGGGGAGTTCTTTACACATAGAATGTAATGGTCAGGCTCCAACCATTTTCTTGTTCTATTCATTCTTGCACATGTCCATGTCTCTGTGCGAATGTTGAATAAGCGTTTATCTTGATACTAGTTTATTTTTTAATTTTTTTTTTTTTTTTTACAATTGTTATTAGTATTTGTCTATTTGTCTATCTGTCTATTATATGTCTATGTAGCAACATGTAGTTCGCAACAAAATTCCTTTCGAGGACAGTAAAGAAACATGTCTATTCAGTAGTTCATGCATATACATATCTTTTTATTTATTGTCTATCCAATCCATTCATTTTTGGCTCATGTACAAGATACCTGTTTAATTATTATATTATACCTGTTCAATTATTTTTGAGCAATCACTTTTTCATGCTGCACAGCTGAATATATTATTTCTCTATTTATATATTTCTGTCTACATATTTAATGTATTTGTTTCCTATTTTTTTTTGCTTTATGTAATGATATTATAAATTTACTTATTAAAATTGATAGATAAGTGAAGTATTTTCGCTGTTTTTAATTCTTCGTGTACGTTTGTAAACCATAATTCACATAATTCCTAGTTCACTTTTAATTGTGAATAAACAAATGTCTATTTTTTAAATGTTTATTTGTATATAATCGTAATTAAAATTCTCAGCAAGTATCAGTTCTGCATTTATTTTACAAGACTGAAAAAATAATCCAATTTCCCAACTTCTGAATCCCATTGATTCATGTACTCTGCTAAAAAGCTTCTCTCCCTTTTTTTTTTTTTTTTTTTTTTTTTTTACAGTCTATGGCTAAAAGCTGATCTCAGATCTGCCGGTAACTTCTTGTTCCGGCCAATAAGGCGCGAAGCTTTTCAGCCCAGGTAGCGTGCCATCACACTGAGGTGAAGTTTAAAAATAATATCTACAGCAATAATGTTTTACACACGATGTTATTTAAAATGACGAATTAATATACGTTCGTTTAACTTTACCAAACAGCTAATCTTCAAGTGTTTTTTTGCAGCTTCAGCTACACGTGGACTATTCTGTTCAAACTTAGGCGGGAGCCTTTATACGGTTAAAAACAATGGCAGAGAAACCGATGTGGGAGCAAATCGGCAGCGGATTCGTGCAACACTATTATCAGCAGTTTGATTCAGACCGCGTGAAGCTCGCCGACCTGTATGTAAGTGAATCATTGTATACAAGTAAATGACTGTCATTGAACTTCATTATCTCGCACGATGAGTGTAAGTTTCGTAAACCAGAATTATTTTGTTTTAATCCATCTGCTTTGTGCTTTAGCTCTTATTAGTACGCCATTCTGTGCTTGTATGCCTGATTATGGTATACATTTTTTTTCTCCTTTAGACTGATGCTTCCTGTTTGACATGGGAGGGGGAGGGATTTCAAGGGAAGGCCGCAATCATGACCAAACTAACTGTAAGTTACATTATTTTACTCCAGTCTTATGCACAGTTGTCTTTCTAAGTTTAACAGAATGTTCCTATCTGCAGAGCCTTCCCTTTCAGAGCATTCAGCACAGCATCACAGCTCAGGACCATCACCCGACTCCAGACAGCTGTGTCATGAGTATGGTCATGGGCCAGCTCAAAGTAAGATGTGATCAGAGATTGCATTTATTAAAACGCCTTTCATCAGGCAACTGTTTGTTTGTCAAAATTGATTAATTGGAAGATGTATGTGTTTTTGTTCAAAGAAAATGGCACATTTTAATACCTTTCAAAACCAGGGATATTATATATGGGAGCTTGTTTAAAGTCATCATAAAATTAAAAAAATGTGTTAGTCTGCAATGAGTGAAGGATGGAGAGGAGGTGCGCTAAAGTAAAACCCCGCCCTCCATTCAGTATTTTGTTTCTCTCCAAGTAGGGGTCACTGCATCCTGCGTTGGACATCCAACCCCGCCCACATCCAAGTGTGATATCAGAAGCCTCACCCATGTCCAATAGACCTTATGCGCCAGAGAAACGAGGGCGCCGCCATCTTTAGAATATTGTCTTTTAACTTCCGTTTTTGCGGTCGCTCTGTATATTTCTATGGCGTTGCTGTCCAGGAGTAATTAGCTTTTGAAGTGGATTTACTTATTGTAAAGTTAACGAAAGTTATCTTGAGGACTGTAATGTTTAAAGCAGATGACTTAACAAATGTCAGTCGACCGGGAAGATTTTAAAACGAGCCGTTCATTCATAAATACGCAAAATCGCTGTGAAAATACAGACCGGAAGTCAAAAGACAACGAGCGAAGCGCTGAAAAGGGGCGGGGCTACATACGGTCTATAGGTAGGGTAGGTTTTAGGAGTTTCAGAATGTAGGTTCTAGATTAAAATGTTTTTTCAGGCGTAAGGTTACAGTGACGGGTAGGTTTAGGGATCAGTGTTTGGTGTAGGCAATCAGTACTGTGATTTACATGACCTGTAAAATCTTAAGAATCGCTGCAGGGCGGAGTTTCCACTGAACTGATTTGGGAAAAATCAGGCCAATGAGAATGTTCCATATTTGGACTTGGGCGAGGCTTTTGACATCACACTTGGATGTGGGCCGGGTTGGATGTCCACCGCAGGCTGCAGCAAGACGCTTCTCTTTCACTTATACGAAATACGTCACAACACTGAAGTGAAGTCGGTAAACTTCCGGTTTGCGGGGATTTTAATAAAAAAATAAAAACCGTTATTGAAACGGTTAATAAAACTTTTTATCTCAAAGTTCTGACTTTTTTTCTAGCAAGTGTTTATTTCTCACAATATAGACTTTATAACTCGCAATTGTGAGTTTATATCTCAATTCTGAAAATATCTCAAAAAGTCAGAATTGTGCATTATAAACTCCAAATTAAGTCAAAATTGTGAGATTTTTTTTTATATATGTATATGTGTGTGTCTTGTCTATAAAAAAAAAAAAAAAAAAAAAAAAATATATATATATATATATATATATATATATATATATATATATATATATAAATATATAACATAAATATATATATCACACATTAGTTGTTAAAAAGTACTGATGTTGGTATCAAGTCGGTACTGAAATGTAAAAAATGACGCTTTGAGCACAGTTGAGCGGAATCGTAAACACCTCTGATTGCCTATTTTACTCACGCTCATCCGATATGTCTGTGATTGGCTACAAACGCTCCTGCTCCTATTTTTCACTTTCACGTATCGCGAAACTCTCATGGCGTATCGAATTCCCGCCCCCTGCTGCCCCGCCAAGCCCAGCCCTGGCCCATTGTTGAGGTTGACCTCACAAAACAAATTTTTCTTCCTTGACATTTGATTAAATAGTACTAGTGTAATGGTACATGTATTCGTCCCGCAAATTGTTTGTGTGTCTTGTGTACAAGAAGAAATCAGCGCTGTAGCTTAACCACCAATAATCGCAGGAAGCCCCGCATTTTGTAACTTTTGATAAGAAACTGTCATTTTTCAAATTGTCAATTTTATCATGAAATTAAAAAAATAAATGCCGTTTTGATGCTCTTAAATGTGGCTCAGCTCTTCAACATTACATAATAAAAGTCCAGAATTATGAGATAAGTTGCAATTACTTTTTTTCAGTGGCAGAAACAAGCTACCATAATTATAAATAGTTATATATTATTGTGTTTATAATTATTATTGTACACAGTAATGTCTTACAGTGTAGGCTGTAAAAAAATCATGAACATTTATATTGTTTTTGTGTATTTTACAGGCTGATCAGGACCAAGTTATGGGCTTTCAGCAGGTCTTCTTGCTGAAGAATGTAGATAACAAATGGGTCTGCACCAACGACATGTTCCGATTAGCTCTTCATAACTTTGGAGCATAGTATTTAGTATTTACAGTCCATGCAACTTTTGTATCCGGAGAATGGTTACACATTTCACATTCTGAACTGGTTTCATCTTACTTTGCCAAAGATTTTGAAGGTCCATGATCATCTCCAGATAAGAAAAAGACATGTTAAAAACAACTGATTATAATAATCGTAATTTGTATGTTGTGGAATGCACTGTGTGAAATTAACTTCAATTTGATAATAAATTTCCCATTCATACAATCCATCTTTGAATACTTGTGCTTCTATATTTTGGTAAGACTTCTTGGATGTTGATTTATGATCATCTAAATGACACATTTTACATCAAACAATCAAGGCCGTGACAAAAGTATTAAAATTAGTAGAAAAACATTGGCATGTAAGTTCATAAGAAAACATTTCTGCCATTACAGAAAAAAAAACAAGAATGTTTTTGTCTGAAGATTTAAAGATTGTCTATCCACCAATGCATAACTACCAGTTTTAATCAAAGACTGTGTGTAAAACAAATAGTTCTGATACTGGATGCTGATTGCTTGGTCAATACTGTATAGTCAAGTGAAGTGGTTTATTGTCATTTCTGTCAGAGGAAGAAACAAAATACAAGGAATGAATGTTAGTCATAACAAGGCTAACATTTCCATATGTGACCAGAATACACAGGCAATAAAAAAAAACTAGATACAAATAGAAACAAGACAAATACACAGCAAAGTAGCTGCTGCGCAGCACCCATTAAGGCCATTTGTATCTTTTGCACTGTATATTGCATATTATATTGTGTTAAGAGGTCAGTTAGTGACATTTAGTTAAATTGTTGGTCAAATGTTTTTCAATGTGAATTAGCAAGACGGGGTTTGCCAAACTGCTTTGGTCCACAGCAAATTACGCAACTTCTTCGCACGCTTGCGTTCCTGCTCTCATACAAATTAAAAGAAGAGAATGAAGCACAAGCCTACTGTGACTATGCCGTTTTATTTTATTTATGTTTTTGTAGTGAATTCAACATGAAATAATTTTCTAAAACATTAAAAAATTTAATTTATTTCACATACAACATAGAATTGCAGAAATTTCCAAAATTAGCACTGATTTTAGAAGATCTTTTAAAGAAATTTTGATCGGCGATATAAAAAACAATATTAACTAATGTGCGACGCATTGTAACCATTGTTTGAAATGTTATCAGGTCATTGAATTAAAAAAAAAACAGGATTGCTGAAATTTGCAAATACGCATTATTTGTAATTTTTTTTTACATTTGATCGGGACTTAATTTTAAATTTTAAAAAATGCGAACGGAATATATGATCAAATCTTTCAAAAATGGCTGCTCATGAGTTGTCTAAAGTAACTTTTTGTCATGAAATAAAAAAACAGAAGTGAACTGTTAAAAAATTCATGCCCCGTCATTGCAAGTAGCTATAAGCCGGGTTTTTTTATGTCTTTGCTAGTATCTGTTACTTATTACCCATTGGATGAAGACTAGTGGTGTGATATGACTTCAGCAACAAAACCCCTCCCATCTTGTGCTGTTGCTTAGCAACGAGCTGTCTGTTCAAGGTGCCATCTAGTGGCTATGCCTGTGAATTACAAGGAAGTGCGCCCCCTCATGACCAGACCACTTCTAAGTAAGTGCCTTATCATGATGAATATTTGAAAGACTGAAAATAACCACAACCAGAGTAGGTCCCAACTTAAAAGTTGTATATACTACTCCAAGTGATTACCCATGAAAACCAGCAGGAGTGATATATAAGAAAGTTTTTCCATTTGAAGCATCCTAAAATTCGATTGGCCAGGCACACAGTATGATAATTATGCCCTGACGTCACTTCCCAGTTGTTCAATGCGCCATTTTCTCGACTCTAAACGGCAAGCACAATAAATGAGTCCTACTTGCAAAAAAAATAATAAATTCTCTTAATTGCTGGTTTCCATAGTTGAGAGCGCAGAATTATTATTTCAACATCCTACACCGCTTCCACGTCTTCTATCATCGGTTTTGGCAAGCACGCGGATTGGTGAAAGTAGCTAAATCCCCTCCTTGCGTCTGTGTGGCGGTGAAAAAAGGTAATGTCCTCACAATTAGATAGCAGCGGGAACATTAGCTTTTGCCTTTGGTTGTTGCGGGTTCGGTATGATCAGGAAGTAGAACGACGAAGCCCATTAGCCGAGAGCTGTGAAGAGGTTACTTTATGACATCACTGCGTTATTTAGAATCGCGCGTTCTAGAAGGGAATCAGTTGTTCTGCGATGTGGAATCATTCCTGTCGAATTCTCATTGATGCGGGGCGCTTGCTAAATTACATTTGGCTAGTTTAGAGTTACATTTGACTCTATTGTTTCCAAGATTTAGTATCCTTTGGCGGGCGCGGATATGTTTGGGCACCGGTCGTAGTTGATGATTACAATAAATAAATAATCACAGCTTGAATTTGATATTCGCTTTGGCACTTATGACAATGCTGTCATAAAGTGTGGCATTTGAGTGATACATGGCTGAGATGTGATATTTTGTCTTGCATTAGTACACGATATCTGCCATAGCACTAAATATAGATGGGCAATAGCGTGTTGATTTCTAACATTCTTGAATACGAAGTTTGAGATATAGAGGTGTAATTTGCTGTGGAACTGAAATCATCAGATTGTGTTATCACTGCATGTTCAACAGGCTGAGATGTGAAGCACTTTATGACCTATTAAGAACATTATACATGCGACTTTTGACCACAAAATAAATCTTTTTTTTTTTTACCCAAATAAAATGAAGGAGAGTCAATGCACTTCTTTTCATCACAATTAAGCACGATTCTCCCCCAAATTCTTAAGTGAGTAATGATGATGATATTATATAATGGGTTAATTTCTGAAATGTTATAACCTTCCAGAAATGAATCTAGTCAAAAGTTACAATTTCCAACATATTTCAAATTTGCACAGGCAACACACCTATTTGTTCAGACTGACTAATTCAATAATTAAGTTAAAATGCCTGAAATACAGTTCCAGGTGGGAAATATATAAAATCACATATTTTAAATAAACTGGGAGAATAACGGCAATTATAGAAGAAACCTTCAAAAGTAAATCCACATTGGCATTACAGTAATGAATATGGGAGAGAGACTATGTGTAATTGTCATGGGGAAAAAAATCACTATAAATCATAATGTTCTTTTGGGGGCTGAAATATGACATGTTGTTGTGAAATTCTAATTTTTATTAAATTGCTCCTGAATTATGCAAGTGGAAGTATTTATCACCAGTGTTACATCTATGATATAATTTAAAGTATATGAACTCTATATGCTGTTTTCACCACTACTAGTTAAGTTATACTTAAAGTGGGATTTCATATTTTGGGATACTTTCTAAAGTATTATGCAAGTATTTAATAATATTGATTCACTGTTATTAAGGGTTTAACAGCGAAGTATTTTAGGCTTTTTTCCCCGCTCTTTTGATTTGTGTACTCAAATCTGAACTGAATGTCCATACTGTTATTATGCAAGGGATGAATTTGCATCCATTGCTCGGACACTGTAGTCATGTGGTATATCTATGTCAATTTCCATAGTTATGATGTAGGTGTCCGCATGGTGTCCGCATGGTGCCCGAAGAGTTCCTAAAAAAGCTAAGAGTAACAAGCTACAAGGGCTTGGAATTTAGAAAGACTGCTAGCTAGGGACATGTCCCTACCAACATCCAGCGACTACTGACCAATTTTGATCAAATAATTAAAACATAAGTATATATAATTGTCTTTCTGTGTCTTTTTGTTATAGACAGAGTCCAGGTTGAGATGTTTTTTCAAAAAATGATTTTGTGGTGTTCTAAATGGTGTTGTAAAAATTGAATTGTGTGTGTGACTGAAAACTAAAGTGATGTGAGTCAGCGATGCAAAAAAAAAAAGTCTGCCTGTCTGGGCAAAAAGTGATTGGATAAGAAGTATTTCGTGAAATACCCCTAAATCTGTCGCTGAGCATTTATTGTAGTCTTGCATAATTAGGCTATAGGTTTTCAAGACTGGTCAAGAAATCTAAATAAAATCACAAAATAATGACATCATTCGAATAGAAACCACAGTGATTCTCTTTCAGGTGTAAGACCATGTACCAGTTTCCAGTCAGAGGGTTGGAGAAGATCCGCAGAACAAGGCGGAAAGTGAAAAACATTCTTGGAGAATTTGGACTCGAAGAATGTATGAATTTGGGCCAGGTATGTTATAGGCTACATTTCAATAAAAATGAAACACGACAACTGAAATCTCATGTCCATGTGTATCAAAATAACCTTTTATTTTAAAACATTTATTTACATTTGAAATGTTATCTCTCCTTTTTGTTGATCAGGAACTCCAGGAATTTTACCCAGGAGACAATGTTTTTGATGCCACAGACTGGTGCAGTTTATCTGATGGCTATGACGGCCGGTGGAGAAAGAAGGTGAATGTCACTTTAATAAATGTGCTTAGTAGGGCTGTCACGATTCCTCGAATAAATTCGAGTATTCGATTTAAAAAATCCTCGATTGCAATTTACCCGTGTCGAGTAACCAGTAAAATACTGAAAGTGGTGCATTCCACAGACGAGAATCCATGAACCGCATTATTAGACCATTTTCTAAGGATGCACAATGTATCAAAAAAAAAAACATTTAAAAACTATACTATAGCATAGTGCTATTGTGAATTTTCAGCTTCAATTTAAAAAAAATATTTTGCCCTGTGGGTTTAATATATATGCGCTTTATTTACATTACTGTACCCATTACTAACCCATGCGTGTATGTCACGTGCGTCTCAGAGCAGCACCGTTCACAGTAAATGCTGCACCACATGAACTGTTATGAGACGACGAGAATACTTTTTGTGCGCAAAAAAACAAACAGAAAAAACGACTTTATTCAACAATTTCTTCTCCTCCGGTGTCAGTCTCCTATGCTGATCACGTAGTAAACACAGTGGAGCGCTTATACACCAGAATGGCGACTCAGTATTGACCGACGCTGTTCACGTGAGCACCATAACGCATGCGTGTGATGCTGACACAGGAGCTGGCCGCCGTTCTGACGTAGAACCCAGAATCACTGCATTGTGTTCACAACGTGATCAGCGTAGGAGACTGACACAGAAGAGAAGAAATTGTTGAATAAAGTTGTTATTTCCGTTTGTTTATTGCGCACAAAAAGTGTTCTCGTCACTTCATAACATTAAGATTGAACCACTGTAGTCACATAGACTATTTTAACAATGCCATTGCTACCTTTCTGGGCCTTGAAGTTTGCAATGACGTTGCTGCCTATGGCTGGTTCAGAAACCTCTCGGATTTCATCAAAAATATCTTAATTTGTCTTATGGATTTGAAAAGACATCAGGGTGAGTAATTAATGAAAGAAATTAAATTTTTGGGTGAACTAACCCATTAAGTAATTTTAAAGGCTTAGGTCTTTGCTTAGGTCTATTTTTATTGCCACAAATAAACAGCAGATTAATCGTCAAAACAATCGACCGATTACTCAATTACCAAAATAATCATTACTGACAGTCCTAGTGCTTAGCTTTTTTTTGAGCAAAAACTATTTAAATACTGAGCATTTCTGAATATTGTGTGACAACTGGCTGAAATTCTTACCAACTGTTCTCCATTCTCAGTGGGAATATCGTACTCAAGGTTTGTGCTGCACCTTGTGCGAGTTCTCTACAAGATCCTGGCATGCCTACAAAACCCATGTTCAGCGCTACCATGATGAAGAAGAGCGTCTGTGCAAGCTCTCTGCCTGTACTTCCTGCCCGTTTATAGCCCACCCAAGATTGGTCTCCAGGCACCTCAAATTGTTCCACATTGAGGACGCAAAGTTAGAAATCCCTGCTATCCCTGCTGTCCCGCAGCTGCCTCCAAGGGCTGTTAACGGCACCACATTTCAGTGCCGAAGATGCCATATTCAAGATACTCTTTTGTACAGTGTGAAAAAGCATGTTCTTCTTTATCACTACACTTCCACGTTGAATAAATATGCCGGGCAGAGATCGGAGCGGGAACTTCTGACTCTAGGAGACAGGTCTCAGAAATTCTACTGCAAAAAGTGTTACGTATCAGCTGAGACATCCGAACACTTGCTGTATCATCTTCTAACCTCAGAAAAGCACAAGGAGCTTGATGTGCATATCAGAGCTCTAATTTTTGAAACAGACAGTAAGAAACAGTACCCTGCTTTAGCACCGAAAACACAAGGCCCTCCTGCTGTCTTGATGATGAAAGATCCGCCAGCGGTGACCGCTACAATGGCTACTGGTGTAATTAAAGGGACAGAAAGTGGTGGATCTGCAGTCATTGCTGCCCCAGGAACAAGCCAGGTGTTTCTCCCAACTCAAGCTTCTGCTCTGGTTCAGCTTGCAAGCGCTGAGGCGAAGGGTTTACTGAGGCCTGGAGTCCCACTGGCTTTTCAGAACACCCAAATCACCAGACCTGCTCTGCCTCCTGCTCCTAGCGGCATTTCTCAAAACCAGATGTCCGTCAGAGTAGGCCTACCTAGTCAGGCACAACTGCAACCCGTTTCCCGCCAAATTGTCCTACCACCAGGTGTACGTCTTAATGTACCCGCTGTTAGGCCACCGCCACCTCAGTCCCTCGTAGCTAATCCAAGATTGCCCTTAAATCAACCCACATCTGGAGGCACCATGCTAACCTCTCAATCCCTTCTGAGTCATTTGATACCAACTGGCAACAAAGTTGATGGTTTGCCTACCTACACTCTTGCACCTTTGCAGGTCCTATCGGTCCAGGGAAATAACTCCCAAGGAGTCAACAAACCACCGCTGCCTGCATCCCAGAACAACCCTCCTGCTCAGCAAAACAAACAAAACAGCTCTTTGCCGCCCCCCAAACAAACCAAGAAGTGGATCACATGTCCTATTTGTAATGAACTCTTCCCATCTGATATCTACGAGTCCCATCCAGAGGTTCACAAAGAGGTAGCTAAATTGCCCAAGATTGGTCTAGCTGCTCGTGCTCCATTTTTGAGAAAGATGCCGGATAAGACGGTGAAATGCCTGACATGCAAGATCTTGATTTCGGAAAAGGGAGTTTTTGAACACCTGCTTCATGGCATGAACTGCTTATTTTGTTCTGGGCTCTTCTACTCCATCAAGGAGCTTGTCGACCATATCCAGGTGGAGCATAATGTGAACCGAAAGAGCAACTGTGACTTCATGAGGCGTGAATACAGACTGTATACTGATGATTCAGGGAATCTGCTTTTCCCTTACTTCGACATCCGAACCACGGCTCCTAAACTAATAATGGGTGAAAAAGAGCTCAATCTTGCATTGGTCACAAGCTCCCTCGATCTGATCTTTGTGAAGATGTTGCCCAACAATCCTCAGGGTGTTGGAAAGCTGTCCGCACCCTGCAAGATGCCCACACCCAATCCTAACAGCACAGAGTGCCCCTTCTGCTCGGAGAAACTTCTGAACAAGGAATGCTATCAAATGCACCTCAAAGAGAAGCATTTCATCGTGCCCACCCTGCATGCTATACTCAAAACGCCATCGTACAGATGCCTCTACTGTGGTGGTGTGTACACTGGGAAGACCACTACCAAGGCCATCATTGTCCACTTGTCTAAATGCCGCAGTGCACCGAAGAGTCTCAAGGATAGTGATAAACTGACTTCAGGATTAGCTATTACTCCCAGAGCAAACCGAGCACTTGTGTCATACCCTGCTCATCCAAAACAGATTACTGGTCCAACCCCGACCTCAGTTCAAGCCTCTGTTCCTGCCACAAAGCCACTGGAAACCGAAGCGGAGATGCAGAGCAAGTTGCGCCTGGAAGTAGCCTTCAGAGAAGCTATGGAGGCCAATAGAAGAGAGCGGGAGGAACGGTTGGCAAGGAAGAGAAAACTCGAGCGAGATAGGTTGGCTGGTCTGACGCTCCCTTCACCTGAAGTAGTAATCGATCCTTCCGTACAATTAGCATTGGATCCTACTGGAATGGAGTTGCGCCCCTTTGAAGAACGACGTGAGTTTGTCAATAAGTACTTTAATACACAGCCTTACCCAATCAAGAAGGAGATCGTTGCCCTGAGTAACCGTTTACTGCTTAACAAAACTGACGTTGCTTGCCAGATTGGCACGAAGCGTACCAGATGTCTGAAGAACATACAGAAAACCAAGGCTGTGGTACTTTTAGGCTTCAATATGGCGGAGTTGATGAAGCTGAAGCATAATCTCTTCATCCCAGAGATTGAGCCCGAGAAGCTGGTCACCGTGACAGACACAGAGATGGAGGTCGTTAACGACTAGCTTGGAGACGATAGTAATAAAGACAAGGAGGACTTGCAATGCAAATTTTACTTAGAGCGTAAACTGTTACCTGTTCCTTGAGACAATGCAAAATATGTCCCATTCTCACCAAAACTAGTGTTAAACTGTTAACCAAGTAGAACTTGAGAGGTTGAAACAAGCGACAATGTGTTTGATTTTTGTCTATTGTTAAATAATGTATGTGAATGCTTATGTTTTGTTTCATATTAATCATTTTAAAGTATACATCCATTACTTTTCACTGAGACATCACTTCAAGCAAAGTTCATGTAAAAATAGATGTTTGTAGCCCATTTATAGTTTTAGGGTTGAAAACAAAACAACATGTGTGATTATACTTTTTATATTTTCCAAACCTCATAAACTATTTTTGTGACATTTTCTTTATATATTTGTTGGAATGCTATGGTTACATTTCCCTTTTCTTTTAGACCATGTATATTTCTATTAATCAATTCCATTTATTGTTAAATTTCATTTCTATTTTTCTTGCCTTATACTTTTATAAATATGGTATTCAAATTATTGTTTTGATTAGATTTTTTGCCAAAAAACTTTTCTCTTATTAATTAATGCTGCTTACCTAAGTGACATCCTCACAACTAAAGTGTGGAGCTTTGCAGAGAAATTTGATTGCAGTTCATTTCACTTGTATAATGATTGTAAGCATCAGGATATTTTGTAGACTCTTGGTTTCCCATTTTATTTCCCTTGTGCAGTAAGTAAATGACAACATCTAAGCTTACAATATGAAAACTGTAAATAAATTAGAGCATATAAATATACATACAAGTTCACTTTTTTCAGTTGTATGTTCATGTGTAGTAATGGGCATTGTTAAAAACTCAAACGTATTTGTCATTATCTGAGAACAACATTTATTAGTTAACCATTATTTAAACTAGTATTTTTTTTACAGAACACAAATTGGGTTTTGAAGATCTAAAATGTTATCAATATACATATTTGCTTGCTAACACATTGTTCATGTCATAAGATCAATTACTTACAGAATCCCTCTATAAAGGTTTCTTTCCCAGGTTGAGTTAAATGGTCCATTGGTGTGACATACTCTCATACTCTATTCATACTCTCAATTAAAATAAATTCACAAAGGCTGAATGCATAATTATGAAATTGCAAAGTACTATTCAGGATAGTTTTGTCTGCAGGACATACTTTCCAAAAGTATTCCATGTTAACTACCATTATTTAACTACCATTATTTACAGTACAAAAATGGGGGGAAATAAACATTTCACTTTAATGCTGTATCTTTTCAGAATAATTGATTCAAGGAATAAATATCTTACGTTCTTTTTTCTTGCCTACACATTATCCATGCTGCCATATTGTATTGTATTATTCAGGACATTCAACACGCATGCAAAAGGTATTTTGTGTAAAGACAACCGAATCGATTGCTGTGCATATTTGTTCATGTTTAAGGCCAAATAATAATAATAACATATATTAATCTTCAGTCTGATTCCTGAGTGACCCTTTGAATACATTTTAATAATTTAAACACTACTTTTTAATCTTTATAATACCCGGACTATCTTGATTGTAAGATGTCTTGTTATACACTCCATAGAGCAGAAGCTTTATCCAATCCAGTAGAGGGCGATATTGATATCTGTTCATTAGCATTGTCCCTGTCCGCGGCAGCCACCGTCGTCGTTGCAGTGCTGAAACCAGTAGTAAGCCGTGTTATACATCTAATAAACTCGGAACACTCACTTAATCTACACAGGAAAGTTATTTAAACTGTAAGGTAAGGATTGCATTTCCCTTTAAAGTTTTTTTTTCTGTTTTATAGCTCTAATATTTAACTGAATAAATCTAAATGTAATCTTTCTAGAATCTTCAGAGCTAATTGCTAACGAGAAATCAACGTGTGGAATGTAAACAAATCGGTTTTGCGTTTTATTCTGTTACGATTGAACGGTTTATTGACCTGGTGTGGTTTGTAAGCACATATGACAACAACCTCATGTGCCTTTTTAGAAGTGTGTTGAATTTCCATCAAAATGTCGTACATGCTCCCTCATCTTCACAATGGCTGGCAAGTGGACCAGGCTATTTTATCCGAGGAGGACCGTGTGATTGTTATACGATTTGGCCACGACTGGGACCCGACGTGTATGAAAATGGATGAAGTGTTGTACAGCATCGCTGAGAAGGTACAATTTCCTAATTAGAACCGAGAGTATTTGCTGTATGTGTAGGACTTGTTGATAATGTCTTTGGGAATAATTATTTATGTTCCATTATTCTATCAGTGTGTCTAATATCAAGTGTTTCCTCAGGTGAAGAATTTTGCAGTTATTTACCTTGTGGACATCACAGAAGTGCCAGATTTTAACAAGATGTACGAGTTATATGATCCTTGCACAGTCATGTTCTTTTTCAGGTAAGTCTTCAGATTGTATAAGGACTACAGAGAGTCAGGCAGCAATTTAAAGGGATACTCCAGCCAAAAATTAAAAATGTTTTTATTTTTGGAAAAATAAAACGTGAGTGGCGTATCCCTTTAACCATATGGGAGTCTACTAAGCATTTAAGCTTTAGTTGTTTATTTATTTTCCCTTAAATGTGTCTGGTTCTAGATAGGTAATGCTTAATTGATAGCATATTTACCATAGAAAATATCTTTGGCTCTTCCTTTAAAAAACATAGAAGGACTTAAGTTACAATGAATTTGGGTTTAAAACAAATGTGAAGGAATGTCCTTGTCTTGCGTCTTCGCTCCTGTAATGCAAATTTTACAGGGTTTATTGGCCTTACGTTCTAATGATGTGTCATAATTGGATAGACGTATAAATATTGCATATAACTTTGCACAGACAAGGTTGGTAATGATTCTATCACATTAGCCTTGTGACAACAGTTCTGAAATTGTGTGTGTGTGTGGTTTTTATTGTTGCTCTGTGAACTCTAATATAGTAAGCTATATTTTTGAGTCAAAATAATTTTTTGTAGAATCGGACATTGAGTCAATAGAGCTTGTAAGACTTGCCCTTATATAACTTGTATTATATAAATTTTAAAATATTCAATGAAAATAAAGTATTCTACTTAAAAGTATTCACATATATATCTGGCCACTCAGATAAACTACTATAACTCTATTCCCCCTTTCTTTGTTATATAATCTATTAAGTAATTGAATAAAAGTTATGGTTTTTCATGCTTCTTAGAGGACCAACTGCAACATACATGCTGCAAAGTTTCAGTAGGGACATCCACTTACAGATTAAATGCGGGATTCACTCTCAATTGCAATGAATGACACAGTGAAAACAAGGGATGAGCGATATTTGTCGATATCAGATATGCCGATATTTTGGCCTATTACCGATATATTTTCCTTTTGATTGGAAACAACACCAAGTCTGTCCTCTGTAAGGATTATAAGTAGGGCTGTCAAACGATTAATCGCGATTAATCGCATCCAAAATAAAAGTTTGTGTTTACATAATATATGTGTGTGTATGGAGTATAATTATTTTCTATATATAAATACACACACATGCATGTATATTTAAGAAAAATGTGTTATTTATATATAAAATATTTATATATAATATAAATTATATATAATATAAATATATATACACAGTATATACATGCAAATATTTCTTAAATATATACATGCATGTGTGTGTATTTATATATAGAAAATAATTATACACCGTACACACACATGTATTATGTAAAAACAAACTTATTTTGGATGCGATTAATCGCGATTAATCGTTTGACAGCCCTAATTATAAGCAAAGTATTTTTCATTTGTTACTTTTGAGCAAAAACTTAATTTCTTAGAACTAAAACATTATTAAAGTTCTTTTTATAATGAGAGTAAATAACAATAATAAAATCAATCACTGCTGTTTTTTTAGACAGATGCAGATGTAACCTTAAAGGGGGGGTGAAATGCTCATTTTCACTCAATCTCCTGTTAATCTTGAGTACCTATAGAGTAATATTGCATCCTTCATATCTCCAAAAAGTCTTTTGTTTTATTAAATTTTTAACAGAAAGATAGGCTGTACCGAGTCTTTCCGGAAAAAAACGAGCGGCTGGAGGCGGGCCCTGTGGGCGAAGCTTAGCTGTGCTAACGCGCCAAGCTAGTGACAACACACAGAGACATTTGTTCAACAAACAGTTTTACTCACCGTCCGGTTCCAACGCACGACCGCGAACCTTTATCATTGTGACTGCTCGATCCTTAAGCATTAGACGATCTGCAAATCCGTGGATCTGGGATTTGAAAACAATCATCGTCGAAATGCAGGGAACAACAGTCTTACACAACTCCGTTTATGCTCTGAAAAAACAAACTCCATCCACGGGTTCCTTAACGCTGGGTTCTTTGGGAATCTGTGCAGGGTTGTCTTGCCCTGGCAACCAAAAACACACTTCTTTGGTGACATTGACTTCCCAAAAGCCGGGCAGGGCGCTTTGATGGCGAACTGCTTTCACTCTCTTGCTCTGGTCTACGAGTGTGCGCGCGGCCGCGATCTTACCGGAGAAGTGCCCTTAGGACCCATATAAGGAAATTCCGCCCTATCTTACGTAAGACAGAGCCATACTCGAAAAAAACTTTCCGAAACTTGTGACAAACCGGAAGGAGTATTTTTGGAACAAAAATACTCCTTCAAACGTACAACTTAGTTTTTGAAACTTTGTCCATGTTTAGCATGGGAATCCAACTCTTTACCAGTGTAAAAAACTCAGTATGCATGAAATAGCATTTCACCCCCCCTTTAACATTTTATATGTGGATGTTCAACAGCAAAAGAGCTGTACAAATTCTAAATCCGAATTCTCGTAATCCGTTTGAAAAAATATATTACACATTAATGAATAAAACTGTATGTATAAAATAATTAAATTTACTAATGTTAGGTTTGTTTTTATCCGTCATGTAAAAACTATAGCTTCTGCCCTATAAATCAGATTCGTGATTTCATTAAAGTAAATCTAATCACCATTCAGGCAAAATTTTTATGAGAATTACTGCAGGTGCATAATCAACATGTCTTATTATATAAGGCATATATCTGCATAACTTTTCATATGTGGTCGATGTTTACATTTTAAGCCTTTATCGGCTTTATCATGACTAATAGCTATGATTGGGACTGTCATTTTACATAACATTATAAGAGAACAATATTGTAATAAAATGTTGTTAATTCTCTGGGTTAAGTTGCCATGTTTCAGCACGGTGCTCCAGGAAGAGCACATCCACCAGCACGTAACTTAGCTCAAGGTCACTTGTGCATTCGCGTCATTTTGTGCGTATACAATTTGTAATATTATGTTTATTTTGTATATATCTGATTAATCTCATATAGGATGCATTTCGTTGAGTTAGATGACTGGCTAGCAAAGGGCTTCCGGTGTTCATTCAGCGTGCGCAGCTTCAGAACGTGCAGCTCTAACAGCAATGCATGACTAATATTAACTACGATGATTGGAACTCATAACATGATGAGAACACTACTGTAATAAATTGTTGTGAATTAATTGGGTTTAGTTGCTGTGTTTTAGCGTTTTGCTCCAGGAAGAGTGCGTCCTCAACAGGAGTTACACATTCTGATGTGCCGTTGGTGACTTGTATTGATCATTTAATTAATTTACAAATAATTAAATAAAACGACTAATTACATCGAGTCCTTCTAGCCCTTTATTTAGACTAAAAAACTCTCTAGAAGATCTCTAAAACTATGCTGACACATTCATTAACAGCTATACTACACTACATGAAAGATAATATCTGAAAAATACCTTATCAAAGTTATATGCAATATTTATATACAGTATCTACCCAATAATAGTTTTACTGTGCATATTTATCCTAATGTATATTTGCTTGTCTATCTCAGGAACAAGCACATCATGATTGATCTTGGCACTGGTAATAACAACAAGATAAACTGGACCATGGAAGATAAGCAGGAGATGATAGACATTGTTGAGACTGTCTACAGGGGGGCAAGGAAAGGACGGGGTCTTGTGGTTTCCCCAAAAGACTACTCAACCAAATACAGATACTGATGTCTGTGCACTTTTATGAAATTTTTGTTTTTAATCAACATGGGACAAGATCTGAGCATTCAGCAGTTTGGTCATTTGGACTGTTTAATGGCCTTGTTTAGGATTTTCAACTTCAACTTTCATATTTAAATGTGTTTCTCTGTTGCTGTTACGGTCACCAGTTTTTTTTATAATTTTGTCCATCTGAAAATTTCACTGTATATTGAATAAATATTGAATGGTGTGTTTCTGATCTTTGTATTTCTAAGCTCTTATTTATCATCGCAGTGCTAATTATTAGGTTTAGTCATAAAACCTTGTCAGAATTAAATATGTATAGCTGAAACAACATGAACTTCCTTAATTATGCTCAGGGATACCCCATACTAGTATGGAGACAAACCGGGTACATGTAAGCTTTGAAGACATGTAGGTAAGACAATGTTTATATATATTCACACTACTTAGCCTATTTAAAGTGGTAATTCTAAATATTTTTTAATGTTAACATTTAGACTAAGTAGATCAGGGCTGTTTGAATTGCTTTTTCATATTTTACAGTACAATCATAGCTGTTTTGTAGTCATTAGGATTTTATCTGTCCTAGTGAATCTTTAGTCTGATCACCAGAAAGATTCTTTCGCTGACTCTTACTCCCCCCCCCCCCCCATATAAACTATATCTGTGTAAAAAAAGATTTGTCAGCTTAAAGTAGCTAGCTACACATATTATGCAAAATAACTCCAATGTAAGCGTGATCTGCTGTGACTTCACAATCATGTTGCATAACAATCATTTAACTGATTTGAATAATAGAAATTAATAATGTGTTTTGTGTATGCCAGGTTAAAGAGATGTGTTTTTAGTCTAGATTTAAACTAACAGAGTGTGTCTGCTTCCCGAACAAGGCTAGGAAGACTATTTCAGAGTTTGGATGCTGAATACTCACTTAATAACTAAAAATAACCCAACGAATAACCTAACTATGAGGTGGTATAGCACCTTCCCAACTGTGGGTTATTTAATATATATATAATGCATTGGGTTAAATGCCAGTTGGGTTAAAATAACCCAGCAGTTTAGTTAAATATTTATTTTTATTTATGACACTATTTTAAACAGATTGTTTATTTGTACAAAACAATACATATGTTCATAGCATTTAAGGAGTCATAGCATTTCATGTAAATATACATAATAGTGTACATAAATTCAAAAAACGCTAGTGTACATTCAACATATTATAAATTCAAAATCTATGCAAATGTGTACAAACAGTACACATTCAAAACCTATATTTAAAACCTACACAAAAATGTATACAAGAGTACAAATACATAAAATGTATACATACAGCACACAAAAATTCAAAATGAACGCTAAATTTAAAATATACATTATATTAAATTCAAAAGCTATACAAATATGGACAGAATACATAAATTCATAACATTAAATCCTTCAAGAAATAAACATAACTATTAAAAAGTCTTCACTCTACACTGTATGCATTGATGTGTTGTTGTAAACATACCTTAAGTTATAAAAACTTATATATATATAACTTGATATATGAATACATATGTTGACTACTGGACGTAATGATGATGATCAAAGTTCTTAACGAGGCAGCAATGTGTTGAAGGAACACCTCCAGATATATTAAAGTTTGCCTCCACACTGAATATGATAAAAACTTGCGAGTTCTCTTTGTCCCCATGCATCAAGTCACGTGGATCCTGGCTTGACTCACTGTTCAGGTAATGCACCATATTAGTTCCAACCTTAAAATAATAAATACATTTCAGTTGGGCATGCACTGTGACAACATCAACAGTGTAAAAACGTAAAAGTTACACCAAAGCAGCGCTGTACTGAATTAAAATGTGGTCACCCTAATTAGTCATTACACCTGCTGTTAAAGGGTTAGTTCAACCAAAAATGAAAATTCTGTTATTAATTACTCGCCCTCATGTTGTTTCAAACCCGTAAGTCTTTCGTTCATCTTCGGAACACAAATTAAGATCTTTTTTGATGAAATCTGAGAGATTTCCGCCCCTCCATTTACAGTCTCCGCAACTGACCTAACTGTTTTATGAAGCGGCGTGAGTACATTCTATCCCTTAACCATATTTCACCACTTTATTTACAAAATATTAATCTCCAACGCAGTGGTTCTCAACTCCGGTCCTCGGGACCCGTTGCTCTGCACATTTTGTATGTCTATCTTATCTGACACACTCAGTTCAGTTCAGTTCATGGAGTCTCTCTTAACGAGCTGATGATCTGATTCAGGTGTGTTAAATAAGGGAGACATACAAAATGTGCAGAGCAGCGGGTCCCGAGGACTGGAGTTGAGAACCACTGCTCCAACGCATGTTCACGAGAGCACCTCGGCGCATGCTTGTGTAGATGCGAGAGCAGGAATGTGTGAATGCAACAATGTTGTTTTTTTTTGCACAAAGCTTTACTTCAAAGATTCAAAGATACTTTACTTTAAAGATTACTTCAGTGATGTCTTAGTTTACTAACTTTCTGGGCATTGAAAGTGGTAGTTGCGAGGACTGTCAATGGAGGGACAGAAAGCTTTCAGATTTCTTTCAAAAAAATATCTTAGTCTCAGAGATGAACGAAAGACTTACAGGTTTGTAACGACACGAGGGTGAGTAATGGACTCACCATTTTTCCATTTGTGAGGTATATATGGTAATGATGGCAGGATAGCAGGAAGGGTTTTAAAGGCAATTTCTCCATGATCGTCTTTGAAAGACAAGTTTACAAAAATTTGAAAATAAAAAATAGTTTTCATTTATACCACGCATGTGTGGACCTAATTTCATATGCACTTAGACAGCCAAAACCATTTTCCCAAAATAAGACACCCCTTCCCAATACTGAACATCATTAAACTCACCATTACAAAAAAAGAGGATCCAAGAGGACCAAAACCTCACACTGCAGATTGTTGAGGTGTTGTACGTCTCATGAAATCCTCGGCATGGCCGTGAGGGCTTCTTGCGTTCTTTTGTCATTCAATTATTGTCAGTCATCAGACAACTCAAGACTCTATTGAAATTAAAACATACCATATTAAAATGAGGGAAGACAGCTGAAAAAAAGTAATTAACTGTACCCCAATGTTTCCCAAACAACCTGGTTCTGTAGTAGCCCCATGGATTTGGTCTCTCAAATCATTATTCAACTTACCAGCTTGTTAGTAGAGGGACTGCAAGACTGGAAATGGGTGCCAGATAAGGACGACATCCAAAATGTGTACTATTGGGGATAGTCCAGGACCAGAGTTGAGAACCACTGTCATGACAGTTCAATCTTTTTCCATCTTGTTTGGACTATGTGTTCAGAACATTATTCTGGTGGTGGTTAGGAAAGTGATAAATGCACTGGTAAAACTTTAAACACTGCTCTAACTGCTCTAACTGTGTGCGTTAGATTATGCTAATGAGTTCCACAGTGGAAAGAAGGGTGAGCCACATTATGTGTACCCCCTTCTGATACCCCTTCCTTGTGCTGATAATACAGAAGGGGCTCTACAAGTTAAATCCTTCAGATTGGCCAGATAACAAACTCCCTCCAATCCCCCTCCCTCCCTCTCAAGTGTCCAAGATCGCAATATAAAAATATTGGGGTTTTGTTCACTGTAAAACATTCTATGTTCAATAAGTTATGACAACATATGTTTTTACATTGATTTAACTAATCAAAATAAGTTAAGCAATTTTAAACTTTTAATAAGTTATACAAGATTCAAGTTGAACAAATTACAAGTTTAATGTAATTTAAGTTGAAATGATTTAAACATCGACAACAGCATACATTTTTGTATCTTAATATTAATATATTTTATAGGCCAATTTAAAATATAACAAAGTTTAGAGAAATGTTTTATTGAAAAGTGATGAATGCCGATTGAATTCATATTTTATCATCTAACGTAATGACATTCATTCACAAACTGTGTAGTAATTTTTTGAGGCAACTGTACTGTGTGAAAGCCTCCGCATCACTCAGACCTTTATTTTGAAAGCCATTGATCTAGTCGGAAACTCCATGTTGCTTCTCATGGCGTTCTTCACTCCACTTATGAAAAAAGACCTGGGGTGGACAGCAGCTTACTTTCAGTTAACTTCAAGACTTTGACGTGTTTTATCCAGTAAGTATACAGTTTCTCTCCTCCCCCTTATTTATTTCTAAATATAGCCATTGCAAGGTATATTTTATGAATTTCGGAGAACGACTTATTAGTTACCACTGGAAATAGTTTTAAGCGAAATAATTCTTATCATCATTATTATTTAAGTTAAAGCCTATTGCTTAAGCCTAGTTGATATTGATATCAAAAATACGTTTTTGTTCTACATATTTTTGAAACAATTTTTTTTGTCCTGTTTTATAGTTGTAGCGCAGCGTCTCTCAGTCCTCTGCACAGATAGTGGGATTGGGAAGGATTTTGTCAGCAGTTACAGAGTTGGGAGGAGTTTATTTTCCTCTCTGGATGACAAAAATCTATATTACACGTCTATCTTCCTTTCCTTTAGGTCAGTTCTTCTGTCACTGAAGGATTGGATCACTGTGCAGCAATGTCTTACCTTCCAACTCTCTTCAAATACGTCGATGAGCACCAGGACCAATATGTTGAGGTATTGAGAGGTATATTATATTGTATATTATTATATATCCAAAACTGGAAAATGTGTCTACTTTAAGCTCAAATAGTTTAGATTTTATTTTTATTTATTATTTAATAATTACAATTATGTATTTTATTATAGTTTTTTTGATGACTGTACTCTTTGGACATGAAGCAAGGTATGATGTACATTTTCTAATGGAAATGTAAACACTTTTGTGTGTGTGTTACTTTATTTTTTTTTTAAGCGCCTGGCAGAATGGGTTGCTGTACAGAGTGTGTCGGCCTGGCCAGAGAAACGAGGAGAAATCAAGAAGATGATGGAGATGGCAGCCAAAGACATCGAGAGACTTGGGGGAACAGTGGAGATGGCTGACGTCGGCATGCAGAAGGTGTGTTTTCTAAAATTCAGTGTTACTATAAATCTCTTGCCTTGGAGTCGGCTTTGGAGTTTTTATTTTAATGCCTGGCTTTAGAATTTTTACTGATTTTAGCCTTTAGCTCCAACATTACAAGCTGCTTCCTGTTTTTACATTTTTGTGGTCGACCATCTGACTGCATGTGTCACATGCATCACAAGATTGCAGTGTAGTTACGTTTTGATATTTGTCCTAAACTCAGATCACATGGTTCAAGTGAAAGTGAAATTTATTTGTTAAAGGGTACATAACATGCACAGTTTCACCTAATCTCATGTTAATCTTGAGTACCTATAGAGTAGTAGTGCATCCTTAATATCTCAAAAAAGTGTTTAGTTTTATTATATTTAGAAAAGAAAAATACAGCTTTCCGATTCTCTCCGGAAAAAGCCGAGGTCCTGGAGGCGGAGCTATAGAGTCAAGCGGTAGTTCTTGATTTCCAGCAAAAGACAGAAATCTGATCCAGTTGTATGTAAGTTTACATGAATGGGGTCTTTTATCACTGGGACCGCTCCACGTTTTAATAGCAAACGATTTGCAAATCCAGCGTCGACCTGAGCCTTGTTAATAAAACATTCGTCACTCAAATGACCAGAACACACAACCGCACTTCCTACACTCCGTTGCTGCCCCGGAAAAACAAACTGCATCCACTGTTCCTGTAACACTGGGTTCTTTGGAAAACTGAACACGGTAAGCTTTCCCTCACATCCAAATACACACTTTTTTGGAGACATTCTTGAACAAATCCTATGCAGCGCTGCCGATGATTTCCTGTTGAAGCGCGTTGATGTGCGCGGTCTCGCTCTCCTCTGGTCGACGTGTGCGCGGGCGAGCTTTTCCGAGAGAAATGCTCATATAAGGAGTTCCACTCTGATCTACGTCATTAGATCCACGATCTAAAAAAAAACAGCCGAAACTTGTACCAACCCGGAAGTAAGATTTTCAGCATAGAAATTCTCCGTTATTCGTCCAAAATATTTTTTTAAAACTTTGCCCATGTTTAGCATGAGAATCTATCTCTTTAACACTGTAAACAACTCTGAATACATGAAACACCATTGTACCCCCCCTTTAATGAGTGATTTATTTGGTCGTTATTTTTTCACTCTCATTTTGTTCCAAAACAAAATTCATTTTGAAGAAGGCCATAAAAGCACAATAAAAGTTGTATATATTTATCTTAAAGGTATTTAAATAAATAAATAAATAAATAAATTATACATACATATATTTAAATTATTTAAAAAAATGATAATGCAATGAAACATTATAAATTGTAATTATTATAATTTTGGCCAGGCTTTCATACAAAGAAATTATGAACACATGCAAAAACAATTTGTTTTTGCATAGGTTTACATAGGTTTGCATAGGAAAATAAAACCTGTAGCTGTAGTTTACCTTTTTTTGCCAAAATAGTTTGTCAGATAAATACCTTAACCGAGCTGAGTGTTTTGTTCTTCCCTCGTATTTAAAATATTTTAAAATATTAAATATTTTCCTCATATTTTGTTTAAAGGAATAGTTGACTTCAAAATGAAAATTCTGTCATCATTTACTCACCCTCAAGTTGTTTCAAACCTGTATGAATTTCTTTCTTCTGCTGAACACAAAGGAAGATATTTTGAAGAATATCAGTAACCAGACAGTTGACTTCCATAGTAAGAAAAAAAACAAAAAACTATGGAAGTCAATGGGGTACATCAACTGTTTGGTTAATGAAATTCTTCAAAATATCTTCCTTTGTGTTCAGCAGAAGAAAGAATTTCATACAGGTTTGAAACAACTTGAGGGTGAGTAAATGATGACAGCATTTTCATTTCAACTAAAATAACAACTAAGTCAACTAATCCTTTAATCAAACTTGTAGGGTCATTAAAAACAAATCTCCAAACCAATTCCCTACTGTATATAAAATACATTTAATAAATATTTTGAAAATAAATAAGAAAGTTAATACTAAGAATACTAAGGTGACACTCTTACATAATTTTAAACTCCTCATGCATTGCTTTTTTCTGGTTTTAATTTAGTTGCCAAGTGGTGAGCAGATCCCTCTTCCTCCAATAGTTCTGGGCAGACTCGGCTCAGACCCAGGCAAGAAGACTGTGTGTATTTACGGACACTTGGATGTGCAGCCAGCCAACATTGAGGATGGCTGGGACTCACCGCCCTTCACTTTGGTGGAGAAAGATGGTATGAGTAATGAGTATGCTTGCACAAGTGGCTCTTTAAGTCTTTTTTATTTTTCAAGTGTACAGTAGCAGTCTCTTGGTGTTGAGGATCCAGATGCTAACATAATTTATTAATGAAGCCTTTGAGTGTATTGAAGAAACCTGTTTAGACCAAATGAGGTTCTTCAATTGATTTGCTTTTTGTGCAATACTCTGCAAGCAGTTCTCCCTCCAGGTAATATTTCACATTCAATTGGGCTAAAATTAGTCACCACTAGCATTTAAAAAAAAAAGAAAAAGAAAAAAAGTTCTGCTTGCATGTGGCTGTTGACACAAAAAAGGAAGAAATCTCACCGACTCAGCATGTTACATTTGTGTCCCTCCAGCCCAAAGAGATTTCAAGACAAATCCTATTGTCTCTTTTTGCTGAGATAGATCTGACGCTTGAGCTTAGCCTTGTGACTTGTCAGCTGATTCCTGTAGATTTTGTTCTCCAAACTGGGACTAATTAATATTAATCTTAAACAAAAATAAAATTTTTTTTTTGCATATCATTAAAAAAAAGTTAATTAGTTGGTTGTTTATATAGTGCACTGCAATCAAATATTTTCTGTTTTTAAAATTTAGCCCCTTCTATATATTTTTTCTGACAAAGTTTCACCAATTCTGAAATTTCACAACTAGGTTCTTATTTTAAGATGCTCTAAAAGTAGAGTATCTCATACAGGATCAGCCAAAACATCATGCTTTTGTCTGGCAATTGTCTAGTAATCTTTTACAATTACCATAAAGTTTTTAAATGCTCTTTAAATGCACTTTGATATATATTGTAAAAGACTTGCTGAATTGAGATTATAGATTGAAATGCATTGTAATCATTACACTTTACGACATTTTATTTGACTGTGGCTCATGCTTCATTTAACTGGTTTGCAGGTAAAATGTACGGACGTGGATCTACCGATGATAAAGGCCCTGTGCTGGCCTGGTTCAACATCATTGAGGCCTATCAGAAGATTGGACAGGTGCTTACACTGTCTTTTTTTTTTTCAAATGATACTGCCTGCTTACTTATTAAGCCTGTAACAGCTGTGCAAAGTCCTCATGTTTTGCAAGCAGTATCATATGACAGTATCAGTGGATAAAGGTGTCAGTTGCTAGAAGTTTGGCATTGCCTGCATTACTTAATCTTGTTAAACCCCAACAAGACAGAATGTAAATTAAATTGCAGTTGCATGTGTGCACCTAGTTTGACTGAAACTGTGATGAACACTGCATATCATTGTGTTAAAAATCAGTTCACATTGCATACAGTCTTTTGCTTATCCATAGATTACCTCAGTTTCTCAATCATTATCACCTGAGGGAACTGTTACTGCTTTCAAAGTTCCTCGTTTACACACGCAAATTAAGAGCAGAACAGTTTAAAGGTTGTTTTGTGATCTTTGATCATTTTAAAGTATTGTGTCAAGCTAATTTAATTAGATCTAATTTAATTAACTGTAAGGGGAATTGTAATGTTATGCACTGTTAAGAGTGTAAATGAATAAGAGTAAAACATATTCTTTTTGTTCCTATTGTTCACGTTTTAGTATAATAAAATGTTTGGTTTGTGAAGAATTATTTTCACACTTTATATTATATCTATAGCTTTATGTTGACTGCAGAAAGCACCATGTCACATTAATGGATTTTTGCACTAAAACCTACATTTACTTTATCACAGGAACTGCCCATCAATATAAAGTTCTGCTTTGAGGGAATGGAGGAGTCTGGATCAGAGGGATTAGACGAGCTGGTTTTCTCTCGCAAAGATACTTTTTTTAAGGATGTGGACTATGTCTGCATTTCTGATAACTACTGGCTGGGAAAGACCAAGCCCTGCATTACCTACGGCCTGAGAGGAATCTGCTACTTCTTTATTGAGGTAGGAGTTAATGGGTTACATTAACATCAAAAGATTCCAAGCCAGTGGTTCTTAGTTAAAGTTCTTGAGGTCGAGTGAATCAGTTCAACATAACTGATGTCATGTGTATATAATACAATTATTCATAAATTAATTATAAAAAAGATAAAATAAACCAAAATATGTGTGTGTGTGTATGAAAATATGTACTACATTACAGTTTTTGGTAGGCACAGTTAATGTCGATAATCACAAAATTGCACATTACTGCCTTTTTACTTGTCTGACATTCCAGTTCATCACTTTTCCTAATCGTACTTAAAGAAAAGCGCAAAGGTATAGATTTGAGTTTTCTCATGGCTGAGAAACATCTTTTACATTTTCAGATGGAATGCTGTGATAAAGATCTTCACTCTGGTGTGTTTGGAGGATCCGTTCATGAGGCCATGACTGACCTCATTGCTCTGATGGGTGAGACTGATACCTACATATTCCTTTGGTGGAAATAGGATCAGTAGGTTGGTCATGAAACTATTCAGGATGACAGGGATTTCCTAGATTGCATTTTGAGATATATTTCTTGTTGACCTGCTAATGTTACCTGTCAGCTTAGAGCAGTTGGCAATAATTTCCTCTTAATTAGCTCACCTCACAATTTAAGGAACCTTACATTTTTTTTATTGTTGTTTGTTAATGTATTATTTTCGCAATGCTGAAAGTGTATTAAGAATGTTATATTTTTAGGCACTTTGGTGGATAACAAGGGGAAAATTATAGTACCAGGGATGTACGACCATGTGGCTAAATTGACTGATGAGGAGAAGAAGCTCTATGAAAAGATTGAGTTTGACATGGAAGAATACGCCAAAGATGTTGGAACAGACAAACTCCTGCATGACACCAAAGTAAATCACCCCTCTCTTTCCACATTTCAGTGTCCGATGATGTAATATTTATGTTTTTGTTCATTTAAATCAGGGTTATCATCATTCACTAAAACTAAAACCTTTAAATATGGTCTTACTTGGGGGGAAAAAAAGAACATTAACTGAAAAAAAGTAAGCTTATTTTATTTGAGCTAGTTGCCAAGGCAGCATTTCTCATTTTCTTTGTTTCTTTTAAATTGAAGTACTAAAATAACTAAAACTAAACAGACCAAAACTATATAGACATTTAAAAACACAACAAAATGACTAAAACTTGAGCTAAAAAAAATAAAATCGAATTCAAATTATTACCAAAAACTATAATATCAATGATGCTAAAATAACACTGATTCAAATTTTATTTATTGGAATATATTTTGAATATGATATGATTGCATGTTTAAAAAATTGCCTCATTTAATCAGGCTGCCTGACCTCTCTGTAAATTCATGTTTTATGTTCAGTGACGTGTATAATAAACCGAATGATATATTGATTTGTCTGTACAGGAGCAAATTCTGATGCATCGTTGGAGATACCCGTCCCTGTCTCTGCACGGGATAGAGGGAGCGTTCTCCGAGGGAGGTGCCAAAACTGTCATTCCCCGCAAGGTCATTGGCAAGTTCTCCATCCGCCTTGTCCCTGACATGGATCCCAAAGTAGTGGAGAAACAGGTTTGAAGTTTTTTTTTTAGTCTTGTTTTATGCTCTACCACTCACATAGAGACATCTGCATTATTTACAGACATGCTTGTGCTTGTGTTGAAATGTTCTGCTTTTCTTACAGGTAATTACTCATCTGGAAAGCAAGTTTGCGGAATTGAAAAGTCCCAACAAACTGAAAGTGTACATGGGACATGGAGCCAAAGCCTGGGTGTCTGACTTTAACCACCCCCACTACATGGCTGGCAGAAAGGCCATGAAGACTGGTAAGACACAATATATGGTATAACTGTAGATACAAGATTGCTGATCTTATTCCAGTCTACGTTTACATAAAATATCTTAAGTTATATTGTATTTATCTATTTTAATTATTTTATTTTAATTTCATATTTCATATTTATGTATGTTGCTTTAATGAGCCCCTATTAATTGATATACTAATGTAATATTTTTACTTAAAAAAAAAAAAATGACAATGACGTCCAATTGCAGCACCTAAAACACACTTTATCTCATATATACATATACATTTTAAACTCATTTTTATATTGATTTAAAAAGACGATATTTACATGCATCATCAACCCATGCGTGATATTTACAACATGTTGGTTGATTTTTTTTTCCTTGATTCTGTTTTGTCAAACCAAAAGTGTAGCTTTTTTTTTTTCTTTCTCCAAACACAATTTATTTGTGGTCTTACGTAATTCTGTATCTTTCGCTGCTGTTAGTGTTTGGCGTGGAGCCTGACCTGACCCGTGAGGGAGGAAGTATCCCGGTGACTCTAACCTTCCAAGAAGCAACCGGCCAGAATGTCATGCTGCTGCCTGTCGGTTCCTCTGACGATGGAGCTCACTCACAGAACGAGAAACTCAACAGGTGAGGTTTACGCATAGCTATGGCAAACATCTTGTTATCGAGATCTGTCTGTGTATGATAGCAACTGTCACCTCTGTAATCATCTGATTGCTCTCATAGGCCAGCTTTATTTATGCAAAACTTATCTGATCTTGGGATGCGTGAAAATGTTTTTTTTCCAATAATTTTCCTTTTTTTCTTTACAGATCCAACTATATTCAGGGCACCAAGATGTTGGGAGCTTACTTCTATGAAGTATCTCAGCTTAGCTAACTGAAACTTCTGATTCAATGTATCAGTATATAGTCATTTTCAGAACATCAGATGTATTTCCACCCAGCTCTTTCTTTTGTCCAGTTCTCTAAAATAAACCATCAAGCAAGTGTTTTGAAAAAACTGGTGAGACAAAATCAGTATACATTGTTGTTTCAGTCTCGTATATCCCTTGTAGCTGCAATATTTGGGTGTCTGCTTGAAATTCTTCACCCTTGTAATAACAGACTTTTCATTTTTGGGTATATTGGGTATATCCTTTAATTTGGTATATATGACAATCTATTATCTGGTGTAATCTGTTTACATATGGCATATGCACACCTACTGAATAACATGCAAATTCAAATTGATACAATTTTAATTATTTTAAAACAAATTTTTTTACTGTCATTCACTGAATGTGGACTATTTTGAGAACATTTTATTAAGTATTCCAAGTGCTCAAGTGTTAATAGTTCATCCTTAAAGGTACACTGTGTAACTTTTTTTTGTTCCAAATTAACATAACTTAAAACATCGTCAATCCTTCTTCCAGAATGTGTTTTCGTCTTACCCTGATTACCGCGCCAGAGCTCGTAATAAAACAAAAATAAACACTGGCTTGGCTTTTCGGAGATGGCGATTACTGAGGGATTTGAAATGTTGTAAAAGCGATGCGGAGGTGGCTTTTTTATTACTCAACAGGCGAGTAAGGTCATTTATTGAACCGATAAACTGCCATGTGTAGCTCTCTTACATTTTTAATGTATTATCTATTATCTATATACACATACATTACATACACACATATATATTTATATATTTATTTATACTTTTTGAATTTGAAGATCAAGGTAAATTGTACTAAATTTGTCTTCCGGGATACATATCTTCTGTATCGGAGTATCTTCTGTTGCTTCCGAAGGGCAGTACTAAATTAATTTTTTATATTTAAGCAAAATAAGAAAAATTTGGACATCTTCATTCTGTTCAAAATGACGCATTATGTATGATACATCTTATTTTGTTAAAATTATAAACATTTTCACAGATTCTGCAAGGGGCTCACAAACTTTCCAGCAGCACTGATATATAATTTAATAATTTAATATATATATATATATATATATATATATATATATATATATATAATGTATGTGTGTGTGTGTTCAAAAGTTGGGGGTGTAAAATTATTTTTTTAATTAATACTTTTATTAAACAATTATGCATTAAATTGATCAAAAGTCACAGTAAAGACATTTATAATGTTACAAAAGATTTGCTGTTAATTTTTCAACATTGATAATAAGAAATGTTTAAAATCAGCATGTTAGAATGATTTATGAAAGATATGACATAAAAAAAAAAATCTTAACCCCAAACTTTTGAATGGCATATACATTTATATATATATATATATATATATATATATATATATATATATATATATATGGAAAACATCACCTCACTTGAGTTTGAGTATATAAATAAGCTCATACACATTAAAGAAAACATATCTACACACTTTTTTAAAGTTGACATCTTTTTCACAATGGTGCATTTAAATTAGCATGCATAGGGTTTGATGCAGTGAACCTGCTTGTTTATGTGTATTCTGATGTCTGATGCTCACAGGTGGACTGACAGCACACTGGTAGTTCTGCCCTCTATGAGCTGTAGGTCACATCTATCCTGTACCTCCTTCTTTATAGCCCCAGGAACGGTGCAACCACAGCCAGGCGAGGTAGATGAATCCAAATGGACAAACTTGTCTGGTGGCGCTATTTTCCCATGACACCCAGTCTCTAAATGTGACCAGACAGCCTATCTCTGCCCTTAAGAATTTTTTTTTTTTTTTTTTTTTTTTTTTTTTTTTTTTAACGTCTCTCCCTCTTTTGCTAGTGTTCAGAACAGTTTCAGTCCATCTGACATTTTTTTTTTGAACAAACCATGTTGAAATGCACATTGGCTTTGTGAGATATCTTGGCCTGTGGCAATGGCTGTCAGTAGAAAGAGTTACAAAGCAGAATAATTTGAATACAAAACTGTTTACCAGGCCTTGCTGTAAGGAGCAGAGCCACATTTCATCAGGTCTGACTAGTTCAAGAATGTCAGACCTCACAGCAAACACAGGTTGTCCTGTCTGTTATTTAAAATTGGCCATGAAATGGAGTTGCTGGTTTCACGTGATAAGAAAAAAGGTTGGAATGGATTGTGGATCAACACAGTCATTGCAAGCTTGTATCAATGCAATATTTGTGTTTACCTGTAGAACTACTGTACTTCTGTATCAGCAAATACAATCTTTTTTGCCATGTTTCAGCAGAGAAAAGTAAGTTAACAGTTGTAACGTGGTCATTGTTTATTAAATTCACTCACCTGGGCCCATTGTAGGCTATGTGGAGGTCCCTAATGGGTCCTTCTAGTCTAAGGGGCCGGTACAATGGAAACTTTTTTTTTAGAAGGCCTTAAAAGCAGCACTAAGATTATTTGGGGGGTTGTTAGACTACAATACATATTTACTTTATGCGAGGAGTATCTTTTTCTCATTTTTGCCACTAGATGGCGACAAATGCTTGTTATTGTCAGATTGCAAACAGGACACGTGATTTCGTTGCATTTTTGAAGCACTTCTTAAACCGTATTCTTTTTTTAATGAAATGGTATGGTAACAGTTCTTCCAAAATAACACGTTTTTAATACTCCAAAACTGCAATGAATGAATATCGAAATTATATCAAAGCAGGCAAGAAGCTTTTCCAAGTAATTTTTAAAATCTTTTGTTTATGCGTCAGTTGTGGTGAATATCAAGATATCACACTTGCATTTTAGTAGGACTGTAACCGTTTATAATAGCTTTTTTTCAATAACTGTAGGGACTGTAGTATTATGGATTAAAGTATGGTTAACAGGAAAATCTTTGGCTTTGAGGTTGTTCCAAACTTTTGAGCGATGATTTCTGCTGACGTCACGGTAACTGCTCCAGGTCAGAGCCGTTAGGTAACGTTAGCCTAACGTTACGCTAGAACACATTGAGGTAAGAAGACATTTTGCTCTGTCTTCACGATATGACATTTAAACATGACAAATATTCTATGAATTTAATTGTAGTCTATTCAGAATTGATATGTGAATGCCTTTTAAATTACAATTCAATTCTTAAATTTTAATTGAGGTTAAAACAAAACTAAAAAGGATGCAGAAACATTGACACTGACTGACTGTGTACGGAAGTCGACTTAAAATGAAGTGAAAATCAAAGAATTAACGTTACATATAACTGTATTTATATATTTATAAATATAGCTAACGTTAGATGGATAACGTTAACGTTAGATATGTTTGAAATGCCACCTATAGAAATGATGATAATTCTGTTAAATATAATAAATGGTTACACATTACTAACTTACATGCACTTAACAGTACATTATGCATGATTACAAGTAGCCTAACTAACGTTAACCCTAAACCAAACCCTAACCGGAACTCAGTATAAGTAACTTATAGTTATGTAACGTTAACGTTAGTTAATACATATTACTCAGTACTTATTTGAGTTAGTACTAGATCACCTTAAAATAAAGTGTTACCTAATAACTTAAGCTCTTTGGACCAGGGTGGCTATAAACACTTCATTTCCCAGAATGCTTTACTATCTCAAATTTCTTTAAAATGCAATTCAGTAATTTTCCTGATATTCTAGATCAGATTTTAGTTCAACTTCCTGTTACGAGTTGAAAGGGAGCCAGTTCCTTAATTGTGAGTTTTGCACAATCTATGCACGTTTATGTATTACATTATTATTCATGTTGGTCATTATGATTACATTGCTCATTTCAAACCCCAAACGTATAGACACACGCTTCACCGTGTTTTTGTCCGTCTAACATGAGATGTGCTGTACTGTACAGAATAGACAGTAAATCAGGACCAGTCTCACCTGCAGCCAGCCTCCATAAAACTGAAGGAGGAAGTTGAGCTCCACTAGTTTTATGAGGTCTGGCTCATTACCAGATTACATTAGCTTGTCTCTCTTACACATTAATTTAAAAAAATCTGAATTTTTAAAAGTTTTCAGCAGTGTTTGCCCTTTTCCTTTCAGGGAAGTCAAACATTTCCAGCTTATAAGGACTTGTCTTGCTGCTGGAGAGATGCCAGGGCATGTGTCTGGGTCGCACCTCCTTTCATGTTGATGTCAGATTGGCACAACACATGGTAGGCACTTAAGTCAATCACCTCACTCTTGAGCTACTTCTTTTCACTGTATAAAATGTTTGTGGACATAACTGTCCAGCATTCACATCTCCTTGATGTCTCTCTCTCATGCGTTGTCAGTTGCAGCGTGCCTCGTTGCGCGACTCATTTCAGATATTATTCAGTTCTCTAAAGCCGTTGATCAGCATACTAAATGATGATTTCTGAACAGCCTAACACTCCCTTAACACTCTAATACAATTAGGCCAAGACAGCTCGCCTGGTTATGTTTAATGGGGATGACATCAGAGGAGATAGCAGAGAATGAATAAGTCATTCTTGGTCTCATTTCAAATGTGAAAGATTCATACCAGTAATTTAGATGACAGTATTAATTTAACATGACACTGCATTAATGGTCGATTTTAGATTCACAGAACTCGTTTAAGTGGAATGGACTTCCTTAATTTGATGAGATGTGATGGCAGCGCGATGCCACGTCTCTCTCCATCTCTCTCTCCCTGCGGCATGGGAAGCACACACACACACACATACACAGATATACGGCACTTTTTAGCTGGTGTCCTCAACACGCATGGTAACCGAGTGAGCGTGTGTGTCTGCATGTGTTTTGGAAACAAGCACTCTGATGGTTGCTGGTTGTTGAGTGAATATTTCTGTTCAGAGGTTAAGGCACTAGAATGTGATGAATTTAGATGGCATCTGTGAATAAAATGCACATCTACATCATCATAATTTGCAATGATCATCCTGATCCTAATTTAAAAAAACAACAAAACAGTGACTCCAGTCTTCTTCAGTCACATGATCCTTCAGAAATCATTCTAATATGCTGATTTGACTATTTTGTGGAAGCCGGTACATTTTTCAGGATTCTCTGAAAACCCCCCCCCAAAAAAACAGCATTTATTTGAAATATATGTTTTGTCACAATATAAATAAATGTATTTACTGCCAATCAATTTACTGATTAATTTAATGCGTTCTTGCTGAATAAAAGTATTTCTTTAAAAACCTGCTTACTTTTGCACGGTAATGTGTGTTTGGTAAAAATGTTTTTTTTTTTAATGAATTGGTATCCACTGTGAAGTTTGCAAATGATATATAGAGTAAATAACATTGTTTGAACATTTTATAATACATTTTGACATTCTCGACATTGCTAAAATTATTAAAACGTAAATAGATCACAAATTTGGTATCAGTTCAATGAGGTCCAAATGTCTGAGGCCACTAGTGAAAATGCTTTTATTGTGCATTCTTTTTTAAATACAAAAAAATGTATATATACACACACACAAACACACACACACACACACACACACACACATATATATATATATATATATATATATATATATACCATTTTTATTTGAAATTTCCCATGCTATCCAGCATGATTTTTTGTTGAATTGAAATTGAATTTTTTTTATTTATGCTTCCATTGACTTATTGTGTGTTTAAACAGTTTCAAAATACCGGAACTTTACTTCTTTCCTAAGAATTTTCCCCCCAATGTGTTCTCAGACTTTTGGATGTCTCTATGTAATGTACATGGACAGTTGCTTTTGCAAAATCCCACAGCGCCCTCCCTGCTTTCTGCAACATTCATTCTTTTATTTTTTAACTCGCTCCTTTGTACGTGACTGATGATTTTCCGGGATCCTCGTCTCCTGGTTGGTTGCGGAAGCCACAGGTTGATGAAAAAGTTAGGCGTATTATTGTCTGAGCTGCCGAGTCCCCAATGCGGCCGTGTGTCTCAAAGGCTTCTTAATGACTGGACTCTCCTGCACTCTGCCTCTCTGATGGATGGCAAGCAGGGACGGCCTCTCTTTCATCCCGACAGCCTGACTCGTCTGATTTATTAATGACAATAATTAGGAGTAAACCTCTCTGCAACCAAACCCAGAGTGATTAGCACAGTAACGATGGCGGGGAGGGGTTGTGGATATGGCGATCTGATTAATGTCGGCCATTTTGACCTTTCTGAGCAGGGCTTCTCTGCAGTCTGGGGAGAGATGAGGAGAGAGAGGGCGGCTATCTGTGGTGTCCACTCACAATTAGGTGCTGAATGAATTAGAATGCAAAATGTACCACTCAGGTCATTAGCTGTGCTGTTCACGACATGCTTATTCTATTGGAACGAATCCGTTGGTGAGCTTCTGTGTTATTTATATATGACAAAATGGCACTGGTCACTTTATCCGAGACTTGTTTTGCAGATTTGCAGAGCTGTGTGGACTATAATTAGATTCAATCTTCCTTTTCTCTTAATGATCTGTATAAATCTCATCTCACCTGCATCTTGTTCTCAGAATCAGCCCAAAGCTGCAAACGCCGCTGAATATTCTCCACAATTATCCTTTAGCCATTTCCTCGCACACGTCGTGGTAGCAGACCCTTCTATTTACCTGTTTGAAAACACAAATCATCTCTGGAGATAGACACGGACTCGCTGATAAAACGCAGACTCTGTGTGACATTTGATTAACGAATGTAAATGAAGGTCAAGAGTCATTTTGTGTGGCCATCTTTCCTTTGCCGGGCTGTGACAATGAAATCTTTGCAGACACCGGCTCCAGTAATGGCCACATTTAAACCGCAGTCGTTTAAGAGCTTGTACCCAGTACAGCTGCATGTAATGGAGTTGGTCGGAAAGGTCAGAGTCTTTATCTGGGTCAGATTGGAGTCAGTGAAGTCGGCAGCCAATGAATCGGAGACAGGGGAGATCAAAGTAAAAGCCATGTCAAGTAGTGCCGGTGAGCGATCGCGGAGCTGCACTTCGACGACCCGCTTTGGGATCGGTTTCAGCTTTCGGTTCACTGCGGTTATGAGGTGGGCGACTGATTTCGGATCTGTGATTTGTCAGAGCACGGATGATGTTGTATGTGTATGTTTAGCCTTAGCTTTGACCAGAAGCATGACTTACTTTCTTCTGTAAAGCACAAAAAGATTGTATTTGAAAAATGTCTCAGTGTCCATACAATGAGGGTCCAGTGTTGTTTTGGACCCCATTGACTTTTATTGAATGGACATAAAGATACTGTGAGACAGTTTTCAAAATATGTTTTTATGTTGTGCGGAAAACACAAAAGTTAAAGACAAAGTTACCATTAAAAAACGTATAATTGTCTTGGCATTATATAAGAAGGTATAAAAGCAAGAGGTATTTATTTCAGTGAAAGAGAACACAAAAGCACTTTCCAAACAAAACATTTAATAATTTCTCTGGTTGTTTTTGTGGAACATGTCCATAGTAAATGTGATGGACACTTGTTGAGAAGTAAATGTGATGGACTAGATGGAATGAAATGAACACATTTTAAGTGTCCAAAAGTTTTGTGCCCACTGAATGACACGGTCAAGTGGCTGAAACACTTTTCATTAGTACTTTCTCTCAGTTTCGACAGGAAGTGAAGTTGAAATCAAGGCCGATCTTCCTGTCAATGAGTTTGAAAAACGTTCTCTCCATGTAGGTCATGTAATGAAACTTCTCGTCCCTCGCAGCTCTTTGCTGCCCAAGTCTAATTTGTCCTCATTAAAAGTCCCCCTGCCTCGTGTTATTATTTTCCTGCCCCATCTTCTAAAACACAAGGAACTGATTGAACACGGGGTAAAGTCGGTCATCATGACATGACCTGCAGAAACAGCAGAAAGAGTGCGACGGCTGACCCCGGCAAACTGCCTGCCTGCACATATTGCACAATCCTTCATATTTAATGGGGAAACACGAGCCTGTGATTTTGTCTGCATTCTCTCTAGTGTCTGCTGCTCGGGGTGGAGTGAAGCCACTTAATGAGAATCCCCTGTTCTCCTCCATCATTTTTAAACAGGCAGTGCACTCAGCAGCCTTGCCTTCCCTCTAAGGACCCCCCCCCCCCCCCAAC
Source organism: Squalius cephalus (assembly GCF_949319135.1). Taxonomy (NCBI): domain Eukaryota; kingdom Metazoa; phylum Chordata; class Actinopteri; order Cypriniformes; family Leuciscidae; genus Squalius; species Squalius cephalus. The sequence continues at coordinate 31,034,275 of NC_137129.1, forward strand.
CAAACATGCTGTGCTCGTTTTTGTAAGCGTTAAATTATGTATCAGCTCCTTAAATGCTGTGAAACATTGGTTTAATATGGAGTAAACTTGTTTTCCATAATTCCACACTCAAATTAGGGCAGGATACTTAACTTTGTTGGAGGCCGTCGATTTGCTTATTTTTGTCTTTTAGAAACATTTACATCAGACTGCAACGTAGGGAAGCGCAATTATTGCATACTTTTTTTCGTACGTTATCCTTTATCATTTATATGGTAATAAAGTCTTACGGAGTTCATAAGAGGATGGATGGGGAAACAGAGTCTGTTGCTTGATCTTCCACTTGGCGTTTCCTCATTTAGATTAAACTCCGACATCAGTAACGCTTTACCCCCAACAATAATGTCCCTCCGTTAGCGTCTGAGGCCTGTCCCTGACAGCAAACCGACATCTTGACTCGCCTCATCCCGCCGCAGCCAGCTCTTAACACAACTGCTATTGTTAAACGTCCTCCGCAGCTGTAATATCTTCTAATCCTCAAATAGAGTGGAGTTAAAACTACAAGCTCCAAACTATTTTTACTTGCCTCACTAGTTGTGGCAGATGAGAAGGGATCTCTGTGTAGATGATTATATTGTCATCCCCTGATCTTTACTGCTGGAGTAATTGTAAATCATTGCTTCATGGCACGTCAGAGGTTGTCGGTAGCAGGCAATTAAATGGCACAATATAATAGAGCAAATTATTGCCTGTCAGATTTTGAACAACACAGTTGGTATTTGAATTACACTTAATCATTACATGCATTAGAAAGCTCATTGGAATCCTGCTTAGGACTGAACATGAGCCATTGCATTATTTAAACCTCTAATTGTGAAAGCCATTTATTTGTGGTTACTGTACAACAAAAAGAGTCTCACCAAAGCGGGTCGGCTTTAAAAGCTCGATATATTCAAATCAACGTCTTTAGACGCATGAACTAAATTGGCCAAAATGGGCAATTTCGCCGGGGTGGAGAAACATTTAGCCATGCAAAGTGTTTTGTAATTTCAGACTGCGAGGATGAATATTAAATATTTACTTTTAGCCAAGCCCAAGCCAGGTCCCCTTTTTGCATAATTCATTAGGCAAAACAGATGAGGTTATAATTTGTCTAGACGCCACGTATCTGTTTCTCAGGGCTTTCTCAGCCCTCCCCGCTCACACCCTGGACCCGACAAATCGATTCTTCAGTTGGGAAGCAGCCGGTGACAAAACGTCCAAAATTGCGTAACTTAAATGATTTAAATTACACCGAAGTTTGCGATGACTTTTAAAAAGGAAATACTTGATCATTCGCAACCTGAGCACAGATAATCCATATATGATGCCTAAACTAATAATCAGTTTTAGTTTAGGTTTCCTGACGACGCTGATTATTAGTAGCTCATTATTCATATTCTTTCACAACATAGGAGGAAGTTACTTCACACAATCTGCCACAAGGGCCAGAACAGACACCCTATATTAACAAGACTTAAATACTGTTGTCATGGCCATGCCGCCAGCTCATAGATTGTAATTATTGGTTAGCACTATTCTGTGATGCGTATGGGTTGAATAACAATATTAAGAAGCGCCGTGATTTTGTAAAATATATCAATTTTAGAGGTCGGTGTCTGTGTAAATATGCCACAGGGTTTCTGATATGTTTCTATTATGATTTTTCAAGTTGCCACAGTCATTAAAAGTTCATTTGTTGCTTTGTCGCAGAGGTCTTCAATCGCCCCAGCGTGGCGTACTGAGATCTTTTTCGGAGCCCTTCCTGCTGTTGTCAAGCCATCTCGGCCCTGTCTGTCATATCATATCAGCGCGCCACTCCCACCCCATTTAAAGTACCGCTTTGGCTCATGTTAATCCAGAAGTCAGTTCCTCCAGAAACATCTGTTTCTTTTCAGAGGGAGGAGAGACAAATAGGCCCATTGTCACCACTGTATCTGTACTCATATCGAGTCCTTTGGCTTTTCGGACAGGTTGGAATTATCGAGGGAGGGTGAAAGGCAAATAGCCCTATAGCTCAATCACCATTGTTTGGAATCAGTCAGTGGTAATATTAGTGTTGCCCAGAACACAATTACTCAATAGCGGCGTCTTTAACGTCGTCTTGAATTTATCCTCTTGACAGATCCGGAGACTGATAATTTAATGCAAGTTATGATTAAAATCCCCTTACTGTCAAGCCCTTTGGAACAAATAACAAATACCTCTGTTTGGAAAAATGACAGTTTTAAAAATAAATGAAATTACACGTTAGAGCCGGCGCGGGGAGGGGCGCGCGGGAATTTATTGAGATGTTGCGCAGGAGATTTAGGATTCAGGCTCGGGAGGGGGGCGGGAGAAGTTAATGACTGATTAACAACAGCAATTAAAAGATGAGGAAAAGGTATATAATTAAAATGGAAGTTCTTGCTTGTCAAGTGCACGCGTGTCATCCATTGTGAGGCTTGTTGAAAAGCCGGAGGAAAAAGAAACCGGCACTTAATTCCAGGCTTTGGCATCAAGGAAGGGCGTTGATCGCGTGCCCGCAGACGCTTTTCTGAAGGCTGTAACTCAGCTGAAAGTGAGGCCGTGTCATTAGAAGTTCAAAGCCGTGCATCTTGTGTTGACAGTCATCGGCAGCGAATATTTGGCAGTCGGGAGTAATTTCACTTAATTAATGGGATGCATATTTGATGGGGGGAATGAAATATTCAAGCTCAGCAAAGTGGAAAAAAGGAAAGATTTAGTGCAGAGTAAAAAGGTAGAGGGATGTAATTTGTGCATTCACTTCAGAGGCTACCGGGGAATAGAGATAGAAAGATGCAAGGAGGTGAGGAGGAAATATGTGAGGGATTTCACAAGATAAACAGTGTAAAAGATAAAACGCAGAAGAAATGGGTATGGCAGAGGAGAATGGAAAAAGAAAAATGGAAAGAGTGGGTATCGCTGTGAATATGAACTCAGAAACATGCAGATTTTATAACACTGCTCTTCTTCTGGTAACCGTGCAAGACTTTGATTTGATTACAAACAATAAGAACATGGCATGTTAGCAGCTGAAGCTGACATATCCCTGTTATTTTAGTCATTTATACACATACTTGACTTCTAATACATGACGATATCTCTCATTGCATTTACAAAAGTAGCAGGCGCACCACCACAATGGAAGAAATAGACTTAATTTAAAAAATATACATTTATAAATATACTTTCAGCTTTATGCATTTATTTCTATGGACTTTTGTTAAACACACACATCGAATATGTAACCAGAAATTCTGCCTCTTTTGTGTGTTGTTTTTGTTCCAGGACATATTCCACATATAGTCCTAGAAGGAAAAGTTCTATATAGAACCTTAAAGGCTTCTGTCATGTGCTTCATATTTTTAGGTTTTCATATCATGGGATCATTTTATGGATTTAGTTGTAATACATTTTGTTATTTCAATTTTTATTAAATTGTGTGAATTTAACGGCTCTGTGCATTTGTGCAGACATTTATTCAAGGCATAAAGAACCTTCTATATAGAACACCACTGAACAATTTTCAAAGTGTATTTATTAAATAACATTTTTAAATGATTAAATACATTATTATTATTGCTACTAATACTAATGTTTTTAATAATGTGTTTACATTTATTTTTATGTAGCCTATATTTTCAATTATCAATCAACTTGTTAATACAATGACTGATTTAACTATACTACATATTTTCTATTCCTCATTAGGCCACCCAGTACTGAAAAGAAATTCTAAAGTCTTTTATTCATACATTTTTTTTAAAGAAACATTTAATTGCCACAATCCTCTGTGTGTTCGGTTTCAAATGCTGCCCGCCACATTTAGAGGAACAGCGAAGAAGGCTTTAGAGGGAAATGGAGAGCTCCCTACTAATGACTTGAGGGCTTTCTGCTTATTGTGTGTTCAAAAGCCAATGAGCTAATGTGTAGCACTCAGCCAGTAGAGTTCCACTGCTCTCTCAACCCAAGAGACTCCGCGGGCCGGGATAATTGGCCAAGGCTTGTCTTCCCTTTTTTTAATTGAGACTCGTTATTTACATGAATTTAAGTTCTTTGCTCGAAACATTAAGGCGAAGAACATCTTTCAAGAATGCAGCTAATTGAAGTTTTCCCCCTTTCTTTCTGTGTGTCAGGGCAGAACAAGAAACTGAAATAAATGATAAGGCAAGGAGATGAAATTGTCCCCTTTAAAATTTGCAATTATTTCCCAATTAAGGCCGGCTTGGATAGAGATGTTGCTGCTGTGGGGTTGTTTGGATGCTTTTGGGCAGTAGATGGCGTTAGCTTTCTTTTCCATGCAAAAGGAAGAGCTGGATCTTTGAATGGATTTAACAGTGTATGGCGTCATCGTCAAAGTACACTAATTTGATTTGAATGTCAGAGCAAGAATCTCTCCTGGACGGTTCAGAAAAAATTAAAAAAGGATGTTTGACCAACTTCATTTATTTTTTTTTCCTCATTGAGCATATTAATTGAAGTGTTTATGGTGCAGAGCTCGGGAGAAATCATTTACACACACTATAGAGTCACACAGGGGTGTTTTCGCGTTGGATCCTTTGGGCCACACGGAGGCTAGACGATGGTGAGGTCCCTGGGGGGGGCCCGTGGCACTATGTCCAGGGAGCTTGTACGTTAAAGTGAGAGAAAAAAAAAAAAGAAAGAAAGAAAGGCAGTGGAGAATGGGGTGTCGGGAGGGCAATTACGGCAAGGACAAAGCACATGTAATAGGAACTCCCCTTATAGAGCACCTTAATTAAAAGAAGACTTACACTGCGAGAGCAGCACCGCTGCAATTAACAAGCACTGATGATAATGAGGGTGTAAGATCTGTGAGGTGTGTCTGTGTGTGATGTGTGAAGTTTGAATCTTGGCCACTTTTTGCCAGGTGTTCTTTTTCTTTCGTAAATACTGTTCAGGTGATCTTGGAATAGACTGACATTTGGTCGCTATCTGGCGTTGTAACATCTGTTTTTCTGCAGTGCACTTGTGTTCATATTTGTGTGTTTGTTGTGGAAAGCACTGTGAAAGGGTGTGGAAACAGGTCAAAGAATGGAGACACAAGCTGTTGTTTATTACAGATTCTAAAATAGTTAAAATAGAAATAAATAGTAAAATGAACTGGATGAGATTATGGATTGAAACAGTGATTTTTGTGTATTATAAAAAGGAACGAAAGAGTTAAAATAGCTTTAAATACGTTTTAATCTCGTAAATCATATCACTTTTTTTTTTTACATTTCCATACTTCGTAAATAAAATGTTGTTTTTTTGAGCTTGTTAAATAATTGTGAAAATTAATTTTGATCGATCTCAATTTCTAGATTTTTTTAATACTATATCTGTTTTTCATTATCAAAGATCTGCTATTATTTTACCCCGAGGAGGCATTTGATAGCATCCCACAACACACACACACACACACACACACACACACACACACACACACACACACACACACACACACAGACATAGACATAGACAGATCTGATAAGAAACACACAAGGGCCTATTCAAATCATTATGTATTGGGGAAGAATAGAAGCAAGTAAACATCAGGTCTGATAACTCTACAGATGGCAGGGGCAGCGAATAAACTGCGCTGGAAAACATACTTAAAATTGGATTGTTTTTAAAAATGAGAGAAAAAAAATTCTGGCACTATTGTTGTCAAATTAGTAAAAAAAAAAAATCTCTTCTGTTTTTACATTTTATAATATAGACTTTATTAATAGTCTCTATTAGCACTAGTATATTAATGCTATGTTTTTAAGCAATACATCATTATTTGTTAATATTCTTGTCAGTTTTGTTCAGTCTGATTATTCCCTTTTATTAGACAAAATATTCAAAAATATTCTGTTTTGATTGGGGTGTGAGTTTTAATGAAATGTAAAATCTGTGGTGTGAATTGGCCACAGTGACATTATAAGGACTATGACTGATTTTGCCCCACCCACTGTGCGGATCTATTAAAATGAATTAGTGTAATGAGCGAACACCTAGCCAATGAATGACATTTTGTGTAGATAACATTAATTATGCATACGTTTCTGAAATTAGCATACATCTAATTGCATTTTATTACATGTATCAGATACATTAAATTGCCAAATATTGTTTAATATTACAACCAGGGAATTGCGAAATGTGAAACACAAGTGATTGAAAACTTTGATGAAGAGTAAATATCGCATGATTTATTCTTTTGTTCTGTAGCTGTACCAAAATTTGTGCGTGGTAAAATAATCAAATGAATTAGCTTCTTGTATGGTTAATGACAAAATGACACGGTGATCTCTTCAGAGAGTCTATTCAATATGGCACATTTCTCCGTCGCTTGATGCAGCCAACTGGCCGAATGCTAGTCAATGTCATTGTGGGTGTGTGTGCGTGTGTACGTGTCCGTGTGTTTTCGAACGTCTCCTCCCGTTGGGGAACCTATAAATAGTGACACCTTGTATAAAGGGATGTGGCAGAGAAAGTTTCCCCGTTGGAGAGGAGAGGGCCAGGTTCTGCCTCTCTCTCAAAGCGTGATTGAATTTGTCGTGAAGGAGTGTCACACTTAATCACATGCTTATGTACAAAGGTTAGCAGGCTTTCTATCTCCGCTTCTCTCTCCATCTCTCCCTACGTTCTTTCATCTCAAAGCTTTATTGCTATAAATTATTTCCGTTTTTGACCTTAATTTTTCGTGATTAGGAGCTTGTGGCCGCAGAGCAATTACAGCCATCTCGCCTTTTCTATCTGCTGTCTTTCCTCTGGATGGAGTTGAGGCGGGCGACGGGAATGGCTGTTTTTCAGGGATTCATATTTCTGATAACTTCTCCCTCTTTGCTTCAGTTCTCCCTTCTCCGTCATCAGCCAGCCAAAGTGATGATGCTTTGAGGACATAATTAAACATATCGTTCAAAACATATACTCTGTGCATCCTTGAATTATCACCGTCATTAAAATCGTACAAATATGGAAATATGATTGCCAGCGGCGGATAAATCAATGATCAGCCAGGCTTCCAAATCCAATAAATATGCGGAGTTAAATACTTAAATATGCAAATTGCATGCGCACGATTTGCATATGGTAGTATTTAAGGGGAATGTCTGGGGCTGTAAGAAATGGCCGAGTTATAGTGAACGAGAACTGAAGAGAGGGAAAGGGAGAAGGATTGTGCGGACACTATTTATTTATTTATTTATTTATTTTTTAAATCAAACTTGGTCAGCCTGATGTGATTTTTAAGATTCTAAGAAGAATGTTATCAGCATCGATATGCTTTTGTATGGAAGAGCTTGTGCTTCAGGATCTCTGAAAAATGCCTTGGAGAAATGTGAATAATTAAAGCATAATTATTCCTCCTCATTCATCTCTTAATCCAGAGACAGATTTAGGGGAAGGAATTTATAATTGTTCCTTTTATTTTTCATCTGGTGTCCTGTGTTGTCACGGTAGAATAAAGCAAGGTCACATTGAACCACACGACCGACCTTACAATGTTTCATAAAACAATCCATTATTGGCAAAAGAAAAAAATATATAAATAACAATACTAATAAAAAACAACCTGTGATATAGAGATGATCTAAAACCGTGTCTGTTATTACATCTTTAATCTTCATATTTATTGTTGGAGAATAGAGTGAAGTTGCAATATACACAACAGCAGAGGGTGCAGTTTTTATCTGGATTCTGTCACAAATCTGGACTCGAGGGGACGGCCGGCTGTGATTCTGCAGGGATAGTTTTCTTAATGCAATCTTTCAGTTTTGTACATTTTCCATTTTTCCATGTCATCACACCACATAAAACGTATTTAATTTTGTCGATTAATAAATCCTCTCAAGAGCAAATGCTCATTGATTGATGTGTGATATGAGAATTTACATTAGTTAATTTGATTTTCATTTTCCAAACACACGCTAGGCTCAAAGCATAAATAATATGTGTGATTTAACAAGCAGGGAAATGTATTAAAATCTCTCGACAGATGAATTTGGAAATTCATCCGACAGTCCCAGACGAGTGATTTGGCCAGCGGTGACGCGCTTGAAGCCAGCACACGAGAGACGTCCAAATGTAAAAGGCCCACCCAAACAAAATGTAACTCCTAAATGCTGAGGAGCCAGAGAGCAGGAATCAATGGCAGTGGTGGTGTGGATATGTTCAGGGGCAAGTTGACATGGTCGGGTTAAACAGAGACGAGATCCTCATCAGGAAAATCAATGTTGTTGTAGGATGTGACCCACACGGTCCTGGAGTGAGCGAGTCACATTACTCTACCTTGCTCCGAGTGTGTGTGTGTGTGGCGCCCGCAATATTGACCAAGCCGAGAAGAGAATGACACTATCACTGTGCATACTGATCACAATTGGTGTTTCACAGAGACCAATGAATCTTGTTAAAGTACTTCTCTGTTTATCACTGGAGTTGTAATTATTAAAAGTGCTTTGTGCATTAGTCTCATTTTGACTATTTTTTCCTTGACAATATTACAAGCAAACCTTATTAATTCAGAATTAATAAAACAAATTAAATCCGTCCGGCACAACAAAATATCACCAACTTCAGATCCCTTGTTGTGTGTGTTTGTGAGTGTGTATATACATATACATATATATATATATATATATATATATATATATATATATATATATATATATATATATATATATATATTACACAAAAATATTCTATATTTATATTAACATTCAAAAGTTTGGGGTTGGTACGATTTTTAAAAATGCTTTTTTGCGTTTATTTGCATGTATTTGATTTGAATGCATTTATTCGATTGAAGATACAGTAAAACAATAATATTGGAAAATATTTAAATAGAGGACACTTGTTATTATTTCATTTAAAAAAAGTTCATATTTATAGCACTGTTTCCCTCACCTAAATCATGTTAGCAAGAAACGTCTTTCTACTGAATTGTCTTCATGGGCTGTACTGTATGCATAAACAACATACTATTTAACATGTCCATTCTAGTCCGACTCATGAACAAATGACTTTTTTTATGAGCTGGTTCTTTTCAGCAAATGAAAAACATACAGCACAACCACTGAGGTCTGATTCCCTAACAAATGACTTGTATGAGCCGGTTCTTTTAACAAATCATTCAAAAAGACAAGTTAATGGTTTGAATCAGTCTTAAGAATACTTTTCTGAATCCACCACACAGTTATAGACTGACTCACCAATCAGGAATATTTTTTTTCCAGTGAAAATATATATATAGGCACATATATAGTAAAAGAGAAGGGGTGTTAATTGTAATTTTATAACATATCTTATTGGTTGTCTTTTAGCCAAAGTGTGTGTTTGTGTGTATGAGTGAAGAAGCAGCTTATGTGTGAAAGTGGATCTGGTATATTTCTCTATACCTGTCATTGCTCTTCCTCCTCAAATTTCAAAATGTTCACAATGATATAATGAAATGTAATGATAATTGTATATCTGTGCAGTGTTACGCCACGGTACCACGCAAGTTGAAGGGAAAGAGTGTGAGAAACATGGACTCTGGAAGATGTTTTCCCCTGGTTTTTACAGCCCTTGGCCCTCTTTCACATCCCCTGCACTCATATATTCCTTTTTCCTCGGCTTGAAAACGTCAAGGATGAAAGAGAGTGTGACATCACTGTTTTGATAATTGGCGTCTAATATTTCTGGGCGAACAGGCTGACAGCTATTGGTGGACGACCTCTTAAAAGTGAGGGAAATTATGTGCCAATGTTACACTGGCATCTGATTCTGATTTGGTTTTTGATCCCCATACCTATTTTGCGTGCTTAGGTTGTAAACAGTTAGGCTACGAAGTATAAATAAAAGTTAATGAATATTAATAAGAGGCCAGAAAAACAAGACGGCCGCGTTTTTAAAAGTTCATGTTGTTCTTATCGTACATCAACATTCGCATATATTACATTAACAGACCAAAATGAAATCAAATACAGCAGCAGTACACTTTTTGTCACCAATCTAACTTGTACATTCTTGTTACTTGTGGATTTTTTTTTTCTCGGGAAACAGTATATAAATCAGTATGCCACTTACCTGAGGACAAGGAGAACATAAAACGGAATATTTGCATTCAGAAGTGTAACTTTCCCCAAATAATTTCAATGGGGATAATTTGAATTTATGGAGAAACACTCAGCACTGAATTTCAAAGTTGCTCATAATGAAATCATCCAGCGGTAGAGACGGTGGGAGCCGCTCCTGCACACAGTAGGTGGGGGGTAGTTATAGAGGTGCAGGTGGGGGATGGAGGTACTCATAGTGCCCTGTGGAGGCATTAGTGTGGACGGGTCATTACATCAGGGATGGGAGAGGAGAACACACACCACTGAGCAGCCCATGTCATTTACTGAGGCCATCAGGGCCCATAGCACACTATAACATTCACTGCTTCATTTCCCTCAAGCTATCGCTCTTTTTTTTTTCTTTTTAAATGAAGGGATGTAGATGTTCAGAGAGAGAGAGAGAGTCTGCAAGTCGCACAGGGAACATTTTCAGTTTAGTTTGATCTTTTTTGGAAAATACGTAATTCAGTTTGTTTACGTCCAGCGCAAATATATTCCCCATATAATTGTGTAGACGGCATGAACTAATGGTTTTGTTCAAGAAAAACTGGGTTTGTTTTGTTTTGTATTAGACTGCGAGTGCAGTTCCTCAAAAAGTTTTTGAAGAAATGATTCACATTCCATTACGTCGCTAGTTGGTTTCCTTTACCTTTTTTTTTTTCTATTTAAATCTATTTCTGAGAGTATGTCTAAAAAAGTACAAATACGCAACTTCAAGACAGTCGACGGTGACCCTTTTTGTCAAAGAAATAGAGGACGGCCATCACATCCATGAATATTTGAGCATCCAAATATAAAAACCCTCAGCTACGCACGTCCCCTTAATCAAGTACTTATTTTAATTCATTTCCTCGCAGGGTTTTATTAGTATGCTAGCTGTTGGCTAAATGATTATGACAAGGCTGCGTTTTCACCAGTTTCTGCCAGGATAAAAATACACAGGAAAGCCCAGCAACCCAGCTTAAAAACCTGTCTCCGGTATTCCTACAGGGAGATGACCTTGGTCATTAAGGACATTCACAGTTTTGTTTAGAAATGAAATGACAGAAAACAGAAAAATATGAAGTGCCTCCTTGAGAGGAATCGTTTGTTGTTGGCTAAATTATGCAGCACATCATTATTTGGTGGCATTACTATTATGAGCTGTTTATGTCTCTGACCTTAATTTTCGCACTGCTTTGGTGTAATGTAAGCAATTCTCTCTCTCTCTCGCTCTGGCCTAGACTGCAAAAGCAGCCTCTTTTGCATTAAAGTATGATGGTTTGATTGTTTTAAAGTATAATACAGTTACAACAACAATCCTAAATCAATCAACTCCCCACAATAACCAGTGCAGGACGAATGTGCGGCACTGTAAAGTTTATAAAAATGTAAAACAACATTTCCCAGTATATGATATGTATTTTCATGCGGTAAATATAGCTGCTGCCGATGGGTACGGCCCCGCTCAACCCTTTATATCTCTTCACTCAGGTTCTGAATGGCTCCGGGACCGGTGAGCCTGCAGAGATGCAGCCAAGCGCATGGCCGGCTGAATTTGTTTGACTCAGGTAATTGAAAGTGTTTTAAACTATTATAGCAACTTGAGGGCTTGTTTAAGTGTCGAGCTGTCCATCAAATGTACACGGGTGGAAAGCATTGGCCTGTCACCCTGTCAGTCACGGGAAACGAGAAGTGTCGGCCTAATGGATTTCTTCAGGCGGACGTCGGCGCGGCGGCAGAAGTAAAATCAATGTGTTGTCATGTGTGAGAGCGGAGCATCAAACAGGCAGGTGAATTGGAACTGTAGTTTAGTTGTAACGTCTACATTTGCGAGGAGGCGGCCGGAGACAGACAGATGCTGAGAGACCGTGGAGGGCCTCTTGTTATGATTGCCAGTGTGAGAGGGGTGCCTGACCTGTTTTTCTGGGTTTTTTTGCTCTGCGTCCTGTGGCTCTTTCCCCCGCTGTTTGATGGTGCGGGCCGACTACCGTGTGTGTTTATGTCATCACACTACATGCCTCAAGTGAGAACGTAAGTGAGTGTGTTTACAGACAGAACACAGAGAACTGAGCGACGCTGCGGTGCTGCTGATTAATTGTAGGGATGATCTCAACTCACAGATCCAAATCTGGTTTGTCTGTTGTGTTTACTTTATAACAGCAGTAGTATGGCCATATTCAAGAGCTGTAGTGCCTCTATAGTAAAGTCGTAGTCATTGAATTCGGGACATTACAAATATTACACACTACATTTATACCTGGATCGCTGCTCACTGTCCACTGACTTTTTGACAGGGGCTTTCAAGCTTTTTGATACTTACTGTATGTCCCTCAAATATGACGATGGCCTTGTGAAGGCCCCTCTTCTTGAAATATAAAGTCAGCATATATTTTAAGACATGTGATATTATGAAGGCATGTTGTTTATTAAGTTTGAGGTCAGTAAGATATATATATATTATTAGTAGTATATATATATTATTAGCATGAATTAATAATAACAATAAACAATATCATATTTATAAATTAACCTAGATTAATAAATGCTGTAAAAAATATTGTTCGATAATCCTAATGTGGTTAGCCCCCGTTTAGCTGCTTTTCATCTAACCGAATGAGCAAATGTTACTTTAGCTAATCAATATTCATGATTTTTTCTTCACACCGAACTGTTTGAAACAGTGTTTTGCTAATTATTTTATAACTGTTATGTTTAAACTTTCTATTCATCAAAGGATCATAAAATATATATATCATGGTTTCTATAAAATTAGGCAGCACAACTGTTTTCAACATTGATAATAAGAGGACATGTTTCTTGAGCACCAAATCAACACATTAGAGGGATTTCTGAAGGATCATGTGACACGTGATTTATTATGACTTTATCTATATATATATATATATATATATATATATATTAGGGCTGTCAAACGATTAATCGCGATTAATCGCATCCAAAATAAAAGTTTGTGTTTACATAATACATGTGTGTGTATGGAGTATAATTATTTTCTATATATAAATACACACACATGCATATATATTTAAGAAAAATGTGTTATTTATATATAAAATAGTTATATATAATATAAATTATATATAATATAAATATATATACACAGTATATACATGCAAATATTTCTTAAATATATACATGCATGTACAGTACCAGTCAAAAGTTTGGAAACACTACTATTTTTAATGTTTTTGAAAGAAGTCTCTTATGCTCATCAAGCCTGCAGTTAAAAAAACCAAAAAAAACCCAAAAAAAAAACAGTAATATTATGAAATATTATTACAATTTAAAATAATGGTTCTCTTTTTTAATATACTTTAAAATGTAATTTATTTTTGTGATGCAAAGCTGAATTTTCATCAGCAAGTACTCCAGTCTTTGGTGTCTTATGATCCTTCAGAAATCATTCTAATATGCTGATTTATGATCAATGTTGGAAACAGTTGTGCTGCTTAATATTTTTTTATAACCTGAGATACTTTTTTCAGGATTATTTGATGAATAAAAAGTTAAAAAGAACTGTATTTATTTAGAATAGAAATCTTTTGTAACAATATACACTACCGTTCAAAAGTTTGGGAACAATAACTATTTTTTTTTTAAGAAATTAGTACTTTAATTCAACAAGGATGCGTTAAATTGATAAAAGGTGATGGTAACGATTTATATTGTTAGAAATGTTTTTATTTTGAATAAATGCTGTTTTTATGAATAAATGCTGTTAATGTTTTACTCATCAATGAATCCTGAAAAAAGTATTCCAAAAAAATATATTAAACAGCACAACTGTTTCCATCATTGATAATAACTGAGTATCAAATCATCATATTAGAATGATTTCTGAAGGATCATAAGACACCAAAGACTGGAGTACTTGCTGATGAAAATTCAGCTTTGCATCACAAAAATAAATTACATTTTAAAATATATTAAAAAAGAGAACCATTATTTTAAATTGTAATAATATTTCATAATATTACTGTTTGATTTGTTTGTTTTTGTTTTTAACTGCAGGCTTGATGAGCATAAGAGACTTCTTTCAAAAGCATTCAAAATAGTAGTGTTTCCAAACTTTTGACTGGTACTGTATGTGTATTTATATATAGAAAATAATTATACACCGTACACACACATGTATTATGTAAAAACAAACTTTTATTTTGGATGCGATTAATTGCGATTAATCGTTTGACAGCCCTAATATATATATATATATATATATATATATATAATTTTTTTAATATTTTTTTTTACCTCTGGCACCCTCTTACTGACTCCAACCCTTGATATTGCACACAGGTGCAATTTTTTTATAATCAGTTCTGGAAATAAATGTATGTTTACAAGGTACTGATTAGACATAATGAGCACTTTGTTTTTCTGTCTAAATGAGGAATTGTTGGTCAAAAATGTGTCTTTTTGCCTGGTCTAAAATCTGACTGTGTGAGACTAATACCTCAATGAAATGCAATTGCACTTAAATGCAAATGTACTTTTTTGAATTTTTATGTCCCTTTTGCTGCCATTATTACGAAATACATTCCCATATTTAATAACATAATATGCAGGATAATAACCAGATTATGCAAATAAATTAACATGTTATACATTTTCTAATGGCTTAGTTAATCAAATCCATTTTCATTATCATGTGATTAAAATGGTTCACTGTGTGTCACAAACATAGTGTGTCACATACCACCTGAGATTATTCCCAGATGGCTGTGACTTTAACCAGACACCCACACACATTCTCAGAGGTCCAATCGGCCCAATCTGGACCAGTTGCCCTTGTCATACCCTATAATGGCTGACCTGACAGCAGAAAAAAACTGTGGTTTCTTTTGTCAGGTGGATGAATGTAGCGAATGTCAAACTGTAGAGTCAATTTTGATTGTCAGGGTCCTATGTTTCTCCAGAAAACAGTCCAGGTTGGTTGAATTTATCATATTATACCTTTGTATTGCAATTGCAACATAAGTTTTTGTAACATGCTTGTGCTGAGAGTGGTAGTCTTGATTTTATTTTATCTCTCTAATGTGGGTCACACCGAATGGTTGTTTTCCCCGCCATATTGTCATTTCCTCCCAATATGACGGTAACGTGATTTATGGCCAACAGCTCCGATTCCGTCACTGCGAGGGATCCGGCGCTGTCGTACGCCATGCTAACTGGCCGCAGACGTGCTGTCTCTTTTGAGCTAGACCAGACCTGTCTGAAAAGCAATCAACTTATTTCATCACGCTGGAAATGAAAAGACGTAATTATTCATAATTGGTCTTTATATTTTGCACTTCGTGATTTTTTGCTGCGTTTTAGGTGACGTTTATTCAGTGCTTCGGGAAAAAGATGAGAACAATTTTGTGTTCTGCTTGAAAATGATTACACGTGACGCGTGACAGTTTTTTTTTCTCTCCTTTCGCTTGATTTTTTTTGTGGGATTGTGCTTTGATAATGCTGTTACACTTTCGTTTAGAGTTTTGTAGCCTAGTTTTCTCCTTCTGTCTCCAACAATGTTATTATCTCTGAAGCTAAAGAAAGAGAGAGAGAGAGTTTGTGAAAGAATTGAAGTAGCTTATTTCAGCTGCTTGTGCCACTTCTGCAAGTCACGGTAATAATGGAAGCCAGTGATCCAATACGCTTTCAAGCATTTCCAAACGTAGTTTTCTGTTTTAACACACTTTATGCCACGTGCCCTAAAATGTGCTGAAGAGAGTATTTTTTCACGCCGTCAGTGATGAATCTGTATTGGTTGCAGGCTGCACAACATTTTTACACTCACTTAAAATAATGTGACAATTTGCTTCTTTTTTTTCTGCATTCACCTGTTCTTTGCTCTGTGGCGTTTTAAAACTAGCATCTATGTGTTGAAACCAAATGTTTTGTTTTGTGTTGTTTTACATGAGTTGGTGCTTGAACCCTTGTGTCAAAGAATAAATGAAATAACAACACTCACAAATGGTGCATTATGGGAAACTGCTGCCTTGTCTCGATTGATAAATTGTTTGTAAAGTACATTTCTGTGTATTATTTCAGACTGATTTTGCTAAAGCGTTAATAAATTCATTGTGCCACATAAGGCTAAATTAATTCATTTGAAAATATTTTGGATATAATTAGGGCTTTAGAAAAGTAACCGAGTGGACAGTTTTGCAGTTTAATTTGACATTGCAAGCTAGTTTATTTTTTTAGATAATAGGCCACTAACATTAAGGTTTTAATATTTAAATATTACATAATAATCACGCCAGCTAGTTTAAACCATTGTAATGAGGTCAACATTTTTAAGCTAAATAGCCTATTTAATGAATGAATGAATAAATAAATAAATATTTATTTAATATTTGATAAATTACTGTTTTAATTTATTTTGTAATAATTGTTGCAATTTAGCATTATATATATATATATATGTATGTATATATATAATCACTTAAATAATTAGTTATACATATACTGTATGTTTTCAGTGTTTTATTTATGAAAATGTGTTTTTTTATGTAGCAAGAATAAAAAACTATAAAATATAGATTTTTTTATGTTTTTTTTTTTAAATGTCTATATTCACACACAGTAGTAGCTGACACAATCTATTCTTTGTTCAATTTGCATATGCAAATGTGGGTCTCAAATGGCATCCGTTTTGTAGAATGACCCAAATGTCTTTGAATGACAACACTTTAAACATTAAAGCAACATCTTTTAGACCAACATAGTTACACTCCTCTTACTTCAGTCATTGTTCACTGGTGGCTCGATCAATACAATAAAACCTGAAGCAAAAGCAGAACTAGTTGACCCCAGAAGTCTGAGTGAAGGGAAAAGGAAAAAGAGAAAACAACGAGTAGAGAAGAAGAGCAGACAGAGGGACAGAAGGCGTCATATCGCTCTAGTTGAACACATGAGGCTGGGAGAAGTGACAGTGTGCTAGGGGTGTTTTCAGGGCCTTTTTCTGTGGCTGTCTGTCCACATCAGGGACTGATAGAGCTGCCTGGTGGCTGGTGTGTCATAGCAGGGGGGTGAGCGGATGCTGTGCGCTCCTCTCGTGGAAAAATGATGGATTTGGTTTGATCTAAAGCGCAGGAACAGGTTTTCCAACTCAAGGGCTGGTGCTGTCATTCTGTGTGACTGTGGCTTCCTCTTCGCATTTAACTTCACACTTGCTGCCTGGATGCTGTCCTTTTTTTTGTTTATATACTATGCCTCTTTCGTTGAAGTTGTCTGGAAATTATAAAAAAAAGAGTCTGAAACAAGGGGGTGTGGAAATGTGATCAAAAGATTCCCACTTTAAGGGTAAGCTGTGTCATGTCAAGAGGGTAAATTGGGTCATTATGTGAACAATTTACATTGTTTACAATTTACAGTTCCGTTCTAAAGTCTTATTTTGATCCACATTACTTGCATTTTCATGAATTAGTTTAATATTTCGAATATATTAATTGACCCAACTTACCCCACTCTCGTATAAGTTTAGATTGATATACAGTTGGCTTTGATGGATTGGCATGTCAGGCTTGTAATATGCTTGAGGTTGATTTTAGCACACATTCAAAAACTGTTGTTAATTCTGGCACAATGATAAGCCCATAAACCAGTAAGAGGTCTAAAATAACTGATTTTATTAGTAATACTATCCCTTGGTTTTGAATCTGTCCATGAGAGAGTATGAAAGAAAGCAGTTCATGGTTTGTAGCACAGGGAACTGTACAAGTGCAAGTTCTGATTCATTATTACCGAAATAACAACAGTGTGTACAAATTAGTTGCCATGCGATTTAAGACCTCATCACAACAAACAAGACATCAGCTTCATGGACTGAATGACCAAAGACTGAACGTGTCAAAGCAATTCGGCACATTTGGGGCATTTGTTACATTGTTTATGGTTATTGAAAACACTGTTTATGCTATGTGCTGTAACCCAGAAGTCTCACAATAAATTTCACATTCGCTACAGAGTTTGTATGCTACCAGTGATTAGCATTGTTTGGAGCTGTTAATGAAAAAAAAAAACAGCCAAATAATTTACATTTAGTCATTTAGAAAATGCAATTAATTTACTTTCTTGTCCTTTTTCTTTTTAAAATTCTGCTTAAATCTGGAAATAAACTTTGAAAAAGTTTTAGGATTTTTAAACATTTTAAACAAAATGTATGTAATATTAAGTAAAATATTTAATATATATATATATATATTTAACAAATATTTCAAATGACAAATTATTTAAATGATAAAACATTTGTTGTATACTAGTTAAATGTAAGCACATTTGTGATACTGAGCATTTGAGTTTTGCTGTAAAACAATATACTAAGATTTTTTGGAAATTCATGTCAATTCTTCAGTTCAAAATTTCATTCTAATTATTGTGCTGATAATATAATTTGTTATGAAAAATTATTAAATGAGACTTTTTTGCATAAGCCTGATTTTGAAGATAAGCATAAATTCAGTCAGTTGTGTCCAAACTTTTGAATGGTAGTGTATTTCTATTCTGATTCACAAATCATAGTAGGAGACATCCCTTTAAATATACTAATAGGGGTGTAACAATATATAATGTCACACTATATCGCAATACAAAATGCAACAATATGTATCCTGGATAGTGACGATCTGTATTGTGGAACTCTGTAAAAATTCAAGTTCACAGAGTTTTAGTGTCAGTACTACATTACATTATGTTCAACATTATATAGTAGTTTAATGTATAATAATACAATGGGGGAATATTTGTGGGTCCTGATAATGCCAAATGTATTATGTTACCAGTAATAAGTGGCATTATTTTAAATATATCTAGTCAGTGACAGAGTGCAAGCATATTTGTCTTAAATAATTCAGTATTTTCAGCTTCAGAATCATGAATGTTTTTATTCTGGTGTCACTATTGTCCTGTGCATTGGGTTACCAGCACCAAGTCCAAGCCTCTTCAATGCAATACCAAATTTAGCATTTTAATCAACAGTACATTTTATGGTAACCTTTTACCATATGTCTTGAAGTATCGCAATAATATCGTATTGTGAGTCCAATATTTGATATATATCGAATCGTGACATGAGGGTATCGTTACACCCCTATACACTACCATTAAAAGTTTGGGGTCTATAAGAGTTTTGTTTAAAAAAAAAATGTTTTGAAAGAAGTTTCATATGGTCTCCAAGACTGCATTTATTTGATTAAAAGTAATTTTTTAACATATATTTTAAAATGTATCCCCCCCCAGCTATTTCAGCAGCTATTACTCCAGTCTTCAGTGTCACATGATGATTTGGTGCTCAAGAATCATTTTTTGTTATGATCAATGTTGAAAAGGGTTTAATTAAGAGCTAAACATTTTTGTGGGAAATTTGATACTTTTTTTCAGGATTCTTTGATGAATAGAAAGTTTCAAAAGAACAGCATTTATTTAAAATGTATTTTTTTAGCAATTTAAAAAGTTGCTTTTATTTAGTTTTTGTTCTTTCTGAATAAAATACGAATTTCTTTTTTTTTTTTTTTATAAAAAATTTACTGACCCTAAACTTTTGAATGGTACTAACATTACTTAAAATATAAAAACAAATCTCAAGCATCTGTTCAGAAGTGTTTTCCGCTCTTCTCCTTTACCCCTCCTCTGGTGTGCGCACACACACACACACACACACACACACACACACACACACACACACACACACCAACACACACACACACACACCGAAGCATTCAGAGGGGCTTAAGCCTCCAGAGAGTTGACATGTGGCACATAAGTTCTGTGTGAGGAGTGAAGGTGTGGTAAGATGCGTTGAGACAACGTTTCTTCAACTTACCATGACTTGGCCAGCTGTGTTTCCGCCCAACAGTGGTTGACGTGCAATCGGGCTGATGGGTGTGTTCTGTTCTTCTCTCTTTTTATGCATTCATCTGTTTATCCCTCCTGCCCCAGTGTCTGCCGAGAGGACGTGCCCTGTCACTTCAGGTGTGTCACGCTTCCCATATGCCATGGATATCTGAATCTCGGCCAATCAGACGCCACCCCACTGACCTTCTCCGGAGCAATGAGCATGATGGGAGCTGAAGGCTGGAGCTGGTGGCACACTGAATGTGAGAGACTCTTTGGAGGGAGGAGAACGGGAAGAGGCGGGGGGCCGTAGGGTCGAGGTCTCGCCCCGATACAAACACAGGTTCGGATTAGATGGCGTTTTGGTTGGGACGGCACCCTGCCCCCATGCCTCGACCTCTCCCGCACCCCTCCTGCGCGGGCTGTCGGTGTGCACTCGGACGGCCGGGGTGTGGATTTACATGGCTGTTAATTAGAGTGGAAGAAGTGATTGGCTGCTGGATGCATTGTGGTAAAGAGTGCACAGATGCAGGCACACTGGCGAGAGTAACGCAGGCAGGCATGGTGCATCAGCCCACGTCACACTGCTGCAGCTCAGCCGAGCCCTGCCCTGTCTAACACGATTTGCAGAGTGTCACTACCGTCACACCGCTCCTGTACCGCAATACCCCTCCCTCTATTCTCTTTTACCCCTTCCTCTGATCCTTATTTTCTCCGTCTACCCCTCTTCTCTGTTCAACCATTTCCGCTCTGTAAGCCATACTACCCCTTTTCCTGCTCTGTGTACTTCTTCTTCGGGGATTAAGTTGAGTGGAAATATAAGGGGCTTAGATATTTAAAAGTAAAATATGTTATTTTGTGCCACTAGTGGCATCAAACGAGTTTTCAAAATGAATTATTGTTTTTAAACAAGTTTCCTTGTCTGCTATTGGTCAGAAAGCCAGATAACCCCGCCCCAAACTCACTCACACTAATTCACAGACTGTAATGACACGTTTCCACAGTTATTAACATCATAAGTCAAGTTTTTTTTCTAGATTTTTTATTTAGATTTGATATAAATTTTGGAGATTGATGTAAAATCTTTTTTCTGTTCTGGCCACTGTAATAAAGCTATCAGTATTTTTATCCTCCTTAGAAACACTGTTTAGACTTAATCTTTTGATATTGGATCAAATTGGAATGAAAAAATTATATTTGTGCTAGTTTCCATTTACCACAATAGAAGGTTACCCAACTATGACAACTTCCGCTTCTGAGAACCTTGGAAATGTGAAAAGGGTTCATTGGATAAATCAATATTATGTCAGTTTGTGCACTTTTCTTGGGAATAGACTTACTTATTGTTTGTTTTACAATTGAAAAATGATGCACTGCACCTTTAAGAATGTTTTTATGACTGACTTCAGTTTTATGACCAAACAAACTGCATTAGGGGCTTTCGCACCAGATAGTTCTAGGAACTTAGTTCTAGGAACTGACCACCAGGGTGGTTCCCTGAGAACTAATGGTTCCCATAGGAACGTTTTCCTGTTGCATTCGTACCGCCAGTAGGAACTCTGAAGTGACGTAAGCTGCGCTTGTTGTTCTGACTTTTAATAATCTGTGTGTTTACATAGCCTTTTTAAAAGTGGCGGGTGCTGGTGTTTTGCGTGCGTTCGGCCAATCCGCGTACACTAACGTCACGGATAGTTCCTATAGTGCTGGTTTAGAGCCTACTCTGAAGTAGGAGCTAAATTAGTTCCTCCAAAAGAGTTCCTAGAACTAAAATCGTCCCTAGTTCCTGCGGTGCGAACGCGCAGACATCCGGGTACTTTCAGCAATAGTTATAGGAACTATGAAAAGGTTCCTCTAGTGCGAAAGCCCCTATTGACATGAAGAACTCCCGACAAAATAGCCATAATCCTAAAATGGCTATTGCTTGCTGAATTTTACATGAGGTTCTTAATATTCATGAGCCAGACTGATAAGGTGCTTCTCGTTCTTATGCATCTGTCTATAACTATTTGAAACGACATTCATTTATTAATATCATGCATGCAGTTTTCTTTTATCATTGCTGTTGATTGTGTTTCTTAAGCAGGGTTAATAAAATAAAGCAAGTAGTATTCAGCTGGTCATGTTTTTAACTCTGAAAAAGGCTCTGCACCTTTAAAAGTGTTTTACGGCCAAATGACACGATGAACTCGTGAAAAAATAGATGTGTTTGGACAAAGTAGCCTCTATCTGGCTTGTTTTACGTATTGGGACACTAGTCCCATTGGTGTCACTGCTATTTGTGTGATGTCATAATCAGCATCTGTTGGCATGGCGATGGTGGCACGGTGGTTAGTCTCATGACAGGGGTGGCAAATTGATGGTCCCCTCTCATTTAGTGCAGAAGAATAAGGAAGGACCAAGGTCTCATGGTTCTTTCAGTTTAAATGCATGGTGACATTATATGAAAGCACCGGGGGGGTCAGAGACACAGACCTCCACCCAGGCTGGCCCATAATAACCGGGGTCTTAAATCAACACCAGGCTTGTAATAACATTTCAGCCAGTGTTATTCCTCTGGCAATTAAGGCCTTCACAAGGCTCCGGTTTTGTGTCTGATGCCTCCTTTGATTTTTCAGTCCAGCCTGGTGGAGGGCTTTTCCCCTTGTTTCTTATTTCTTTTTCCACTGAACATTTGCTTCTCTCCTTACACTGAGCAGTAGATGTGGCAAAGAGTACAGAATTGCACTCATGCCCAAAGCGTCTACATTTCACCTCTGATTCCCCCAGGGTTTTGTAACTACACACACAAACATGCATGTTCAGAGAGAGGTGTTAAGTTAGTGTCAGAAAATAGGTGCTTTTATTTATGGGTCTGTGCATGAACTGTATGATAGAATATTCCAACAAAAAGCATTTTGTTGGTGTGATTTTTTTTTTTTTTTAAGCATGTCAGCTGATTTAATATTAGAAGAAACCAGGTGCATGTTTAGGGGTGGGGGAATTGTTTCTCCGATGCATTACGATTCTTTCTCTAATTAATCTGAATAGATCGACAAATATTCATAATCAAAAATTTGATCTGCACATGATTGCATTAAAAAGCACACTGAGGGAAAAAAGCATGCGATGAATACAAAATAGATACCATGCAATGTGATATGCATATTTGATGGACATAAATGTACACTTTCATTCAGACAAAAACATTTATATTATAAAAATACAATAAAACAGTAAAATAAATATTCCTGTAATGTATAGTTGAAACAACAGCCATTGTTCCAGTTTTCAGTTTTAAATACCTGTTTTTATATTGTAATATATTTAAAAGTGTAATTTATTGCTGTGATGGCAAAGCTAAACTTTTAGTCATTCCTTCCTTACTATCAATGTTGAAAACAGTTGTGCTGTTTAGTGGAAACCTTGATACATCATTTATTTTAGATAGAATGATTATTAAAAAGTGAAAGTCTTTACTGTCAATTTAACGTGTCTTTGCTGAATAAAAGTATTAATTTCTTTAAAAAAAAAAAAAAAAAAAAAAAAAATACTGACCTGATAAAATAATGATAATATAAAAATACTATTATATTATCATACCTGCTTATTATATTTTATTTGGCGGGTCACTGAAGGCATTTTAAATTCTGGCTTTTATGCACAATCTTACAAGCAACCTGAACTCACCAATAATTTGTGCTGAGAAACTGAGATGCAACGAGAATCGTTGCGGAATCGAATCTTGACTCCTTAAATCGAAATCAGATTGAATCAATCATGAGGTACCTAAAGCCTTATGTTAATCTGTGCTCGTAATAGATTGAGCAATGTAAAAATGTACGAAGTAAGGGTGAAAGTGCGAGGAAAGTATTTGCATTTAAAGTCGGCACTGTCAGAGGTCTTTTCTCTCTAGAAACACAGCTGTAGGAAAAGCAAAGACGGTGTTAACAACAGCAATTACCTGCCTCTTAGGAGGAAGAAAAGGGAAGGGACTTGTTCCTTCATGCTATTGTGTGTCTTTGGATATGCTGACTGCCGTGTCAACTTTGTGTATGTTCATGGGCGGCACCTTCATTTGTCTAATATATCGGTTTTTCCTAGACACCAGGGGGCTTCAGGGGGCCAGGAGACCCCCAGCCCTACTCGCAGCATCTGATACAATCCACCTCTAACTGTCTCCGTCTCTCTATCTCTATCTCTCTATCTCTCTCTCTCTCTCTCTCTCTCTCTCTCTCTCTCTCTCTCTCTCTCTCTCTCTCTTTCTGTAGCAGGCCTTTGAAGTGGGGTGATGAGGGTAAGTTAATTATCCCCATTACACAGGCCTGGCTACATCCAGCCCTGCCTCAGCCCCAGCCTTCCTCTGCCTATAATTACACTGAGAAGGAGGCAGAAGCTGTCAGCAACATTTAAAACAGACCCTCTGATAAAAACACTCCAGCAGAGAGAGAGAGAGAGAGAGAGAGAGAGAGAGAGAGAGAGAGAGAGAGAGAGAGAGAGAGAGACTGAGCCCCACATTGACTTATGAAGTATAGATTCAGGGATTGCTGTTATAAAGCTGGATCGATTAGTTTAGTTTTGAAATACTTTTGGGAAGTTGATGTCCTGCGTTGTGACATGCTACACTTAGGCACAGATTGCATTTTTTTGGCCAATAATAATTATATTTTAGGCTTTGTTGGAAACACTTTACAATAAGGTTCTATGTATGCTTACATTTAAAGGTATAGTTAAAATAAAAAAAACGAAAATTTTGTAATCACTAATCCTCAAGTTGTTCCAAACCTGCACGATTTTCTTTCTCCTGTTAAACACAAAAGAAAATATTTTAAAGAATGTTGGTAACCAGACAGGTGAAGGTAGCCATTGACTTCCATATTTTTTTCCTACTATGAAAGTAAATGGCTACGTCACCTTTTTGATTATTTATCAATGATTAATTGTACTTGTTTGATCAAAAATACAGTAAAAACAGTAAAATTGTGAAATTTATACAATCTAAATAAAAATATAATATTCCTGTGATGCAAAGCTGAATTTTCAGCATCAGCCTCCTCCAGTCTTCAGTGTCACATTCTCTTTCAGAAATCATTCTTACATGCCTCTTATATGCTGATTTGGAGCTCAAGATTATAATTATTATTATCAATGTTGAAAACATTTGTGCTGCTTTGTGGAAACTGCAATTCTTTGATAAATTGAAAGTTCAAAAGAACTTAATTTATTTGAAATAAATCTTTTGTAAGATTACAAATGTCTACTTTCACATTTGATCAGTTTAATGTGTCCTTGTTAAAAGTAAACACACACACGCATGCACACACACACACACACACACACACACACACACACACACACACACACACATCACACATATATGTGTGTGTGTAGTGTTTATAAATGTTTTATATATATATTATTAACATGAATTAATAATAACAATAACAATAAACAATAGCATGTTTATAAATTAACCTAGATTAATAAATGCTGTACAAAATAATCCTGATATGGTTAGCCCCCGTTTTGCAGCTTTTCATCTAACCGAATGAGCAAATGTTACTTTAGCTAATGCATATTTATGATTTTTTCTTCACACCGAACTGTTTGAAACAGCGATTTGCTCATTCTTTTATAACTGTTATGTTATAAAAGTTTTCAGTTACCAAAGCCAATTATTTTCACTTTTCACAGAGAATTTTCACTGTTTTAATCACTATGCTTTTTTTTAATTCATCATGATGTTGATAAAAAAGTCCATGGACATTTAATATGGAAAAGGTTTTTTAAAGTGCCCCTATTATGCTATTTTAAAGGTTCCTAATTTTGTTTTGAGGTCTCTTACAACAGGTTTACATGCATCAAAGGTCAAAAAACACTTTAATTTTCTCATAATATACATTGCATTTCACCAAATTTTTCAATGATTCTCGAATGATTTGTCAGATGATTCAGTCTCTCTAAATCTCTCCTTTCCACAAGCCTACTCTTCTCTGATTGGCCAGATGGCCCAGTCTGTTCTGATTGGTCTACCATTTACGGAGTGTGTCGGAAACGAAATGCCCATCACCATAAGTGAACTTCAGCTCCGGAGGTTTCCTAAAGCTCAGCGATTGTACACACTGTAAAGACAGTAACGATGGCGTAGATTTTACCATATCAATCCGAGCGCGAGTCCCATGATGAAACACTGGAAGAACAGTTATTCAATCCAAACCTCAATCGCAAGGACGACTTGAGCAGGATGTTTCTCAGTGATACGCTAGTCTGCTTGACATACATTATGAGATGTTGCAACTGTAATTCCTCACCATCAGCATTAACAAGTGTATATTGTTGTGTATATTTCTAATTTATTGTGGTGCACATGCGGGATCTGTATCAATAATGGCGCATACGTGTATGCTATCTACATTAACGTTATTAATGTAACTTTAAAGTTTGTAAAACAAATCTTGCTCAATCCTTCATCATTACTCAAAGCAGTAAGCACGACAGACAATCTGCATTAATAGACAGTTTTAGGTAACAGTGGGCCCACAGCTGATTAATAATTACGTGAGCTAGCTGGTTAGCCCGAGACCTACACAATATAAAACACAAAACTACGTATTTTGAACACCCAGTACAAAATATATACATCAATAATTAATCATACTTAGAGGTTGTGATTCTGAGGAGCAAGCTGGTCCAAATAAACTGGGTACTGGCCCATCTTTCAAAAGCAAGCGTTTTGCGAATTGAGGGGCGGGTCAAATGGTTCACGAGCGCACAACGTTGAACATAGGCGGGCATTATGCAAATGTGTTATCTAGTGACGTGTGACCATAATGCAGTGGGATTAGAATTACAGACGGCCCGTTTAGGCGGTTTTGAGACAATAACTTTATTTATTGTGCACTTTCGACTTTCACAAACAGCTATATTGGACAATGCATGAAAGGGAATATTCAAAAAACCACAATAGGGGTACTTTAATGGAAATAGCCTCCTCAAACATGGTGTAATATTGATGGACTGGGCACGAAGAACCAAGCGGTTGAAATGTTGTTTTTCTTATCCTAGTTTGAAGCTCCACTCTCTCCCTCTTTTTTAACAGCCCATCTCCTCCAAACACAACAGTGCAGAAACCTCTAAAACTCACCAATACTTTTCAATGACATTACTGTCCCTTAAATTCAGCCCACAAACTCGCACTTAAGACACAGCAAAACTTAAGTTCATTTCTGAAACCTCATGATAAATGCTTTGCTCTAAGAAATCTATCATGGGCAGGAACAAGATTATAGAAATAACAAGATACCGTGGGTGAAATATGAGCTGGTTTTGGACGAAGAGGAAAGAGATAACAGCATGAGATTAGGATGAAATCTAAAGAAGTCTCGCTGGCTTCTTTTTGATGTCTTATAAAATATACGACATGGCGACTATGAGAAGGGCTGCTCACGATGTTAGCTTAGCCTCGTGACTTGATTTTTATCCTGTTATGCTTTTACATTTCGCTACGCTCTTCTTCCTCCCACCCATTTTTCTCTATAATCAGGAGTCCATGTTCTGTGGCAGGAAAGCTATGAGTTTAGAAAAGCGGTCCAAGATGCAAGCTTATATGTCGGATATTGCCGCTCGCCTGTTGGGCAAACTTTATAGCCTTCGTTCAGAATATTTGTCATTAGTGTAATTTGCCGTTGGTTTTTATGCTCGAAAAAAAAAGCATAGATGAAGACCTCACCTGTTTCGCTTGCTCTCAGAAGAGTCTAATTGCAAAAAATTAACCTGTCAGACGCTCACATGGCAGTAACCTAAACTGGAGCAGTCAGATTGCAGGGCCCTGTATGTTTTCTTTCTTTTTCTCTCTCCTTTTCTCTAGCTCTGTACTGCACTCTGTGGGGTTCCAATGGCTTCCCTGAGCCAAAGCACTGAGGCGAGCAATTAAAATGGAAAATGACAGCATGAGGGATGATGATTACCGTTATACAAAAAGCCACATTTATGAATTTAGCAGATAACTGTCACTTCTCCCTTGGCTCTTATTTGCCCCGTGCTTTTGTTAACTTAATGTCTTCAGCGATTCTCACCCGAGGAGAGGTCCAGAGTTCTCTTTTTAATTACTCTGACACTTGACACTTCTGAACTGTTTTTCTGCATAAACTGAAGAATCAAATATTCTTTCTTTCTTTTTCTTAGTTTTGTAAGTCAGCGAGGAAATGCGCATTAATTTATAAAGCACTTTGAAATTGATTTTAATGTGAGGTTTTTGGAGCTGTTTTATTTATTTGCTCAAAAACAATCCATTTAGCTCCTCTTAGAAATGAATTGCCTAGAGGTAGTTAACGGACAACGGTCTAGTATCCCTTAGGATCTTTAACATCATCGTAAGAGGAGAGAAATGGCAATGTTCCCTGTGCAGATCTTTCATTTGTTTCTTTCTTTGTTTGCTGAAGGGACTGCACACATATGGCCATGAGAGGACTTCTGAAAGGAAGCGCTTCAGTTTACCACAGATCAGCTGTGGCGCTTTATTCACAAGGTCGAGCAGAAAAAAATGTGAAAATAGCAGTTTTTCTCTAAATATGAACATGGCTGGGCTTTTCATCCATCATTTCACAGATGAATGAAAATTAGACATGATCAAATTTGCAGTATAAAACGTCTCCAGTGTTAGGAAAACTACTTTGAAATTGTAGCTTGCCAAGTTAGAAGCTAAACATCATGTAAGGTATTTTATAAAGTAATACTTCAAGCATTTTAACAGTACTGTGCAAAAGTCTGAGGCACTAGTATTTTCACCCAAAACGCCAGTTATTTGTGTCCTTTAATGTAGCGTGTCAGTAGGATATATCAGTTTACATTTACAAACATTCCTTTTGCCATTAATTATAATAATCCAGTGAGATTTTTACATGCACAAGGAGTCTGACAACAGCCGGTATGCTCAACATAGTGAGTCCGTCTGGGATTACATAAAGAAACTGAAAAAATTGAGACAGACTAAATGCAGAAGAACTGTGGCAACGTCTCCAAGACGCTTGAAGAAACCTACCTGCAAAGCTACAGTACTGTGAAAAGTTTTAGGCACTTGTGTGAAAATGCTGTAAAGTGAGGATTTCTATAGAAGTTGTTGCTTGCACTCTTAAAAATAAAGGTTCCAATAGGCGTTTTTTGCAGTGATGCCATAGTAGAACCATTTTTGGTTCCCCAAAGAACCTTTCAGTGTACAGTTCTTAAAAGAACCATTTAAAAAAAATCTAAAGAACTTTTTTTCCACTATAAAGAACCTGTTGTGCAATGGAAAGATTCCATGGATGTTGATATTCATGGAACCATAGATACCAATAAAGAACCTTTATTTACACTCACTGGCCACTTTATTAGGTACACCTGTTTAACTCGTTAACAGAAATATTTGATCAGCAAATCACATGGCACTATTTGAGGGGACAGCCATTTGTAGTGGTGTCTGAAACCATAGTGTACGTTATCTAGTGCATTCAATCCCGCAATGCACCGCAATAACAAGTGTTCAACCGATGCACATAGGTTGTACACTTGTGTTTGCGGTGAGAAATCCCATAATGCACTCTGAGAATCGCGCGCAAAATTAATTCCCTCGTCTGACCAGAAGATGGCACCCACAGCTGAATCATCCAACCATCCATTTTCCAAACTGTTGGTCCAATGTGGCTTCAGCGTAATATCATACAGGTATAAATTCATTTTTAATTGATTATTAAATTGTTTAATTAAGGTTTATACATAGTTTCCAAGACAGAGTTCAAGATAAATCTTTTCATCTTACTACTGGAGCTGCCAGTTTACTAAGTTTCAAATAATTATTAAACAGCAAGCACAAAGACTGGTTCTAGCTGAAAGAAAGGCAACTGTAACTCAAATAACCACTTGTTACAACTGTGGTCTGCATAAGAGCATCTCTGAATGCACAACACATCGAACCTTGAAGCAGATGGACTACAGCAGCAGAAGACCACACTAGAAGCCACTCCTTTCAGCTAAGAACAGGAAACTGAGGCTATAACTCGCATGGGGTCACTAAAATTGGACAATAGAAGATTGTAAAAATGTTGCCTGGTCTGATGAGTCTCGATTTCTGCTGCAACATTCAGATGGTCGGGTAAGATTTTGGCGTAAACAACATGAACGCTTTTATCCATCCTGCCTTGTATCAGTGGTTCAGGGGGGATGTTTTCTTGACACACTTTGAGCCCCTTAGTACCAATTGAGCATTGTTTAAAAGCAAAGTTTACCTGAGTATTATAGCTGACCATGTCCATCCCTTTATGACCACTGTGTGCCCATCTGCTGAAGCAGGATAACACACCATGTCAGAGCTCAAATCATCTCAAACTGGTTTCTTGAACATGACAATGACTTCACTATACTCAACCAGCCTCCATAGTCACCAGATCTCAATCTAATAGAGCACCTTTGGGATGTGATGGAACGGGAGATTCGCATCATGAATGTGCAGCTGACAAATCTGCAGCAACTGCGTGATGCTATCATGTCAATATGGACCAAAATCTCGGAGGAATGATTCTAGCACCTTGTTGAATCTACTGTATGCCACGAATAATTAAGGCAGTTATGAAGGCAAAAGAGGGTCAAACCCGGTACTAGCAAGGTGTACCTAATAAAGTGGCCTGTGAGTGTGTATAAAAATTGTATATATATATATATATATATATATAGATATATATATATAGATATATAGATATATATTTACTCTGGGACACAACAGAGAAATTATCTTCAAATGGATCTTTTTTGTGCCAATTCACTGAAATTAACTGTCTGAACAAAACTTATTAAAATTGTTTTGAATTGCTTCTGAGCTACTATAAAAAATATAGTTAGTATTAGTAGTGTATTTTATTAACTCACCAACACTGATTATCTTATTATTATGGCAAACTCTTACATTTAAAAAAAAGGCAAACCCTTTTGCAGTCATTAGCTGTCTCATCTGTTCAGTCAGATTTATTTTAGCCCTCTGGGATGAATAACATGATCGGTTAGAGCAACCTCTGACTGATCTCAGGCCTTCTTACGTGTTTTCATTTATAAATTGAAGCATCAAAAAAGCAATTTTGCAACTGACATTCACAAACAGGCTTTTTGTATTCCAGCCACATGACATAAATACCATCACAGTCTCCTCATGTGCGGGCATGATGTCCTCGCATATTTCAGCGTGTGCAGCACATGTATCGACAGCTGAGAGTGTGATGGAGGGCGCGAGCAGGGTTTTATTATTTCTGGTCCATGTGGAGAGGATCCTTAGGGTGTCGTCATCAGTCCTAGTGAGAGCAGACGTCCAGAGCTCTGGCTCCAATAGTCTGGCACCACACTGTAAAGAGATCCAGCTTCTACACACCAGCCAGATCAATAGAGAGAGAGGGAAGAGAGCTAGAGACTTCAGTAAGATTCTTTGTTGCATATGCGCCAGGTGGATTAGGCCACAAAGGATGGCCCTGAGGGCCTGCAGTGCATTAGGAGTATAGGGAAGTATGGTGTCTTGTCAGGACAGATTAGAATAGCATGTTAATTGACCTTTTTACAGAATTTGTTTTTTAATGTACATTTCACTGTAAAAAAATTATCATAATTTTAACGGTAAAAGACTGCAAAAAAGGATACAGTAAAAACCTGTTAAATTGAATAAAGTAAGCATGAAACAGAAGTTATTGTGATGTATTTCAGAAAAGGCTTTTTGAATGAGAAATAAATGTATGGCGGGACGTGATTTTGTCCATTGGTAATTGATTGGATTGTTGTGGTTTGCTATTGGTTGACCTCGTGTGAGTGACAGGTTGTCCCGCCCTCGCGCCAAGTCATCTTATAATTTACAATGAAAAAATGTCAATTGACATTCACAGAATTCCCTGTGTGACACTACACATTTGATGGTTTTTCTTTTAAATTTACCTCAGCTTGTGGAAAAGCTGCTTGTAATTCTACATGTGGCTTTCTCATTACCACCTGGACTTTTTGGTACAAAAGTATACAAAAGAGCTATTACTACTTCAGTAAGGTATATATTACATTATATCCGTTAAAGTAATTAACATTTTTTGGTTGCACTTTATTTTACAGTACGTGCACTTTTACTTACAGTGTACTTACCTAAGAAAGTACTGGTTAATATAACATACATGGGTTAAAGTTAGGTTCAGGGATTGTACCTAGTTATTACCCAGTTATTGAATTTACTTTAATAAGTACACAGTATGTACAGGGGATCAGGACTGTAAAATAAGGTGCTACCAATTTTTTTAAACTGTATATTTAAGTTCAATCCGTTAAACCTACAATTTACAACGGACTACAACGGACTTGCTACCCTATTTTTTACCCTACATTCAGTGCCGATCAGCCCTATACGCACACTACGCAAGGTGCGTAGGGCCCCGCAAATTACTCAAGGCCCCGCCTCCCCCTCGTGTCAAAGCACGTCAATCAATGTTTACAATATCGATGAGAAAATGAAGCGGAACTATCCTTCTGGTCACAAAAAAAGAGAGAAAAAAACACTATGAGAGTTAATTGCGGCAACAGTTATCAGGTACTTGTGTCCTCTCCTCTCAAAGTTTGATGTCAGCAAAGAACAGTAGGCTAAAGTTGAGTTGATCTGAGTTGATTTATTATGTTTAATAAATGACAATGGACAACGGTGTTTGTTTATAAACTGCACCTCGGAAAAGATAACCGCGTTGCGCGTTAACATGCGTTCATATGCGCGTGCATGAAATGAAACGCGCACTTTCCAGCAGAAACATTGTGAGTCGGGACCAGTACAATATGGGCGTGATGGCACTCCTCATTATAGTTTTAAAACAAGACGATGATTATCTAGTCGCTCAGTCAAGGTTTAGTTACAATTCTGCACTAATGCAATATAAAGCAATGTATTGATATTGACTACTGATAGGCTCCATTGAATTTAAAATGTTGATTGGCTGGAGATTCTGGTCAATATGGATGCACATCCCTCAGTAAATAATAACCAAGTATCAAGAATTACTTTTATCATTCAAAACACAGTTACATGCTATGGTGCCATTTTAGCTTTTATTCATTCACAGGATATGCATTTTTGATATCAATAATTCAATTTGTACTATTTAAAATGTGAATTCTTGATATTAAGAATGAATATTTCTTGAAAATGAATTTTAGTAGTAACAATGTCTTCTGATATCAGGAATTACATTTTCACCAGAACTAGTTAAAGGAGGGATTGTAGTGGGAACACTGGGGTGTCAGGTGTGACTGTGTGGCAATGGCAAATTGTTCATGGCTCACGGGTCAGGTATGAGGGCCCCTAAACAGAATTTTGCTTAGGGTCCCAGGGAGGTCAGGATCGGCTCTGCCTACATTTCACCGATTTTTTTTTTCCTTTGCAGTGTATATTTTGTGTTATATTACCTTGGCATTATATAACAGAATAGTCTAAAAAACTAGTCTTTCTATTACAACAGCTGAGAGAGTGATGGCAAATGTGATATTTTTCTCTATATTCTGACCAACATAATCAAACTCTCGACTCGATATGTTTTGTATAGAAAGTCATAGAAGCACGATTGTAGATGTTTTTCTTTTGCTGTTGGCGCAAGTGTGAATGCAAAAGTTATATATTTGTTGTATTTTCCGTTCACCACCGTAGAAGTTTACCCAACTATAGAATTCTGCTTCAGAGAACCATATATGAAAAGAGTCCATTTAGACTAGAAAATGAAGAGGAAAACAAGTCAGGAAAAAGGAAGGAATAGAAGGAAAGATGATGAATGAAGGTCAAAAGGTCAGAAAGTGAAGGCCTAACACTTTCTGTGCCCCAGGAGGTCTGGATGGGATCGGACCGTGATTATGAGTTGGAGGGGAGGAGCAAGCATCTTCTTATTGGAGAGCTGTCAGCTCTGATGCAACTCTACCAGGCCATTTTATTTTCCCTGTAACCCTGTACTTCCCTCCCGCATTGATTACCTATGACACACGCTAGCACGGGCTAACCATTACTTTGGTTTTCACGCGTCGCTATCCTCCTGTGGCCACTGTCCACTAGCAGTCCTGTCGCCATCCAGACAGCTGCCTCTCGGCAGGAGTTATTGCCAAACTCTTCGGTCGTTATAAATTCACCTCTTCCATCCCTCTTTCTCTCTCTCTCTCTCTCTTCTGCTGTCTTCACCTCTCTTACCTCCATAACTAACCTATTTTTCCACATAAGCTGCAAATTGTCCTTATGGAATTTGCGCTGGTGATGTATGGTGCCAGGAATATTTTTACAGCCAGTTCTCTCACTCTGTCGCTCAGTGTATGTGGTACAGTTCAACAGCATTGTTTCACAAGCCCAGGGAGATGAATCGGAAAACGCAGCCAGACGTAATGTTTCATTCACGGTCAGACGTTAATAGACCCCGTCAAAACTGCAAATATTCCTAATGAATTTCACGAAACTAATATGCCCGCTGTAAGTGTAACACAAGCGGATATGTACATCTTCTGAAGAGAATGAGAATTATAGGTGGTTGCTAAAGTGTTTCCATGCAGTTTCTTAGGTGTTTCTAAGGGCATTTCTAGGTGCTTGTGTATTGTTTGCTTTTTTCTTCTGTACAAATAAAAACGCTATCAAAATGATTCCCAATCACATGGATACGCGCAAACAACTAAAAACTAAAAAAAATTATTATGCATGCCAGATAAGTAATTTGCATTTTGTAAAGAAAGAAGATGCACCCGCGCACATACGCATTTAAACATGCATGCCTATTGATACTTTGCAGTCACGTGACTACCACGGATACCTGGCGGACAACAAACGGGTATTTTCAACGTTGAGTCCTGTAGTTCCAGGACTTTCTAGTAGCTATCAAGTCTGTTAGCGAGCTAGCTGCATAACTATGGACTAGGATTAACTCCAAGGTAGCTAAATTGTGTAAAGCAGACCATTTTGTTAAAAATAATCGAGCATTAATAATTCCTCCATAAATAATCTAGCTCTACTGTTGGGTCATCTCTGGTTCTCATTGAAAATCATAGATATCGCAAACCTCAAAACAACCTATCACACACTTCTGTTATTGTTAGCAAAAGACGACCGCTGTTACTGTGCGTTCACACCGCCCCCGGCGAGAGCGTCAAAGTGCCCGGAAATCATTCATTTTCAATGAATTTTGCCGCTCTCGCCGGTGGCGGTGTGAACGTACAGTTAGTCTAGCTTAGACTCATAACACAAACAGCTGACTCGCCGAACCAGCTGGTGAATACTGGTGGTGTTGATTAACAAAACTACAGTAACTAAGACACGATTAATTACATGATCATACACCCATTGTATTCAAACAAATGTTGAAATTACCTTTGATGATAATTTGCACAGACGTGTGTATACTGAGAAGGTTGCTTATCTCATCTGCGGTTAGTGCATGCAATTGCACAACAACTATCTGGCATGTCGTTTACACCTCAAAACACCAACTTTTGTATAGTAAAACTGGCGACCCTTGGTTGGTTTACTGGATTTCGTCACTTGCCCGCCAGCCAGTACTTGTGACGTCACGTGCAAAGTATCAATAGAATAAACATGTAATACGCATGTCAAGTCAAGTCACCTTTATTTAGGCTAGATAGCGCTTTTTACAATACAAATTGTTTCAAAGTAGCTTTGTTTCTGCTTTACAGCAGATCTAGAAGAAAATAACATCATAGTCCAGTTCAGTAATGGTTCATTTTTGTTGTAAAAAAGTTATTAATTTAGTTCATTTATATATACATACATATAGCCACTCTGGAGAAAACAGTGATGTCATTGTCCAGCTCAGTTCAGTTCTCATAATGCTGTCAATGCAGGCAGATCAATAATATTGTTGAATACTAAGTGTTCCCAACTAAGCAAGCCAAAAGCCAAAGTTGACAAAGGCGACAGTGGCAAGGAACCAAAACTCCATCAGGTGACAGAATGAAAAAAAGTCACTGTTTTCACAGATTCACGTTTTTGAAGTTTGCATGGAGATGACAACGGTATCGTTTTCAAAACTCGTTTTCAAAAACGTGCACTTTGAAACCTATTTCAAAGTTTGCTTTCTCAGGCTTTATTCTAGAGCTGCTGTATAGCCAAAACAATCATTGTGAATTATTTTCCTATTATCACTGTAAAGCTGCTTTGAAACCATCTGTATTGTAAAAGGCGTTAAATAAATTAAGGTGACTTGACTTGCTTTAGTTGCGTACTGTTTGCTTAAGATACTTGCTGCCAACCAATATCTATAGTACAACAACGTTTTAGTAACGTTAAAAAAGGCAACATTTTTTTTAAAATTTTAAGATTTGCACATTACAGTTGTATTGTTTTGAGAATAAAAAGTTCAAGACTGTAAAAACTTTTACATTGTTACAAAAATATGTTTAAAATAAATGCTTGTTCTTTTGAAAAATGATAAGAAATGTTTCTTGAGCACCAAATCAACATATTAGAATGGTTTCTGAGAGGTCATGTGATTGAAAATTTAGCTTTGCCTACACAGAAATAAATTTCATTTGGAAATATATTAAAATAGAAAAATGAATGTAAAATTGTGATAAAATGACTATTTCTGATCAAATAAATGCAGCCTTTGTGAGAACAAGAGACCTTCCGACTATATAGTAGTCTACTGTAGTACTGTAGTACTATTACTGTTATTTCAGAATGCTTTGATTTTATTCTAATTTTGAATTCATTGTCAGAGTAACTGTCAGAACTAAATTTATTCTCATAATTTGACCTTAAATCTCAAATTATTTCTATATTAATCTCATTAATCTGATTTTATTTTCAAAATGTTACTTATTAATATTAGCTACTCTTGCTTAATATAAAGTGAATCTCAAAACATTACGACTTTATTCTCAATTTTCTTTATTTTTTTTTACTGTGTCAAATGCTTTTGCACTATAGGACTTACAGTGCAAGAGTGCCTTAGCAAGCACTCCTAATTAACAATGAGTCTTTCTTCACATTATTACTCATAGTTCTTTCACAACTCACATGAAGGCAGTGTGTGCCTTCGTCTTCTGCACGTCATTGGGTAGATGAGTGGAAAAGGTTCAGTCTTGGCCAGTTAAATGGCACTCAGTTCATGGGTCTCACCTTCCTTTTTCTTTCCAGGCAGTTTCAACTTCAACCTCACCACCGTGGGCTACCTGTCAATACGATTCATCTCTCTCATCCTTGTATCCTTGCCTCTCGCCCTCCCTCTCTTTTTTTCTCTGGGTGCCAGGGGAGTATCAGTGCGCCGTTTTTGCGGAGAGTGATGGGTTGGTGTCAAGTGTGTGTGTTCGGTTTTTGATACGAGGATGTGTGCTGTCGTAGGGTATCATGTCGGACCGAGGCGAGAGGCCTATCTGAGCTGAGCTGCTTTGCCTCTCTCCCGGTCACCTTTCACTGGCAATTAGTGTCCTACCAGCAAACCGCTCACAAGTTGTCAGGAGTGCTTATCATGAAGATCAGCGCCTATCAGTCTCTCCATCTCTTCCTCTCGCGTTCTCTCGCTTCAGTTTGCTTTCTACCGCTCCGTACTGGCCATCTCACTTTCCATATGTGTGTGTGATGGGTCCCAAATGCCCCTTCACTTGTAAAAGTTTTATGTAGTGAGATCATGTGCAGGGTATCATTGATGTCTTCAATCAACATGGTCTCATGTCGTTCTGCATGCCAGCTTCTGTCCTTGTAAGGCCTTAATGCCTGGAAAGTGTTCTTGTCACTTCCTGTTTTCCTGTCTTGTCGTATATTATTATCAGAGACCAAATCAAGCTTTTAGGTCATTAATATGCAGGTGGACAAAATTATGTTTAGCAGATAAACACATTCAGAACTTTCAAATGGATCCATACTTAAAAAAAAGTTCCGCTCCAACTTCCTGTTTTAATATGTAAATACATTATTATAGGAAAGAAAAATAGGCCATTTGTCATTCTTTCCTTTCTGTCTGTCTTCCTTCTCTTCTTTTTGTATTCTTTTTGTCTGTTTGTGTTCCTTACTTGCCTGTCTTTCTGTCTTCCTCTCTGTGTTCCTTTCTTCAAACCGGTCTGTGATCTTTCCTTTTCTGTCTGTCTGTCTGTCTGTCTTTGTTCCTTCCTTCCTTCCTTCCTTCCTTCCTTCCTTCCTTCCTTCCTTCCTTCCTTCCTTCCTTCCTTCCTTCCTTCCTTCCTTCCTTCTGTTTTCTTTTCTTCTTGTCTGTCTGTATTTCATTCTTTCTTCCTGTCTGCTTGTCCATTCATTTCTTGCTCTTTCTTCCTGTCTGTCTATGTTCATTTTCTGTCTCCTTCTTTCTTTCAGTCTGATGGTTTTCTGTTGTACCCTTCATTTGTCCCGATTTGTGATCTTTGCTTTTGTGTTCTTTCGTCTTTTCTTTCTTCCTTTTATCTTTCTTTCTTCCTTCCTTTTATCCTGTATGTCTGTGTTCCTACCTTCGTTTTCTGCCTCTCTGTTTTCCTTCCTATCTAATATTCCTTCCTTTCTCCCTCCCTTTTCTCTCTGTCTGTCTTCTATCATCTCTGTGTTCCTTCCTTTCTGTCTGTCTATCTGTCTATCCTTCCTTTCTGTCTGCTTGTATTCCTTCCTTCCTTTTCTAGTTATTTCTTCCTGTTTATCTATCTGTGTTCCTTCTGTTTCTTCCTTCTTTCATCCTGTCTTTCTTTCTTTCTTTCTTTCTTTCTTTCTTTCTTTCTTTCTTTCTTTCTTTCTTTCTTTCTTTCTTTCTTTCTTTCTTTCTTTCTTTCTTTCTTTCTTTCTTTCTTTCTGTGTGTATGTCAAAGTGTATGTGACACTGACCTGTCTCTGCAGTGCAGGTTTTGATGGTAATGTGATGTGCTGGATTCCTGCTGTTCCAGCACAGTGTCGGTATCTGCAGGACGCCTGTAGACGTGTGTGTGAGCGAGCGAGTGAGAAACCCAGAGAGCATGTGTGAGTGTGTGTGTTTGTGACAGTGCTGGTGCTGACTGGTCCTGGCAGGCTGGAGATGTCGCTCTCCATGACGTGAAGTGTGCCAGAGTGGTGCTTCATCTCAAGGCTGACACACATACACACATACACACAGGGCATCATGATCCTTGGTTGCCCTTTTTTCCCTGTCATACTCAGATACGCTTTACTCTGCTCCCATGACTGTAGATTGTGGGTCCAGGCTCAACTTCTGTGTTGTGGCTGGGTTTTTAAAGCAAAGTACAATAGATATGATGTAAAACACGAATTATATTTCAGAATTAAACCATACCTAAGCTCTGTAATACAGAATGTTAAGTATTCATGCATGCAGGATCAGGAGATGTGGGAATAGAGTGGCATAAGAGTCCCAGCTTAGAGTATAAACGTGCAGGTTTCGCAGGTGATGTAGTAAAGCTATACAGTGGAGAAATGGGCTTTTGCATATATACAATTAGGGTGGGTTGTAAGATAATTATAACCATGCCTGATTAAAATCTATAACTTTGGATTTTAGGTTTTGCTATTTTGGTAAATATGGTCAGAGTTTGCAACATTATTAAGATCTCTTCATAAACTCTAGAGGAGAAACATGTGAGATTACCTTTTTTTTTTCTTCTTAGGAGAAGTACTATCTGCAAAGTACTTAAGCAAAAATCTCCATTTCCTCTCAATTTAATCTCCTTGCTACTTAGGAGAAACAGTTGAGTTATTAAATAGATCTCATGTGTGCTTTTTCCTTCCTGTTCCTAGGCTATGCAATTCTTCAAAAGCCAAAAGCTTTCTCTCCTCTCTATTGCCATTTAATTGTATTTACAGCTAGTTTTTCATGCTAACTTGAGTTCTGTTTCTCAGGATCACATCACGGGGCAAAAACCTAAGCATTCGACCAGCGCAAGCGTGTAAATGCTTGTAGAGGTGGAACGGTCCACCTCATCTGCTCTCTGCCAGAGCCAGAGTGTGTGATAAATGGTGGGTGTGTGTGACGCCCCCCTCCACCCTCCCAGCATGTATAAGTTTTGCCTTTAATTACCATGGCTGATAATGTTTCCTATCCATAACTGTCTGTGCAGAGAGGAGGCCCAGTCTGCTTACTGATGCACAGGAGATACCGAACCAACACGCCCCCCCCTCACCACCTCTTCCTCCATCTTGCTGCTTCATCTATGTAAGCGGGGCATCTTTCATTTCAATATTTCAATATTTATGCCTAATCTTTACAAGCAGAAAAGTTCAAAGTCATTGTAAGGGTATGTAACTTGGCCGGTTCGCTCACTGTCAATTACAGTCTACTGGCAGTTGGGCGTGTGTTTATTTATTTATTTGTTTGACAGTCTTTCCAAGGGTTTTCCGAGGAAAGAAGGCCTGAGAAAGACAGCCCTGTCATATGTGACTTGTCAACATACTTCCCGAAATTCTGATGAACTGAAACACTCGGCCCGGTCCTAGCAGACAGGCCTGCCTCTCTCACAGCTGTAGCTTGCTCTGTTTGTACTCCCATTGATTGCTGTAATTAGTCACTATGGTGTTTCGGCTGAAGAAGGGGAGAGTATTTGTTATGCCTCGATATAATTCCGGGCGTGCGCGCGTCTGCGTCCGCTTGCTTGCCTAGCGTATGTACACATTTCTCCATTGAATGTGAACTTGAATAAAAAAAAGCCCAGAAAAGGTCACACTCATTTGCATGATGGCCTTCATTAGAATATGCTAAGGACGGACGCGGGTGCTTTCTTTCTCCACCGTGATGAATAGCTGCAGCATTACCTACTCGCCTCAAAGTAGTGCTCCGTCACCCTCATTTACATATCCCTCCCTTTTATATTCATTTCGTACATTTGCGAAATGCTCACAGAGATTGCTTCTGAAGAGACCTGGCAACCTGTTTTGCAATTTAAATTGATGGTGCTTTATGGTGTAATAGTCAGCTTGTCATTTAGAAGCGCCGGCGCTCTCACGGCCTCTTACGACTCTCAAAGAGTTCGATTTTAAATCAAACAACGCTTTGGGGTCTCTGCGGTAAATTAGGCTGAGTTTAAGCACCCTTGATTGGATGTATGTGGCCCATTTTAGACCCTATCTTTGGTTCATATGAGATGGTTGAAGTATTGAGTTGATCACTACTTTTTAAATGTAACGTGGTCAAAACTGATTGTTTGTGATAGGAATCTTTGGATTAGAAAATAAACGTTTTCTAAGAGTTGATGTTTGGTAGGATAAAATATTAACTATACACAGTTTTTTTTTTTTGTTGAAGTAAAGTAAAAAATAAAAAGTAAATAAACAAACTTGAGGGAAAGCATATTGAAGATTGATCTGTGAAAAGCAGTAATACCGAATTGCTTTGCTGGCAGGCTTATTAGCTCACAAGAAATGTATTATTTTATTCAGACACATTAAATTGATCAAAAGTGACAGTAAAGCCATGTATAATGCTACAAAAGATTTCTATTTCAAATTCTGTTATTTTAAAGTCTGTGTGAACCGGAAGTTGCAAACGACTTTTCTCCAGTGTTGTGACGTATTTCCCAGTGAAAAGGAATATTGAACAGAGGGCAGGGTTTTACTCTAGCGCTCCTCCTCTCCATCTCTCACTTATAGCAGACTAACGGTTTGAGGGGAGTGGTTAAGCGTTTCCCAAACCAAGCCTTCAAACCTACATCATCAGAGAAGGAATGCCATTCCAGACCGGAAGTAACTTTTCAGACTTTGATTAAAGATTACGACGGCAAACAATTTACGACGGTGTATTAACTTGCACGGATTAATTTTTCACCACAAGACTAGTAATATGCGCTAACAAAGTAAATATGGTCAATTTTGATTTCAGTTGGACTTTAAACTATTTTATCAAAGAATCGTATCTGTATCATGGTTTCCATAAAAAAAATTAAAAAATAAAATATATATATATATATATATTAAGCAGCGGTTTTCAACTGTTCTAAAAAGAAA